>NC_064244.1:16409563-16778313 GCF_003254725.2 Canis lupus dingo | reverse complement strand
TCAGCCATAGAAAAGAATGAAATCTTGTCATTTGTAATGACATGGTGGAGCTAGAGCGTATTATACTAAGTGAAATAAGTCAGAGAAAGACAAATAACATATGATTTCACTCCTAAGTAAAATGTAAGAAACAAAATTAAAATGAGTGAAGGAGAAAAAAACGACAGACAAGCCAAGAAGCAGACTACTGTAGAGAAGAAACTGATGGTTACCAGGGGGGGTTGGTAGGGGAATGGGTGAAATAGGAGATGGGAATTAAGGAATGCACTTGTCATGATGAGCACTGGGTGATATATGGAATTACTGAATCCTTATATTGTATATATGAAACTAATGTAACACTATATGTTAAGGATACTGGAATTAAAATAAAAGCTTAACAAAAGTGAGGCAAAATTTTAATTATATCAAGAAACTTCATTTAATTAACAGCTGAACTTTTACTTAATTTTTTTAAAAAAGAAATGAACTTGTATTTGTTTTATATTTTTGCTCTAAAGTCTTTCCAGTAAACCAGATACTGATGATTCGTGGCCTTCATCAGATGGAGACTTAAGTTTTGGTACCAAGGTAAAGTACTCTCTTGTAAAATTAATTTTGCTGCTCTGAATTTAGTGTTGCATATTATTTACTCTTAAAATATAACAGTGGCTTGCCTCTTGTCATTTTATGTTTGTAATGGAAGGTTGTTCAGAACATTTTAGAGAAATCTGGCAAGCTGAAAATTTTTCTTTTTTTTATTTTTGTAAATCGGTGAAAAAATATATGCTCGAAATGTATAATGACAGCAAACTATTATTGGGAAAAGCTTTCCCATAATGGCGGAAAAATGACATTTGGTCAAGGATCAGAATTCTTACTGTTGTGAGTTTTAAATTATACTAATATTTGTTTGTTTATTTATTTATTTATTTCTAACATTACTTTTATAATACTCATGCCTAACTGAAATCTTTAGTGGATCCAATTATTGTAGTTTTTTTCTTGGATACCTTTTTTGTTGGATATTTTTTATCTTAGTAGCATATAATTTTACCAAAGAGGACTGATTTCTCTATTTCTATCCTTTGTGTTACATTTAGACTAAAATAATAGAAATTGTGGAAATTCAGAGATTGTTTCTCACTATTTATATTGCAAAAGTATTCCACTGTGTTTTTGAAATAATTCCATTAAGGGTGTTGTTAACACTCTTTATCTAAGTGAAGAGTACAAGTTTTGCCTAAAATAATAATCGGCTCTACAAGCAGAGGCTTTTTATAACCACATGTAAAATGTCCATTTTCAGAAATCTTTTATATTACAGTGTTAAAAATATCTACTCATAGTCCTTGTGTCAGATTTTAAAATTTCAGATGCTTTATACTTATTTACATATTCTAAAATGAATAAGCTCCTGCATCATTTTACAGTAATAGATTATATTAGGAAACATAATTGTGCATCTCCTGAAATACCTAGAATAAGATCTTGCTTGGAAGAAGCAATTTAATAATTTTTTAATGTGAGTAAGTTTGCAGACAGATGGAATTCTGCATAATAGGATGTTATAAGTATTATGCATACTAAGTCATAAATATATAAATTTAAAAATTGTAGCTCAAATTTATATTTCCTTTTCACATTTAGGATTTACAAGCTAAATGAATTATGTTGAGGAAATAAATAAATAATTAAGAAAGAAAGTTATGTATTTTAGTACCCTCCAATTGTCAGCTTGGAATTTTAGATAAAACTTCCTTACCTTTTTGTTTTTTTAACCCCATCTATATTCCATTAGATATAGGCTTTCAAGGTATACATTTCTTCTTAGAATTCTCACTACCAATTCTTTTTCCATGTGGAAAGTTGATGTGTTAGAAACATTTCTTTTTCAATTTTTTTCTCTCTCTAGTGATAATTTGTAGCTTCCAGGTTGTGCTAGATGACCACTAATTGAAAAATTTACTCTATAGTTAAAAAACTAAGGTTTTTTTTTTTTAAGATTTTATTTTTTATTTGTGAAAGATACACACACACAGAAGCATAGACATAGGCAGAGAGAGAATCAGGCTCCATGCAGGGAGCCCGATGTGGCATTCTATCCTGGAACTCCAGGATCACACCCTGGGCTGAAGGCAGATGCACAACCACTGAGCCATCCAGGCATCCCAAAACTAAATTCTTTATTACAATATTTATAAACAAATAACTGTAGAGTGAGACAAGTCAGTATTATTAGGGATATAGTATATAGTATAAACAAAAGTCTCAAACTTTTTTCAATTACATGTTATAAATATGTATATTATATGTATGTTATATATAGAGGCTTTTCTTTATATTGTATATTTCTATATAGTGTATCCATTCATCTGTATTGTATATGTGTGTATATATATATACTGAAAAATACCTACATTTTTTCCACAGCCTTTTTTTTTTCCCACAGGCCTTTTATTACTTATATTTTTCCTTGCCTTAAGCTCATGCTTGATTGAATGGTCGTGTCTTATGTTTTTCCTTTTTTCTTCTTCTCCCTCCACGTTTTTTTTTTTAATGATTTTCCCCTACCCTAATTTTTCCTTACAGAAAAAAATACCATTTCTTTAGTCTGTTCTTTCTGTCCATCTCTTTCTATGTTCATTGTCAATATTTTTGGTTATGGCTTTCTCTTGTCTGTGTGTGTCTGTGGTTTTCATTCCTGAATCATTACCCCACAAGGCTTATTTTTTTTTCTCTTTCCTGAAGGAGCTGACTTTAAACAGTCATTTTCCCTTAGCATTTTGACAAACAAAAGCAACGTAAACTGTTTGTAATTCCAACTTGCCTAAATAAAATAAAACTAAATTTTAATATTTTCTAAGAGATAGTCATGCAACTATAAATCATGTATTTTTAAAATATAATAAAATAATTAATTTAAAAAAAAAGATTTTATTTATCTATCCATGAGAGAGACAGAAAGAGACAGAGACAGAGGCAGAGGGAGGAGAAGCAAGCTCCATGCAGGGAGCCTGATGTGGGACTCTGGGATCACACCCTGAGCCAAAGGCAGATGTTCAACCACTGAGCCATACAGGCATCCCAATAATGACATTTCTTAATGTTAGTTTTTTTGAATTTCAATTACCTAGGGATAAATTTTTATTTTAGGTTATTTTTGTAAAGAAAGTATTTTTAAAAATTTTAAATTCATTTTAATTAATAAATGGTGTATTATTAGTTTCAGAGGTAGAATTCAGTGATCCATCAGTTGCATACAACACCCAGTGCTTACTATTTCAAGTGCCCTGCTTAATGCCCATCACTTAATTACCCAATTGCTCCAACCCTCTCCCCTCCAAAACCCTCAGTTTATTTCCTATGATTAAGAGTCTCTTATGGTTTGTCTCTCTCTCTGATTTTTATCTTATTTTTCCTCCCTTCCCCTATGCACCTCTGTTTTGTTTCTTAAATTCCACATAGGATTGAAATCATATGGTATTTGTCTTTCTCTAACTAACATTTCACTTAGTATAATACTCTTTAGTCCCATCCATGTTGTTGCAAATGGCAAGATTTCATTCTTTTTGATGGCTGAGTAATATTCCATTGTATTTATACACACCGTATCTTCTTTATCCATTCATCTGTCAATGGGCATCTGGGCTTTTTTTGTAGTTTAGCTATTGTGGTCATTGCTGCTTTAAATGTTGGGGTGCTGGTGTCCTTTCAAATCACTATGTTTGTATCCTTTAGATAAATACTCAGTACTGCAATTGCTGGGTCATAGGATGGCTCTATTTTTAACTTTTTGAGGAAGACTTTGTATAATAATCAGTTAGGGGTAAGAAAAGTAACATTTTGGGACTATTAAATCTCTTATAATCTTCACCCCATGAGAAAATGTAGGTTAGTAAATGGCACAACTGAGATTTGAATCTGTATTTGAATGATCTCCAAAACCTGTGTTCTTTTTGTAATGGTGTTCATTTGGTAATGGTGAATATTACAGTTATTTTTATGAAATGTGATACTTGTAATCCTGAAAACTATCAATTTTTTTCTAGGCTGTCCCGAAACCAAACTTAAGAGAGCTAATGGCTGCTTTTCTGCGAGCCAAGAGTAAGCTATTTGAAGATTTGTGTTATTCACTGAGTTTTGTCCATTTTTGTGTTATTTAGTAATTTGAAGTTACAGATACCTTCATGTACTCTTTACTTTGTTTTTCACTAAATAGGGGCAAAATGTGGCATTGTGAGCCTAGAAGATAGACCTTTATTTGCTGAGAACAATTTTGCAAGTGAAGATAAGACTGAAACTCTTTGGAAACCATCAGTCAATGTCTCTGACTATTCTCCTCTTGCTTTTGTATCACCTGGAACTCCTCAAACGTCTTTAGCAATGCTTGGTGTTACAAAGGTAAGTTGTTTTGAAATTTTCCCCCATGTTTTTTCACATACCATCCTCTTGATATCCTTATAATGAAAAGAATCTTAGGAAGAAATGGAAGCCCTCAAGAATATAAGAGAAAACAGTGTAATAACAACAGAGAAGTAAGTACTGGGTTGAGATTTGTAACAGTTGGTGGGAATAAACAAATCTTAGGTATGCCATTATGGAAAGAAAGAAAGAATTAGAAAGCAACTGGAAAGAATAGCTAGATGGATGTGAAGATGAAGGAGGGAGTGTGGGGGAAGAATTCATTTAAGAAGGACAAGATGAATGTAAAGATAGAATAATTTAGAGAGATTATTATAAAAAAAAAAAACCAGCAGTAGTGAGGCTAAGGGAGAACAGATACTGTATATTATAAAATATGATAGAAACTATTTTAAATGCAAATTAAGAAAAGAAAGTCAGATAAAAAAAATGCTCAGACTCTTCTGAATGACAGCTGGTTTTTATGAAGAACTGAAAGGAAATTTTATCCTTTTAAGTTTAATAAAGTATGATAGCCTGTATTTAATTTAGCAAAACTTGAGTTTATAGATAATGCATAGTGAAATCTGTTTTAAGCTGTAATCAGATTTATTATGAATTTTGAGTTTTGGCCAGTGTCTTTCTTGTGGTTTCTAATGAAACTTACTGTGTAGTATAATCTTGGCTGATTTTAGATCTTTTGAGAATAAAGAGAGGACATAAATAAGCATTTTATTTAGTCTTTTTATTAATTAAAACTGAAATTTTTTCTTAGCTAAGTTAGGTTCTTAATCTCTATCCATTAAATGAAAAAAAAAATTTTAAGCTTCAAGACTCTTAAAACAAAACTAAAAGACAACCTACAGAATGGGAGAAGATATTTGCAAATGACGTATCAGATAAAGGGCTAGTTTCCAAGATCTATAAAGAACTTATTAAACTCAACACCAAAGAAACAAACAATCCAATCATGAAATGGGCAAGGACATGAACAGAAATCTCACAGAGGAAGACATACACATGACCAACACGCACATGAGAAAATGCTTCGCATCACTTGCCATCAGGGAAATACAAATCAAAACCACAATGAGATACCACCTCACACCAGTGAGAATGGGGCAAACTAACAAGGCAGGAAACCACAAATGTTGGAGAGGATGCGGAGAAAAGGGAACCCTCTTACACTGTTGGTGGGAATGTGAACTGGTACAGCCACTCTGGAAAGCTATGTGGAGGTTCCTCAGAGTTAAAAATAGACCTGCCCTATGACCCAGCAATTGCACTGTTGGGGATTTACCCCAAAGATACAGATGCAGTGAAACGATGGGACACCTGCACCCCGATGTTTATAGCAGCAATGTCGACAATAGCCAAACTGTGGAAGGAGGCTCTGTGTCCATCGAAAGATGAATGGATAAAGAAGATGTGGTTTATGTATCCAATGGAATATTAACTCAGCCATTAGAAACGACAAATACCCACCATTTGCTTTGATGTGGATGGAACTGGAGGGTGTTATGCTGTGGGAAATAAGTCAATCGGAGAAGGACAAACATTATATGTTCTCGTTCATTTGGGGAATATAAATAATAGTGAAAGGGAATAGAATGGAAGGGAGAAGAAATGGGTAGGAAATATCAGAAAGAGAGACAGAATATAAACACTCCTAACTCTGGGAAACGAACTAGGGGTGGTGGAAGGGGAGGAGGGTGGGGGGTGGGGATGAATGGGTGACAGGCTCTGAGGGGAGCACTTGATGGGATGAGCACTGGGTGTTATTCTGTATGTTGGCAAGTTGAACACCAATAAAAAAGAAATTTATTATTTAAAAAATGGTATTCGTTACAGAAATGAATACTTGTTCATATGTATATATACATATATATGTATATATGCATTTTTCTAAAGATTTATTTATTTAAGAAAGGGGAGAAGGGCAGAGAGAAGGAGAGAAGCAGACATCCTTCTCAGCGTGGAGCCTGATGTAAATAAAGCTCAGTGTCACAACCCTGACATCATAACCTAAGCTGAAATCAAGAGTTGAATGTTTAGCTAACTGAGCCATCCAGGTGCTCATTACTTGCCTATATTAATAAAAGTGTATTTTCTGTCCTAGAAAGTAATGTTGAAGTATATAATTGAAATATTGAATCCCATGGTTTTTCCCCCCTTCCTTTATTTTTATTTTGAAAATTTCAGAGTTTTGTGTAGGTTGACATTAATTATATCAGGTTAGTATATTTTATAGATAACTATCTTTTTAACATCATGTGGTTTTCCTTAGTATTGTCATTTTTTTCCTACTCCAAATGTATTTATCTAAAACTTACTTTGTAAGTCCCCTGGGTGCTTCAAATTTGGTGAAGTCCCAGACTGAAGATATTATTTCTGACCCTTTCCTTTTCCTGACTTTGTAATCTGCTTGTCCTTTGTTTTCGCCATCCTAGTATATAGCACCATTGGAATACTGAAGCAAAAAAAATCCTGCACTCCAAGCTTCCCTAAAATTAGGTGACATCACATCCAGGTGACTGGAGTGGCTCACTTGGTTAAGCATCTGACTCTTAATGGTGGCTCAGGTCATGATCTCAGGATCCTGGCATTGAGCCCTGTGTTGGGCTCTGTACTGAGTGGGGAGGCTGAATGGGAAGAGGATTTTCTCTCTTCCTCTTCCTCTGCCTCTCCCCCTGCATGGACACACACTCTCTCTTTCTCTCAAAAAATAAATAAATGAATAAATCTTTTTAAAAAATCACCACATCCAGTCACCCCACCACATTCAGTATCTTGTACCTGCTTATAATTTTTCACATCTTATTACTGTAATTCACTTTCTCACCTATAATTTTGAAATACTCTTCTCTTTTGGTTCCTTTATGTTCATCTTTACATTGATACTGGAGTTATATTTCTAAAATATATTTGTGATGATGTAACTCCTCTGCTTATTTAGTGGATTCCCCATTACCTGAAGGAGAAAGTTCATATCCTAACATGACCCCTGTCTTTTTTGGTTCAATCCTGATTTTCCAATTATATCTCTTTACCCCATTCCCAATAATTGTGTCCTAGTTTTGCCACATTCTGAGCTATTGTCACTTACTATGTTATTTCCTGCTTCTCCTTTTGATCATTCTACCTTTGCTAGAATGCCCTTCACACACTCCTTTATACTTTGTCTTTCAAGATACAGCCTTATCTTCGCAGCATTTCTTGATTTCCCATATGCATTTTTTTTCTCCTTGTGCCTTCACTGTACTTTATTCACTTCACTTGTAGAACTAGTGAATGATCCTCTTCTGTTCTTATTTGTTTTCATCCATCTGTACCCCTACTAGCCTATAGGGCAGACTCCATGATAGTGCCTATGACTTGACAGATATGGTATGTATTTGTCTTTCTGAGGAGTGAGTAAGTGAATTAATGTGATGTTTTTTGATGTTGGAGTGGTTTTTTTTTGTTTTTTGTTTTGTTTTGTTTTGTTTTTGGTGGTGTTCATATAGGAAGGAGCAACGAAGCCAGCAATTGAAAAAAAGGACAATGGTATTGATATTATTGAAAGTGCTCCACAAAAGCAAACAGTTAATGACAATTTGACTTCTGCTGATAGAGCACACAAAAATAATACAAGTGGTAAGTCAGTGAAAATCTATGAGTTTTTTTCTATGCTTACATGCTTGTATAAAACAATATGAAAGTATGTAGATCCAAATATGTTATCCATTTCATTTCATTAAGTGAATTTTCTTTTGCTATCTTTCTAAGTATCCCAACTACTACCAACTTTTTCTTCCTGAAAATGCTTCCACCCTCTGAAAAATCTTATCTCCTAATACTTTTATTTTATTAAAATATTTGTGAATGGGGATAGGCTTGTATATGTGTTTAGAATTCATAGTAATACATGTTCTCATTAATGTATTTGTGACTATATTTTACAGATAGGATGTCAGCTTTAGAGCGAGAAGATAGTTCACCTTGGGATTCTGAGGTACTGTCTTCTTATTATTTTAAAATATAAGCATTGAGTGATGTTATAAAACCAATGCTTAGACTTTACACTCTCATCTCTGCATTTGCCAATAAAAACTAATTCCTTATACTTTTTACCTGTATTTGATAATTATGTGCTAAATATAATACTACAGTTCTGCTAATTTGCAAGCTTAACTTAGTGAAAGGTGTGTAGTAGTATTGCAGAAAACTGAGCTTAGAAGTGTTAAGGAATCGGGATGCCTGGGTGGCTCAGTGATTGAGCATCTGCCTTATGCTCTGGGCATGGTCCTGGAGTCCAGGGATTGAGTCCCACATCAGGGTCTCTGTGGTGAGCCTGCTTCTCCCTCCGCCTGTGTCTCTGCCTCTCTCTGTGTCTCTCATGAATAAATAAAATCTTTTTTAAAAATGTGTTAAGGAATCCTTTCTAAAAATATTCCATCCAGTTACTCATGAGAGACACACACACAGAGAGGTAGAGACACAGGCAGAGGGAGAAGCAATCTCCCCACAGGGAGCCCCATGGAGAACCCAATCCGGGGACTCTGGGATCACACCCCAAACTGAAGGGAGATGCTCAATCCCTGAGCCACCCAAGCATCCCAAGTTTGGGTTTTGAAGTTATCTAAAAAGCTAAAGAATTACTCTAGGTCAACCTATGGTGAAATGTATGATTCTGTGGTGTATATGGATGTGCAAAACTTCTAATGAGATCTAGAGAGAGTTTGGATTATAGTTTTATATAAATATATAAAAATATATATAATATACATTATGTTTATATATTAAATATATTATATTAATATATTTTTATATTTTATATAATTTCTATATCCTTTTATATAAGGCATATATATTTATATATAGTTTGTGTATTATGTGTAATATATATTATATCACATTTTATTTATCAAATATATATTTAAAGATTTATTTAAAGATTTATTTAAAGATTTTATGTATTTATTTATTTATTGAGAGAGAGTGAGCAAGTGGGAGGGAGAAGGAGACACAATCTGAAGCAGACACCACTCTGAGCACAGAGCCCATCACAGGGCTTGATTCCATGACCATGAGATTATGACCTGAGCTGATACCAAGGGTTGGATGCTCAACCAACTAAGCCATCCAGGCACCCTAAAAGTATTATATTTGGATTGTCAGGTAGATCTACAAGGAGCATTGGGAGTATAATAACAATGTGGTTTAGTGGTGCTTTATTCATTTATTTTTGTAAAGATTTTATTTATTTATTTATTTATTTGAGAGGGGGGGTGAGCATGAGTGGGAAAAGGGGTAAAGGGAAAGGGAGAAGCAGGCTCCCCACTGAGCAGTGAGGCTGATGACTTGGGGCTTGATCCCAGAACTGACTCAGCCATCAAGCCCTCCCTGGTTTAGTGGTATTTTAAAAGGTAAAAACATTTTGGATAGTTAAAATAGCATGCACTTCATATCTTTGTGGCAGCCCTACTTAGAGTAACATAACTATAAAGTAATGATGACCTATTCTAAGGTGACAACTATGGAAGAAGGTAAAAAGGGCCTATCTATGTCTTAGTAGAGGCAGCTGCTCTACAGTGGCATGAGCACTGTATTTGAAGTCAAAAGATGTGCTACCATCTTGGTTCTGTTACTTATTAGCTGTAGGATCTCAGAAAAACTTGTTTAACCTGTTTGAATGTCAGTGACCTCATTCATAAAAATGGTACTAATACCTACCTCTCAGGTATGTGTCATAACCAAATGTGGTAACAAAGGTGAAAGCACTTTGTAAAGCTGTAAAGAATGCTCTAGAAATATAAGGCAGAAGTGATCACAGCAGTATTTTAGTGACTTACTAAATATAGAGGGCATGTTTTATAAATGTGAAATTTCTGAGGACAGTAAAATGGCAAGTGTTAAGAAAAGAATGGGAAAGTTAGAGTGGACAGGTGGATTTGTAATTTGGGGTATGTTAAGTTTCAATAGCCTGTGATTAGAGACGTTGAGTTGGCCCTTGAGCAAGATGGGCTTGAACTGTCTGTCCACTTACAGATGCTTTTCGATACAGTACTTTCTTAATGTAGCTTCCCTTCCTTATGATTTTCTTAATAACCTGTTCTTTAGTTTATATTTAAGAATACATTGTATAATACCTATCATATACAAAGTTTGTTCATTGACTTCATGTTATTGGTAAGGTCAACATTAATTTATAATTTACTTGACTTCCATGCTCAGTTTACAGTCAGTGGCCAAATGAGGGTTAAAAAGTAACTTAGATCTAGAGAACATATATATGAGTCTTTTATTTAAATGTTTTGGTTTTTCATATATACGTTTCCTATTTTTAAGTCTAATTGCTCTTAAAGTAGGAAATTCAATAGGAGATGAGTAGTTAAGTTTTTGGGGAATCAAGTCATTTGTGAATATTTGACTGTGTGGCCTTCAACACCCTCAGCCCTTGCATTCTTCAAGCATAGTGATTTGGTACTTAGACCTTCTCAGTGAGATGAGGATGATGATTATTTTTTAGAGAGAGAGAGAGAGCACATGTGTGAGCAGGTGGGGAGGGGGAGCAGAGGCAGAGGGAGAGGGAGAGAGAGAATCCTATGTTGGCTTCAAGCTCAACACAGAGCCCCAATGTGGGATTTGATCTCATGACCCTGAGACCATGACCTGAGTTGAAATCAAGATTTGGATGCTCAACTGACTGGCCACCCTGGCACCCCCTCAGTGACATGATTTTCACTGTTTCACAAATACATTTCTGTTACTGAATACTAACTATGACCAGGCTGTACAGGGTGTAGTGGTAGGAGCAGAAAAATTAGGAAACAATGATCCATTTTAAGTCACTATCAGTGTTTCATATAAAAAAATGGAAACGTTAGTTTAGGAATTTTGGAGGCGTTTGTATTTAGGATGGGGATGAGAATGGGAGTGGAATCTTGGTAGTCAGAAAAAAATCTCTCTGAGTGTGGCCAGAGCTGCCAAGTGAAGGATGGGAAGGACCAGTCGCAAGAATGTCTTGGAGAAGGACATTCTGGACAGAGAGAACCATGGAGCACATCTGTTCATCATTTCACTCTAATGTCTTAGAATAACCAGGAAGCAGGAAGACCCACCCCGTTGTTATAACAATTGATATTTTTGAGTGTAGAAAAGAAAATGTGCATACTAAAACAAATGCCTGGTACCTTTTAGGTGATTAATCAATAAATGTTCTTTTTCTGTGTGTGAGTAAAATGAAAGAAGTTTATTAAGTAAAGATATAGAGAAAGCTCTTAGGAGTGAGAGGGGTCCCAACAGGTTTGGCCTCAATAAATGTTCTTATTCTTCCCTTCTGAAAGCTTACTATACTTTTTGAAACATTTCATACCTATATCTAAAATTTTTTGCTACTATTTAAACATAATTTCAAGAAAAGTTTTTCTTCCTACTTTGCCATTTCATTCAACCATTTTTCCTACCAATAAAAATTCCAAGCCTTTGTTTATCTAAATGAAGCACCAGCTTCCACAGTGTTCTATTTCTACTCAACATGGTGTACTCCAAGGTTTATTATCATGCCAAGTATCTTATTTTAACACTAAAAAACTTTCTGCCATTAGGAACAGTTTAGATTTATAGCAAATATACTTATTAAAGAATTTGTTTCAATACATAGTTTTACTGTCCTTTTGTTCTGGTGGAGAATGCAAAGTAGAGTCAGGTGTTTTGTTATTTCCTTGTTGAAATGTACGTATAAGTCAGTCTTCTTGTCTGTGAAAGTATTTACTCTGGCCTTCCATGTTCATTTTAGAGTTAATGGCCAAATGAAAACTAAAAGGCACACTTAATCTAGAGAGCATAGATGAGGTTTTTAAATGTGTTGGTTTTCAATACATGCTTTTCCTATTTGTAAGTCTGATTGCTATTAAAGCAGAGCATTCAAATATTTTCTTAGAAAAGGACTAGGAAATTTTTATGCAACTCATTATTGATGTTAATTTTAACAGAGTATTTCTGCAAGTCTTCCAAAGAAATCTGTTGATTGTTTACCTGGAGGTGCAGATCAACAAGGGCAAAGTATATTAAATGAACAAGTAGAAGGTAAGAATTGTATTTTATAAAAAGTCATTTGATAGAATGTTGATTCAAAACAGAAATTCTGATGTATCCTAATATCCAAAGAAAATCACCTATTAAATGTGTAGAAAGGAGAAAGATGTGAAAAGGAGGTAAGTTCTATATTTTATCAGGTGTCAGCTACAGATTAAATTGAGAGTACCACTAAAGGAGCTAAATTACTGGTTCCATTTCCAGGTATTCCAAGACCTAAGGAATGTCTGGAAATAGTTGGAAAAGAGCAAAGAGGGAATGATGAGAAAGGCTGAGTGTACAGGGAGTAAATGGATGAAAATAAGTAACACTTTATAATGGAAGGTGATAAAATAAAAGAATTCTTTTAAAAGGAGAAGCAAACTATTTGAAATGTGGGGATAATATCAAGTGAGTTTCCAGTACCAAAACTTGTCAGAGTAGTAAACCAAAATTTTCCCACCCTTAACAGTTTTTCTCACTGTTGGGAAGACATTAAGGATTGACTTAGCTGATTATGCAGAGCTATGTCCTAGTCAACTATAAATGTATATATGTTAGGGGTGCCTGGGTGGCTTAGTCAGTTGAAGGTCTGCTTTTGGCTTGGGCCATGATCCCCGGGACCTGGGATGGAGCCGTGCTGAGCTGGGAGCCTGCTTTTCCCTCTCCCTTTGTCTGCTGCTCTGCCTGCTTGTGCATGCTCTCTCTGTGTCAAATAAATGAACACACCTTTCAAATAAATAATTATGTGTACCTTAATGTCATATAAAATGGTGGTACTTCATAAGTTAGTATCATTTAGTGCAAAAAAAGAGAATTGGAAGGAAAAAGAGAGCAGGGTCAATTAGGGGGAGATCAAGGAAGCTTTAGCCCTGATAAAAAGTCCATTAGAACATTTGTGACTTTTAATACATTTTCAGTTTTGGAGAATTGTTAGTGACGAACTTGAGGCTTGATATTTGAAGGTTAAGGTAAAGGAATGCGGCAGCAGATTCAGTGTGGACCAGAATTTTGCAAATTGTAGTGAATCACCTGAGACCTTGTTAAAAATGCACACCATGAACAGCAGGTCTGGAATTCTGTGTTTTGACCTCTCAGATGATGCCAGTGTCGGTGGTCCTTGGGTCATGTGCTCAGTAGCATGGAAGTAGACTTCCCTGTAGAGAAATCTGGAAAGGCTCTTGGATATTTCAAGACATAACAGGATCAAGGAAAAGCATTATTTTCTTTTTATTTCTCAACATGGAGATACAGAAATAGAAGGTATAAATGCAAGGTATTATTGCTAAACAAAGAGGAAAGAAGTGGTGGAGAATATCCATAAAAAGATAGTAAAAGCAAAAAGAATCAAGACCATAGACCAGAAATTACCTTTTAAAAAGATTTATTTATTTATGTTAGAGAGAGTCAATGAGCAGGGAGGGGGCAAAGGGAGATGGGGAGAGAGAGAGAGAGAGAATCCTTAAGCAGACCCCTGATGAGTGAGGAGCCTACCATGGGACTAAATCCCAGAACCCTGAGATCATGACCTGAGCTGAAATCAAGAGCTGGACACCCAACTGACTGGGCCACACAGGTGCCCCCAGAAATTACTTTTGAAGACAGGGGATAGTGAAGGGAAAGAGAGGAAAAAAGAAAGTTATGTTAGTTAGGGAGTTTTGAAGTTGGTGAGGAAACTCTAGAGCATTCATTTTAGATAGCTTGAGTTTATTTGTACTGAAACAGGTTAGATCACAGCTGCTCAACAAAGAATACTAAGAGCAAATGGAGCTAGACTTGGGATAAACATAGCCACCATTCATCTTTCTCAAATCTACTGGATCTCAAAGATATATGTTACATTGATAATCATTATTCAAGTGAGATTAATTTGAATATGGAAGCATGGGTGTTTTTTTAAGATAGCTAATTTTGGGGGGTGACAGCTGTTTCAAACAAACCTCTTCAAGACTGACATGGTCTACCAAATCAGACTGATTTTGGAAACACAAGAAATGATAGAGTCCATTCATTAAATGCTAAAATTGTTACTATCAGTAAATATGACACTGATTTTGAAATACAGATTTCTAGTATCTAAAAATTTGGTGGCAATTAAATTGATTTTTCTCATTTTGGTAGTCATAGTTCCATATTGAAAGCTTATTATACATTATTTCTTAATGTGTTTTATATACCTTCTTGCGTGCATGGGTCAAGAAACTTTAAGATGGCTAAATTAGAGGATACAAGAAATGTAGGCATACCAGTGGCCCACATGGGTATAGACAAAAATGAATACTTTTATTAACTATTATCCTACAAGTATATCCAGGCTGATCAATTCATAACACTTTCTCCAATGAAAAATAAATTATGCATTCAATTGAACTGTCATCATAACTGTGTACTGCTTAAATTATGGGACAAATTGAAGAACATGGCAAATACTTGTAGTAGAATGGTATCAATGATTCTGCCATACTGCAATCAGGATGTACTGTTGCATTCTACCATCAGCTTTCACATTTATCCTCTCAGTCATCATTTGTTCCTCTGATTAAAGATTGCTTTTCTCCCCCATCAATCAGCATGTTCACGTTGGTATATGTGCAACATTTAGTGATTTCATTTGAAACATCATCTTACTTTTGAAATCCTAACTGCATGTTATGTTGAACATATATTTCTGTTTTTTCCAATATTTATAATGGGTTCTTATTTCTTTCTTGTGCTGTCTTAACCCACTTTCCTATCTCTAGAAACAAAAGATCAAAACCAAATGTAATCACTTTCAAAGCCAAGCATGAGGATTCATTCACCTTAATATTAACTGCAGGAATGTATAGTTGCCTTTCATATTTACGTATAAACTACATGTCCCAAAAAAAAAAAAAAAAAAAAAAAAAAAAAATAAACTACATGTCCCTTTTGCATTTTAGAATCTCCTGGAAAAGATCTTCATTGGAAGGTAAAGCTTATGTATTTTTATTTTGAATTTCTAACTACAGATTGTATGAAATATACATTGTCTTAATCATATTGTTTCAATACCCTTCCAGTCTACCACTGAAGTGAAAGATTCTGTTACTAATGAAGCAGTAGCAGGGAAAGATCAACAAATGTCCAGATCAGGTAAATTTTACAGTACAAATTTAACTGTGGGAAGAAGTACACTAAAATATTTGGAATGCCCATAATCTTCTTATACCAAATTCTTGTGTGTGTGTGTGTGTGGCAATTTTTTTTTAATTTTTATTTTTGTGTGTGTGTGTGTGTGTGTGTGGCAAATTTAATTGAAGGATTTGACATAAATAAGGTAGGTGTCATTGCTGATATCCATGTTTGAACAAAAGATATTTACAAACATAAGAGAAAGAGATTTTAAAAATGTAAGCTTTAGCTCAAGTTTCTACTTTTAAGTTTTGAAATCCTAATGTTCCCAGTTTGGAATTCCTTTACTTCTTTGGGATTCCCAGAAGTTAATTATTAGACTCTAAGACTTTTCCACTGTTCACCATACTTATTTGAATTCTATTACCTAAAGCAAAGCTTCACTTGCTAACATGTCAGTTGTGTTTGAACTTCATTTCATCTTTGTATTATATTAATCATTTTAAGTGAAACACTTGTTCTGATTAGCAGACTCTGTGTGTGTGTGTGCATGCACGTGCAGGTATGTATGGTGACTTTGATTATTAAAAATGTGGGAAAGAATTAGTTGTATCTTAATATTTGGTAGACACAATCTTAAAACAGTAATTCTGAACCTTTTTGGCCTAGAGTCCTTTTGTACTATTTAAAAATTATTGGGAGGGCAGCCTGGGTGGCTCAGTGGTGTAGCACTGCCTTCAGCTCAGGATGTGATCCTGGAGTCCCAAGATTGGGCTCCCTGCATGGAGCCTGCTTCTACCTCTGCCTGGGTCTCTGACTCTCTCTCTCTCTCTCTCTCTCTCTGTCTGTCATGAATAAATAAAAATCTTTAAAAAAATTATTGGGAATTCCAAAGAATGTCTGTTTAAGTGGATTGTATCTGTTGATATT
Organism: Canis lupus dingo; assembly: GCF_003254725.2. Taxonomy (NCBI): domain Eukaryota; kingdom Metazoa; phylum Chordata; class Mammalia; order Carnivora; family Canidae; genus Canis; species Canis lupus. Next base: position 16,761,849 of record NC_064244.1, on the reverse strand, counting down.
TACAATCTTAGAAGTTAGACATTTAAAACACAGGCATGCACAATCTCATGTTGTTAGCCATTAGAGCTGTGATCCACTAATCATGCGAGTTGTGATGCTATCACACATTTTATCTTCAGAAAACTTTACTGTAAATAAGAGAATGAGAGTGAAAATGTCAAATAACATTTGGTATTATTATGAAGATAGTTTTGACCTCTTGGATTTTGTGAATTGATGGATCTTGGGACTTTGGGGATTTTCAGATGACATGGGAGAACTGATTTAAACCATGTACAGGGTTCATGGACCTAAAATGATAAAGGGGTCTTTGTGATGAAATGGGCATTAAAGTTTCATTTCTGCATTTCTTGCTTTTTTCTTTCCCTTAAGAGGTTTAATTGTGTTTTTTTTTTTAAATTTTATTTATTTATGATAGTCACAGAGAGAGAGAGAGAGAGAGAGAGGCAGAGACATAGGCAGAGGGAGAAGCAGGCTCCATGCACCGGGAGCCCGACGTGGGATTCGATCCCGGGTCTCCAGGATCGCGCCCTGGGCCAAAGGCAGGCGCCAAACCGCTGCATCACCCAGGGATCCCCTCCCTTAAGAGGTTTAAATCAGACCAATCTTGTTTAAAACAAGGGACAGTAGTTTTGTTATATATTCATTTTCTGTTTCATGGCACTGTAGTTTTTGGATCTCAGTGTGGATTGAGACTTATTTTGTTTTTACATGGAAATGATTATATTACCCAAGACTTTCATTTCTCATATAAATATATTTGTCCAAAAATTAAATTCTGAGAATTTTGGTTCATCGAGGAAAGACCATCTCATTATAATTAAAGTAGTACCTTTCATTAAAAGTTTTTTAAAACTCATGTCTTGGGCAGCCCTGGTGGCTTGGCAGTTTAGCGCCACCTTCAGTCCAGGGCATGATCCTGGAGACCCAGGATCGAGTCCTGTGTGGGTCTCCCTGCATGGAGCCTGCTTCTCCCTTCTCCTATGTCTCTGCCTCTCTCTCTCTCTCTCTCTCTCTCTCTCTCTCTCTGTCTGTCTGTCATGGGTAAATAAATAAAATCTTTAAAAATAAATAAATAGAATAAATAAATAAATAAAACTGATAAATAAATAAATAAATAAATAAATAAATAAATAAATAAATAAAACTCATGTCTTTAGAATGCAAAATGCCATACTTAAACATAAAATAAATGGTTAGACATCAGTTTGGAACTAAAAACATTCAGACCTTGAAGAATCCTAATTATCAATGCACAGAGCTTTTATGGAATATAGAGTATGTAATAGAGCTTGGTGAGTGAATTAAACTATGTAATACTAGAGAATAAAAAAGAAAAAATGAGAGTTAAATTCATCTGTGTGAATGCCAAGTATAGGACATGTAAAATATAATTAGCTGCGAATGAGTGGTAAGCAGTGTGTCTGGGAGAAGAGCAGGACTTGGGACTGTTTCTCTAAGAAAAGAATTTATACAAATTAGTTAAGTTTGTATTGTTATTTACATTCTAATAAATGAAACTTTGTTTTCAGATTTTTCCGATTGGGATTCTAGTTTATCCCTCGGTAATGAGACTTGTCAAAGAACTGGGGATTTGAAAGTTGATGATAAATGCCCATTTGTATCACAACCAATGACAAAAATTGAGTCCGCATCCGGAGAATTTGGACAGACGACCTTAATGGATAAAGAAAATATTAATATTGGAGCTGTGTTTCTGTTAGAGAATTCTACACTCCATGACCTGTGTGAATCAGAGCTACCAGAAAACAGAGAGAGCAAAAAAGGTAAAGAATCATAGAGAATTCAGACTCTTCATGACTTTACCATAGTTCTGATTTTTCAAAACTAATTTTGTGGCAAAATTTACTTTGTGTTGACTCCTTTCATGCAACATACTACCAAAGAGAGCATCTTTTAGCAAGACATTTTGCATTCTTCCTCTAACCGAAGATACATATAAATAAGAAAGAGAATTAGAAGAAAATAATTTCTTTTAGGCTCGTATTCAGCTTTCACTTGAGAGTGGGTAGCAGGATTATATTTAGAATTTGGGGACCAGTTGGGAAAACTAGATAGAGATGTAAAGATTGTTTATGCAAAACAGTTTCTTAGTTTAGTTTTTTAGCTCTAAATTCATAAGTATTGGTCATACTATATTCACTGTAACAACAACAAAAAAAGCACCTTCTCAAACAGAATATTAAAATATTTCCTATATTCTCTATGACTTTATTTTGGAGTTGACTTTCCCAGCAGTAACGGGAATTGTTGAGAATTTACTACATAGTATTCTCTTCTCAGCTATGTTGGTATAGTCCATCTCTTTGTTTGATTATTTTTATTTTACTTTTTTGAAAAGAATGAGAAAGTGAGGAGGAAGGGAGAAGCAGAAGGAGAGAGAGAATCCTAAGTAGGCTCCACACTCAGCATGGAGCCCACTGCGGGACTCAGTCTCACAACCATGAGATTGTGACCTGAGCTGAAATCAAGAGTTGGATACTTAACTGGCTGAGCCACCCAGGTGCTGTTTTATTATTTTAAATGAGTAAAGAGTTCACAAGGAATATTGGTTTTAAGGCACTGTATCATTCAAAAATAATATATAGAAAGTCAATTGTAATTCTACTAAGATTCTCAGTTGATTAACCACATCTAACATGTGTTCTAATTCTAATTATTGTACCAGTTAATCCAGTGTCCTTTATCAGTCATATGATCATGTCTGTACTAATAAGTCATACAATATTTTTTCACTCTTATAGTTTTATGTTATTTTCTTTCTTCTAGAATTAACTTATTTTCTAAAGATTTTCAATTATCTCCTAGAGTAGTGAGTATATGCTGTAAATCCAAAGTTGTTGACCTATACAAGTGACTTGTTTGCTGTTACTTCTTCATGAGCTTGGTAGATCCAAGAAGCAGGACTTTAAAAACAAAACACCTATAGGCTCCTGTACCACAAGAAAATGTGAAATAGAAAAATCACAAAATAAATACAAGCAATTTAAAACAGCTCATGTAAATTATTTCTTTTCACTTGATGCCTTTTATAAAGTCATGAACACAATTCCCCAGGGACCCAGGATTGTTGTTGATTCACTTAATAGAGGTTTATTCTGTACTGAGCCCTGATAATTTTATATTCTGAATATTTCTGGAACCATTCTGTCAGTTCAGGTGTGTATCATCTTTGTTTTGCATTCCTGCCTTCTAATTCATCTCCTGTCTTTTATTACAGTGCCCCTCAAATTCATCCCTCCCCACCGCATTTACAGTGATCTGTCTCAAATGTATATATGACCATGAACCACTGTTGAAAACATATTTGTGTCCAGGCATCTTAAAATTACATACAAAGCTTTCATAATCTTGACTTCTGCCTAACTCTCCATCTTTTGCCCTTTATACTGTCTGCCCTTATCTCTGACATCCTGAACTGCTAGTGATGTTTTCCTCTTTGATCCCTGTATTTTAGGCAAATGTTTACCCTGTTGTGTGCTTCTCTCCCTTGTCTTACTACAGCCTTGCATGCTCTCCCCATTTTCTGCCCTCTAATCCCTTTGAATCTGTCTGATGTCACTGTTGCAGTCTCAGTTTAGGCATTATCTCTAAAAAAGCTATTCCTGACACCTTATATATACATGCTTTTTTAAATCTGGTACCCTAGCACTTAGTGGGAACTCCGTAAATAATTACTAAGTAACATAAAGACTGTTTACACAAAGATGATTTAAGAGAATGTCCCCTACAGGGACACCTGGTTGGTTCAGTTGGTTGAGCGTCCAGCTCTTGATTTCAGTTCAGGTCATATCTCAGACTTGTGAGATGGAGCCCTACGTGGGGCTCAGCACTGGGAGTGGAACCCACTCAAAATTCTCTCTATTCTTCTGCTCCTCCCCTTCTCTCAGAGAGGTTGAGATTGTCCCATACAGTGTAGGAGCAAAAGAACTAGATACATAAAGAAGTAGTTTACAGTTCAGGTGATAAAGGTACACTAGAAAAATCTGTACAGTACTAAGGTAACCCCAAAGAAACAGAATCATTTTTATCTGGGGAAGGATACTCATAATCAAGGATGACTTTACATAGCAGTCTTAGTCCTAAAAGATGCAAATAAATTTGCTAAGTAGTAGAGGAAAACATTTCATAATGTTTGCTCCTCAGGGACATACACCCATAGGGACAAGGTACACTAATAAAGGCATGAAAAGTACTAGTAATTTTGGAAATGATGAATAATGCTGTGGTTGAAGCTTAGGGTGTTAAGAGTTACTGTTACAAAGTAGAAAATAATCTCTTGTGATTTTATATGTTTCTACTGTATTTTAAATTTTTGTTTTCTTTCTGATTGTTTTATTCATTGATGTTAAGTGGATGAATTTCTGAATGAATCTTGGAGATGTTTGTGTGCCTTTAACCTGGTGACATTTAGTATTTCTCAAATGGTTTGTTGAAATTTTAGATAATTAGAAGTATTTCTTAAAGTAAACTTTCAACTAAAGATTAATTTAAACTCTTAATTGATAAAATATTATTTTCTATTTTTATAGAGGTAAAACTTTTATCTAACCATTCTAAGTAGCCTGTTTTAATTAAATCTATAGATTTGTCAGCAGAACTAGATTTAGAAGTGGCATCAGAGGAAGAGCAAGAAAGACCCGATGAAAGTGAAAATAACCACCCACAGGTATGTAAAAATTTAAATTTAAATTTCTGATTTTATATTGTTTTCCCTGCTTTACTAATGTAACATGGTTCAAGTGAAATTATCTTTGAGCAGACATATTGAAATCAACATATTATAATTTAATATTTAGTTTTAATAAAACTTTACAAGTTACAAAACTTAAAATATTGTTGTAATTTTTAGTAACGGTTACCTAAACTTCATCCTTGGAATTGAGGCAAAAACATTTTTTTTGAGGCAAAAAAATTTCTAAATATTCTTAGCCTCTCTCATTTTTGTAACTTCTTTACATGATAAAGAAGGTAGCTTCAAATATTGAATCATATGTTTAAGCAGTTGAAATTATGAGCAGTATAACAGTGATGACTACGGACTTAGATTCATGTACAAGGAGTAATTCTCAGTAGTTCAAAGTGTGTTAGTTCTCTATTGCCAGTTACAAATGCCAAGATTAAAGATTTATTCTGCCTTGTGATCTCTGTGTAGTTGACTTCAGAGAATGGAGTCACAAAATCAACACAATTGCCTATTGTAGAATCACACCTTCCTGGATGGGACCTTTATAGTTGGATTATACACAATAACTTTTTCAGTTATTTTATTTCAGCATAGGAAATCAGTAAGTATTATTAATATTTTTCTTATCCACTCTCAGTGGACATTACAAGATATTAGAGCTGGATACAAGCACATAATGTATAGCAATGTTTAACACTCTCATAGTACATAATTTGAATTAAAATGTAGAAATTTACTTTTCTTTGATTGATGTTAATTGATGTTGGCTCCTAATAATTTAGTTTGCCTATTCTCTAGTCATTAATCTTTTTAAAAACCCTAAAATTGGATCCCTGGCTGGTGCAGTGGTTTAGCGCCTGCCTTTGGCCTGGGGCACGATCCTGGAGACCCAGGATCGAAGCCCACGTCGGGCTCCCTGCATGGAGCCTGCTTCTCCCTCTGCCTGTGTTTCTGCCTCTGTCTCTCTGCGACTATCATGAATAAATAAATAAAATCTTTAAAAAAACAAAAACAAAAACCCTAAAATGCATTGTAGGAGCTCACTGTTTAAGATATGATGAGATAAAATGTTTTTAAGTTTGTAACATTAAAAATCATCTAATTCATTTCTTGGTGGATGTAACATGTAATGAATTATTTAGTTAAAAAAAAAAAACCTGAGAAAATTTAAGTGTATGGATTTGTGGTTTTCTTCTGTCTTCACTTCTTAGTTATAATCCAGTGACTTGGGAGCAGCAAATAACAAAATTTTAATTATTTTCTAATTTTCCTTTGTCCATACTTGATTACTTAAGGATAAAGTTATTTTACAAACATATATCCTGGCAGAAGAGACATCTGAAAGTCAAACCAAGCAAATTAGGATTCCATTTTTGCAACTGCAAAAAATGGCTCAAGAACCAGAAATGAATAAGGAATGTGATAGAGAGGATGATAGATCTGTACACTCAGAACATCCTTGTGTGTAAAAGTATGAGGAAATGTGGATGAAACAAGGGTAATTAGATTGGAAAAATAATGTAAAACTCATTAGCAGAGAGTTAAAGCAGAAGTTTGGTTTAAATTTGTGAAAAATAACAAATTACTACTTATCCTGAGGAAGAGCCACTACATGCTGACTCTAAAGTAGGAGCAGACTTAAAGGCAATACCATCTAATTTGTCAAATATTACACTTGATTGTGAGGAAAAAGATGAATTTGGAGTGTCTGTCTCTGTAGTATCTCAGGCCTTCCCTGAATAAAAAGAGTCTAGTCTCAAAAATGTCATTCTCTCTCATTCACTTTGGGTCCCTGGACTGTGCTTGCCAGTCATCTAAGCTTTCTTTACATGAAAATAAATCAGACTTTAAAAATGATAACAAACCAATTGAGCATGTTTGTAACAAAAATAAGAGTTTTTATAATGATACTGAAAATAAAAAAGTAAGGAACCCACTAGTTACATGTGAAATGAAAGAAGACCAAGAGTTTGACATGCAGATGGCCGAAAATATGAACCAAAATACTACTATTTGTAAATTAGACACTGGGTATATCCCTCTGTATAGTGACCCAGAAAGCCTTTTTGATTTGTGGCTTGCTCACTCCAATGTGATGAAACAAATGATTCAAATGAAAAGGCATGATACTTCTGCTATTACAAACACAAGAAAACAAAACCAATACAAGACTTGTTCTAGAAGCCATTATATGCAGGGTATAAAACTATAAAAGTATGGAACCTGAATTAGAAAACATGAGTTCTTTACCTCATAGTTTCAGAACATCAGAAGTATATCTAAAAGAAGAATGACAGCAAGATATGCAAAGCTTTAAGAATGAGAAAAGCATGTTACAAGTAGAACTCCTGAAAGTTCAACTTCCAAAAGAGCTGCTGCTCTTTTGTTTTTTCCTCTTTATCAATTATCTGAGCCAATTTGATTTTCCACTTATGAAGAAAGCTCATGTATAAAATGGGTTGTCTCAATATATAATTGTGTTTGGAAATAGATTATTTCTGCTATCTAAATGATAGGAATGCAAGAAAATATATTTGTTTTCCTTAAGTTTCTTTCAGTTTCCCAAGTGGTGTATGAACTGGGAAGCTGATTTAGCTATGCACCCTGTGACTTCATGAACCAAAATAACCATAGAGAATATTGCTGTAAAAAATGTGATTATCTTGGGGTGCCTGGGGGGCACAGTCAGTCGAGAGTCCAAGTCTTGTTTTTGGCTTGGGTTGTGATCTCAGGGTTGTGAAATAGAGCCCCACATTGGACTCTGTGCTCAGCATGGAGTCTGCTGGAGTTTCTCTCTCCCTCTGTGCCTTTCTCATGCTATTGTTTTTGTTCTCTAAAATACATATATCTTTAAAAAATATATCACAATGTCTAGGGTTTTTATCTATTGACTTAAATATAAATTGCATTTCCATAAACAATACAATGGAAAAGAAGCAATAACTAAGAGAAGGGATATAAACAAATATTTCAGCTAAACCAGTCTATTTATTGCTTCAGTATGTGCAATCCTCTCTGCTTTCCTCAAATCCTTTGAACGTAGAATTCCAACATGACTACTTTGAGATATTTTTAGTAACAAATATTTGCATTATCAACAGTTTTTTCTACGTGTTTTTAAAAACAGACTTTTTTCCTTACAGAATTTAATCAATTAATTAATTAATTAATTATTTATTTATTTATTTATTTATTTATTTAGAGTGTGAGCAGGGTGAGGGGCAGCCAGAGAGAGAGCTAAAGAGAGAAGCAGGCTCCCCAGTGAGTGAGGAGCCTGAGGCTGGGCTCGATCCTATGACCACAAGATCATGACCTCAGTCAGCTCTGAGTCATCAAGAACTGGAGGCCCAACAGACTGAGCCACCCAGGCATCTCCTCCACATTTAAAAATATTTTTTTAAGGTTCACTTATTTGACAAAGAGAGAGAGAGAGCACAACTGGGGGGGGGGGGGGCACCTGTAGAAGGGAAAGGGAGAAGCAGGCTCCCAGCAGAGCAGGAAACCTGATGCATGGGGCTTGATCCCAGGACCTGGGGATCATGACCTGAGCCAAAGGCAGATGCTTAACCAACTGAGCCACCCAGATGCCCATATATATATGTTTATTTAATCACCATTCTCAGGTATTTCTGTTGAGTCAAACCTTTACATTATGTTTAATAAAGTATGGTATATTTTGGCATATATGATTTTTATCATGTAGGTAGCATAGATTTACAGCAAACCTTCAGTATTTGACTCTAATGGAGACAACTGACTTTAGAGGTAAAAATAAACAAAAATCTAGAGATATCCTCCTTTAAAATAAAAATTAGCTAAGTGCCTCATCCTCAAATAAGGTATTTAATAACTGTGCCAAAGTCACACTTTTAGTGTAGCTAATTAATTTAATGAATTTGTTTGGTAATTTATTTCATTCAGCATTAAGGAATTGTTTCATCTCTTTTGATGCTAGGTAATGCCACTTTAGGAACTTTGGACAAATCATGTAACCTTTTTTGGTTTTACTCCCATTATCAGTAGGAAATGGAATTAAAGTTGATAATTACTTTTAATACCCTCTAGCTATAAAATTTTATGGTTATCAAATATGAAATTTGGGGAGCATTACTCATTTCCCAAAATTCTACACTAATATCAGTTTTGCTCTGCTTTGTTTTATGGTGAACTTTGCTTCACATATTTTAATGAACAGTGACTTTTGATAGCCCTAGGATCCAAATGAAAAAAAGAATTATAAGAAGCAGTTGGGGAAAGAACAGCTCAATGCAAAAATGGAAACCTTTCTATTTGTTCCTGGAGCACCACAATGTCACATCCTTTAAATCTGTCTGTTTAGGCAAACCCAGGTGGTAAAGACAGAAGAGGACAAATTTTTGTGTCTTTGTCTTTTTATTTCTTTGAAATTTGCTGATCAGATGTGGTGAAGTTGGGAATATTAGGTGGCAAAGTATAGATATGAATATAAAATTAAGAATGCCCTTTTTGAAATTTTAGAAAATTCTGTTTTTATTCAAACAGGAATGAAGCAGAATTTACAAAAATTGCAATCACATGTAATGATGAAGTGCAAAATATTTTTATTGATTAAAATTATGATGAACTGAGTCAAATGATATAATTAATGAAGAAAATTCTTTTTAATGAATAAAGTAGTAACAATTATCCTTAGTATCAAATTTCCATTGAAGATTGAAAAAAAAAGGAAGAAGCAGAAGAGTAGTAAAATGGAAGGAGCAGAAAACATATATGCTGCTGCTGCTGCTGGACTAATTCAACAAAGAAAGAATGGCAAAACTGATAACCACCTGTTTCCTACTATGAAGAATGAAGATTCTGATGCGTAAGCCTATAGCAATATTAAAACAGTAGATAATTATCATTTTTCTACAAAGCAAATTCTAGTTGGATCTAATGTTCATAATTAACACATTTTATATTTTTAGTAGAGATATTCCACTCTGGGTGTTAGAAAAATGCGAAGACCAACAAGATACCATTTTTTTTTGCAGGCATAGTGATCAATATTTAATTAAAAAAATAATAACCTAGGTTAGCAAATGTGAGGAAAAAGTCATTCTCATACACTGTTGTTAAATGAAATTGGCAAATCTGGGGCACCTAAGTGGTCCAGTGGTTGAATGTCTGCCTTTGGCTCGGGTTGTGATCCTGGGGTCATGGGATCGAGTCTTGCATTAGATTTCCCATGGGGAGCCTGCTCCTCCCTCAGCCCATGTCTCTGCCTCTCTGTGTGTCTCTTGTGAATAAATAAACAAAAATCTTTAAAAAAAAGAAAAGAAATTGACAAATCCTTTCTGAAGGGCAATGTAGCAGTGCATTTCAAAATTTCAAATATGCTGTCCCTTTATCCCAACAGTTTCATTGCCAGGAGTAGATCCTAGAGGAAAACATGACTTGTGTCAACACTTAGACACTCACATTTTAAGCAAATTTATTATATATTAGTATATATATATAAAATATGACAGATATGTTAAGAATACTTACATAAACATGTTATATATGTATATATACATATATGTTAAGATTATTTATTACAGCATTCACTTATCAAAAAGTGGGAAGTACTCCAACTATCCATCCATAAGGAAGTAAATTTTCACACCTATAAAACTGCAGTATGTGATGATTTGAAAAAATGAATTTAGGTCTGCAGGGTTTTGATTGTTTAACAAAATATATTTAAAGTGTTTAGTTTGATATCTTAACAAACTTTAGGATACTGTTAATATCTGCTGAGTTGCAAAAGGAAATTGCCTGCTAGCACTCTACCTTATTACCAACAAAATTGCTAATTATTAGGTTTTTGGTTTTGGTTCCCAATGCATGAGTGCTCAAATGTTGGACTCTCAAATTGATCTGAACATTCCCAAGAGATTTCACCTGGCAACTTGTCCCATATTCTATATAAACATTTGTTCCCTGCGCTATAAACCAAGAGGTTGCTAATGCAGTGAGTCTTCTTTTTAAGGTACCTTGCATACATGCTATTATTTTTCCTTTGAAAAATTTTTTAGGATTATTTATTTGAGAGAGAGAGAGTATGAGTGCAGAGAGCAGCAGAGGCAGAGGGAGAAGCAGGCTCCCTGTTAAGCAGGGAGCCTGAAGCAGGGCTTGATTCTGGGACTTCAGGATCATGACCTAAGCTGAAGGCAGATGCTTAACAGACTGAGCCACCCAGGTGCCCCTTATCCATCCTTTTAAAACAGAATATATTTCAACATGCACCACACCAAATTTTTCAATAGTGACTACATATTATATAATTTATGAAAATTCAGTTTACAAAATAGCAATACTTTCTGCATTCCAAACCCCTTATACTTATAGAATTTTAATATGACTAATTATTTTAGATAGTATAAGATAATTTAGAGTTAGATGATTTTTATCAAATGTATAATACTGCTATTGAAACTTAGTTTTTCCATAGTCTTTCTAAGCATGAGAAAAATGATAATCAGGTTATATACTCTTATATATCTAGAAAAGTTTTGAGGAGTGTTTTGGTTGTATAATTTTGTGAATTATTTGATGTCTTGGTCTGGCTTTTTTTTTCAAGATTTTATTTATTTATGTTAGGGAGGCATGGGGGTAACAAGCAAACTTGGCACTGAGAGCAGAGCACAATGCAAGACTTGATCCCACAACTGTGAGATCATATCCTGAGCCAAAATCAAGAGTTGGAGGCTTAACTGACTGAGCCATCCAGTTGTCCCTTGGTCTGGCATTAAGAAAAAAAATTAGTGCTACATGTATATAATTTTAAAAACTCCAAAATATTACAAAAATTCTACATCATTGTATAAGGATTGAAAACTACAGCTAAACAAGATAATTAAATCACCCATGCTTGTTCCACTTAGCTATGAAATCCTTAAAAGAATCATGTACTCAGTGATCCTCATTTCCCTCCCATCCATTCTTGAATTCACTCTATTAATTTTCACTCCCACTACTCCAGAATTGATTTTTCAGATTACCATTTGATTTTCATTTTAATAAAAAGGTTACCATTTGATTTTCACTTTAATAAAAAGGTTACCATTTGATTTTCACTTTAATAACTCTAGACATAATTTCTTAGATCTCATTTTATTGAATCTATCAGCAATATTTGCCCCAATAGAAAACTCTCTTCTCCAAAATTCTGTCTTCATTTTGCTTTCAGGATATCATTCACTCACCTGGATTCCTCCTGCCTTTCTAGTCTGTATATCTCATCCTGATTTGCTTCTTTCACCTCATCCCTCACCTCTTACACCTTGAAGTCTTAGGAATCAATCCTTGATCTTCTTTCTCTTGTTTTTTACTATTTTGTATATTCTAATGCTCCTCAAGTTTATGTCTCTGGCCCAAATCTCTCTGCATAATTCCAGACCTTTGTATGAAACTGCCTACTTGATATCTCTTTGGGATAGCTATTGGGTATGGCAAACTTAACATGTCCAAAATTGAACTACTAATATTCTTTCTTATACTGCCCTTCCTGTCTTTCCTAATTGAGTTAATGACAGTTCTTCCAGTTGCTCGGCCAAAAAAATTGGTATCGTCTTTGACTCCTGTCTTTTTTCTTTTTCACACATGTCACATCTAATCTGTCAGCAAATCTTGTCAGGTCTTTTCTCAAAATATATCCAAAAGCCAAACACATCTTCCATGACCAAGCCACTATCATCTGTTGTCTATATTATTGTAACAACTAATTTGTCTTCTTGTTTTTTTCTTTTTTCTCTGCTTCCACTAATTCTAAACACAGTGGATCTATTAAAACATAAGTCAGATTATGTCCTCCTCTGCTCAAAACCTAATTGCTTCCCATTCCTCAGAGTACATGCTGAAGTTCTTTCTAATACCTACAAGGCCTTATATGACTTATTCATCTCAGGTCTCTCCCTATCCTTTCCTCCCTCTCTCTCTCTCTGATTTGAACTACTTTCTATCCCTTTCATTCTGTCCAGCCACACTTGAATTTCTCACTATTTCCCCCCCACACCCACACCCCCTCTCCACCCTGCTTCAAATTATAAACACTTCAGGGATACCTCTGTACTTGCCAGTAATTCTCTCTGGAGTGCTTTTCTCTCAGGTATCCTCATGGCTTACTCCTTGCTCCCTCCTTTTCTCCCTGGTTTTTGCTTAAAGGTCACTTTCTCAGCAAGGCCCTTCTTGGTTTATCCTGACTAGTATTTCAACCACCCCTTTCCCTGCAACACATCGAAATTTGATTTCTCTGCTTTAGTTTTTCTCCTCTCATACTGTGTATTTTGCCTGGGTAGTCTATTGTTATTATGTTTACTTTACTCATGAGTAGGATTTTTCTGTTCATGGCTGTGTCTTCAGTGCTTAGAGAACATTTTAGCATATATAATGCTATTCAATAAATGTTGAGTGAATGGAGTTTAACCCGTGTGTCTTGTTTTTAACATAATACCAATTCTCACTTAAACAAAAAGAAAGTTTAACATGGGTCCATTCTGACAATTTAACCTGTCAGCTATCTGCATTTTTTGGATTTGGGGGGGTTTAATGTTATGGTTACTTGCTACTTATTCTTTTACTGGTATTTATGTTAGTCTTAATTATAGTAGAATTGAACAAAGGAAGAGCAAACTTCATTTATGTTTCATTAAGGAAAATGAAATATGGTGGTAAATTATTGTAGGACTTTTAAAAACTTTCCAAAGGATTCTGAGCCCTCAATATCTGAAATAAAAAGATGAAGTTGGAATTTATTGCTTAATAAGAGGGAACTATGCTGATCACTTACAGTCTTTTCTGACAGAGTAGTCTTCAATTCTTTTTTTTTTTTTTTTAGTCTTCAATTCTTATATAGGGTTTCAGGAAAAGTAGAGTTTAAGATTTGGGAGACTTTCAGAGAATTAAATGGTTTGTCATCATCTGAAGCAAATGATAATGTGAGTAAAACTGTTGTTGATTGGTTAGCACTCAAGGCATGTGTATCAGAGTGATTTTGTCCCATATTGGCTATCTTTCAGGAGGGAGAAGCTGACATTGTTTGGTTGGTGAGTGAGGCCAGACGGCATTGATCCATTACACATAGAGAAAGACAGAAACACAGACAGAGGGAGAAGCAGGTTCCTCTCAAGGAGCCTAACATGGGACTCAATCTGGGACCAGGCTCATGCCCTGAGCCAAAGACAGATGCTCAACCGCTGAGCCACCAAGGCATCCCTTAAATCTAGCTTTTTCGTATTAGGATTAGATACTAGGGTAAAAGTATGCAAAAGTTACCAAACCATTTTCTTTTCTTTTTTCCCTTTAAAATATTATTTAAATTATTTATTTATTTATTTATTTATTTTGAAGAGAGAGGGAGAGATTGAGAACAAGGGTGCAGGAGCGGGAAGGAGGGGCAGAGGCAGAAGGAGAAGACTACTTCCCACTCAGCTGGAAGCCTGATAGGGGGCTCAGTCCCAGGACCCTGAGATCATGACCTGAGCTGAAGGCAGTCACTTAACCGACTGAGCCACTTAGGTGCCCCCAAATCATTTTATTTTCAAACAAAATTAAAATAAAATAATCAGATTATTGCTATTTTCAAATGACATATAACTACATATGAGTATTTTTGAATTTTTCCAAATTGAATTATAAGTGACATAAAACAGTGTAGGTGTAAGGTATGCCTGTATTAATTTGATGCACTTTTATATTGTAAAATGATAATAGTGTTAATTCTGTCACTTCATATAGTTATCATTTCTTTTTTGTGATGACAACATTTAGATCTATTTTCTTAGCAACTTTCAAATATATGATATAGTTTTGTTAACTGTAATCACAGTCCTGTACTTTGGACCCTCAGAACTTAATAATCTTGTAAGGGGAAGTTTGTACTCTTTGCCAGTATCTACCTATTTCCCACAGCTTCCTACTCCTGGCAACCACCAGTCTGTTTCTGTGATTTTTTTTTTTTTTTTTTTTTTTTTAAGATTCTGCATGCAAGTCTGATCATAGAGTATTTGTATTTCTGTGTGGCTTATTTCACTTAGCCTAATTCCTTCGAGGTTCATTTATGTCACAAATGGCTGAGTTTCCTTCTTTTTTGTGGATAAAAATATTCCTTTGTAAATATATATCACATTTTTTAAATCCATGGATCCACTGGTGGACACTTAGGTTGTTTCCATGTCTTGGGTATTGTAAAAAGTGCTGCAATAAACATAGGGTGCAGATATCTCTTTGAGATAATGATTTCATTTCCTTCAGCTATGTTCCTAGAAATGGGATTATTGGATCATAAGATAGTTCTATTTTTAGTTTCTGAGGAACCTCCACACTGCTTTGCATAGGGGCTATACCAATTTATACGAAAGTGTACCAACAACAGTACCATGGGCCATTTGAATATCTACTGAGGAAATGTCTATTAAGGTGCCTTCCCTAGTTTTTAATTGAAGTATTTGTTTTTTGCTATTGAATTGTATGAATTCCTTTTATATTTTAGATATTAACCGTTTTTTAGATATGTGGTTTGCAAATATTTTCATCCATTCTGTAAGTTGCCTTTTAATTATGTTGCTTTTTTTTTCTTTTTTTCTTTTTTTTTTTTTAGATTTTATTTTAATTCAAGTTAGTTAACATATATTGTTTTATCAGTTTCAGGGGTAGAATGTAGTGATTCATCACTTGCATATAAGCACACTAAGTGCTCATCACAACAGCTCTCCTTAATGTCCATCACCCATTTACCCCATCTTCTCTACCTGCCTCCCCTCCAGCAACTCTCAGTTTGTTTCCTATAGTTAAGTCTCTCTCTCTTTTTCTTTTTTAAGATTTTATTTATTTGACAGAGAGAGGGAGAGAGCCAGAGAGGATAAGCAGGGGGAGGTGCAGAGGGAGAGGGAGAAGCAGACTCCCTGCTAAGCAGGAAGCCCCTATGCAGGGCTAGTTCCCAAGACCGTGGGGTCATGACTGGAACCAAAGGCAGATGTAATTTTAACTGACTGAGTGACCCAGGTCATGACTGGAACCAAAGGCAGATGCAATTTTAACTGACTGAGTGACCCAGTTAATAAAAGTCTCTTACAGTCTGCTTCCCTCTCTGTTTTTATCTTATTTTTCCTGCCCTTCCCCTATGCTCAGTGTGAATGGAATCAGAGTGTTGCTTGTTTCTTTTGCTGTGCAGAAAGAAACATTGGTTGTTCCACGGTTTTTACTTTTGTTGCTTGTACTTTGGATGCCATTTCTGAAATCATTGCTAAGATCAATGTCAGAGAGCTTTTTCACTCTTTTCTTCTAGAAGCTTTATGGTTTAAAGCTGTACATTTAAAATCTTTAATCCAATTTGGGTTAATTTTTGTGAGTGGTGTAAGTTAGGAATTCAGGTTCATTCTTTTGCATGTGAATATCCAGTTTTCTTAGCATCATTTATTGAAGAGATTATCTTTTTGCCTTTGAATATTCTTGGCTCCCTTATCAACTTGTAGTTGACTATATGCATGGATTTATTTCTAGGTTCTTGATTCTGTTTCATTGGTCTTTTTTTTAAAGATTTTTTTTTATTCAGGAGAGATACAGAGAGAGGCAGAGACATTGGCAGAGGGAGAAGCAGGCTCCCTGTAGGGAGGCCGATGTGGGACTCAATCCCAGGGCCCTGGGATCATTACCTGAGCCGAAGGCAGACACTCAACCACTGAGCCACCCAGGCATCCTTATTTCATTGGTCTTTATGTTTGCTTTTATGCAAGTTCCATACTGTTTTGACTTACTATAGCTTTGTGACAGAAAAAAGGAAGTGTGGTGCTTCCAGTTTTGTTCTTCTTTCTCAGGAATACTTTGACTATTTGGGGTCTTTTTTGTCTCATACAAATTAAAGAATAGTTTTTCTATTTCTCTGAAAAAATTGTCACTAGAATTTTGACAGGGATTGCATTGAATCTGTAGATGGCTTTGAATGATGTGGGTATTTAAAAATATTAATTTTCCCAATCCATAAACAACAGGACCTCTTCCTATTTGTGTCTCTTTTATCAATGTCTTCTAGTTTTTAGTGTACAAATCTTTCACCTCCTTGGTTAAATTTATTCCTGAGTATTTTGGTTTTTTTGATGCTTTTGTGAATGGGATCTTTTTCTTTCTTTTCCAGATATTTTGTTCTTAGTGTATCGAAATATAACTGATTTGCGTATATTGATTTTATATCCTTCATCTTTAATAGTTCTAACAGCTTTTTGGTGATGTCTTCAGGATTTTCTACATATAGAATCATATCCTCTGCAAACAAAGACAGTTTTATTTCTTCTTTTTTGATATGGATGCCTTTTATTCCTTTTCTTGCCTGACTACTCTGGCTATGACTTCGAGGACCATGTTGAATCTAGGAGTGTTAAAGTGGGCAGCTTTGATTTGTTCTGAACTTAGAAGAAAAACCTTAAGTTTTTTTTAACCACTGAATATGGTGTTAGCTATGGCTTCTCATATATGTTCAGGTGTGACATTTTGGTACCCAATTTATTTGGAGTTTTTAATCATGAAAAGAAATTGAATTTGTCAAATGTTTTTTCTACACATATAATGATCATATAATTTTTTTCATTCTATTATTTATCAAATTAATCGATTTGATTTTATTGATTTCTGAATGATAATTTTGCTGAGTAAAGTATTCTTGGTGTGTGGTTCTCACTCTCAGCATTTTTTTTTTTAATTTTTCTTTATTGGAGTTCAATTTGCCAACATATAGCATAACACCCAGTGCTCATCCCGCCAAGTGCCCCCCTCAGTGCCCATCACCCAGTCACCCCAAAACCCACCCACCTCCCTTTCCACCAACCCTTGTTCATTTCCCAGAGTTAGGTGTCTCTCATGTTTTGCCACCCTCACTAATATTTCCCACTCATTTTCTCTCCTTTCCCCTTTATTCCCTTTCACTAATTTTGATATTCCCCAAATGAATGAGACCATATAATGTTTGTCCTTCTCCAATTGACTTATTTCACTCAGTGTAATACCCTCCAGTTCCATCCATGTCAAAGCAAATAGTGGGTATTTGTCGTTTCTAATGGCTGAGTAATATTCCATTGTATACATAGACCACATCTTCTTTATCCATTCACCTTTCGATGGACACCAAGGCTCCTTCCACAGTTTGGCTATTGTGGACATTGCTGCTAGAAACATCGGGGTGCAGGTGTCTCGGCGTTTCACTACATCTATATCTTTGGGGTAAATCCCCAGCAGTGCAATTGCTGGGTCATAGGGCAGATCTATTTTTAACTCTTTGAGGAACCTCCACAGTTTTCCAGAGTGGCTGTAGCAGTTCACATTCCCACCAACAGTGCAAGAGGGTTCCCCTTTCTCCACATCCCCTCCAACATTTGTTGTTTCCTGCCTTGTTAATTTTCCCCATTCTCACTGGTGTGAGGTGGTATCTCATTGTGGTTTTGATTTGTATTTCCCTGATGGCCAGTGATGCGGAACATTTTCTCATGCACTTCTTGGCCATGTGTATGTCTTCCTCTGTGAAATTTCTGTTCATATCTTTTTCTCATTTCATGATTGGATTGTTTGTTTCTTTGCTGTTAAGTTTACTAAGTTCTTTATAGATCTTGGACACTAGCCCTTTATCTGATAGGTTATTTGCAAATACCTTCTCCCATTCTGTAGGTTGTCTTTTAGTTTTGTTGACTGTTTCTTTTGCTGTGCAGAAGCTTTTAATCTTGAGGAAGTTCCAATAATTCATTTTTGCTTTTGTTTCCCTTGCCTTCATGGATGTATCTTGCAAGAAGTTGCTGTGGCCAAGTTCAAAAAAAGTGTTGCCTGTGTTCTCCTCTAGGATTTTGATGGAATCTTGTCTCACATTTAGAACTTTCATCCATTTTGAGTTTATCTTTGTGTATGGTGCAAGAGAGTGGTCTAGTTTCATTCTTATGCATGAGGATGTCCAATTTTCCCAGCACCATTTATTGAAGAGACTGTCTTTCTTCCAATGGATAGTCTTTCCTCCCCTGTCGAATATTAGTTGACCATAAAGTTGAGGGTCCACTTCTGGATTCTCTATTCTGTTCCATTGATCTCTGTGTCTGTTTTTGTGCCAGTACCACACTGTCTTGATGACCACAGCTTTGTAGTGCAACCTGAAATCTGGCATTGTGATGCCCCCAGCTATGGTTTTCTTTTTTAAGATTCCCCTGGCTATTCACGGTCTTTTCTGATTCCACACAAATCTTAAGATAATTTGTTCCAACTCTCTGAAGAAAGTCCATGGTATTTTGATAGGGATTGCATTAAATGTGTAAATTGCCCTGGGTACCATTGACATTTTCACAATATTCATTCTTGCAATCCATGAGCATGGAATATTTTTGCATCTCTTTGTGACTTCCTCAATTTCTTTCAGAAGTGTTCTATAGTTTTTAGGGTATAGATCCTTTACCTCTTTGGTGAGGTTTATTCCTAGGTATCTTATGCTTTTGGGTGCAGTTGTCAATAGGATTGACTCCTTAATTTCTTTTTCTTCAGTCTCATTGTTAGTGTATAGAAATGCCCCTGATTTCTGGGCATTGATTTTGTATTCTGCCACACTACCGAATTGCTGTATGAGTTCTGGCAATCTTGGGGTGGAGTCTTTTGAATTTTCTATGTACAGTATCATGTCACCTGTGAATAGGGAGCGTTTGACTTCTTCTTTGCCAATTTGAATGCCTTTTATTTCGTTTTGTTTCCTGATTGCTGAGGCTTGGATTTCTAGTACTGTGGTGAATAGCAGTGGTGAGAGTGGACATCCCTGTCTTGTTCCTGATCTTAGGGGAAAGGCTCCCAGTGTTTCCCCATTGAGAATGATATTTACCTTGGGCCTTTTGTAGATGGCTTTTAAGATGCTGAGGAATGTTCCCTCTATCCCTACACTCTGAAGAGTTTTGATCAGGAATGGATGCTTTATTTTGTCAAATGCTTTCTTTCATCTATTGAGAGGATCATATGGTTCTTATTTTTTCTCTTGCTGATATGATCTATCACATTGTTTTATGAGTGTTGAACCAGCCTTGTATCCCGGAGATAAATCCCACTTGGTCATAGTGAATCATTGGTGGTGATCTCTCCTTTCTCATTCATGATTTTATTAATTTGAGTCTTTTCTTCTTTTTAATAAGGCTGGCTAATGGTTTATCTATCTTATTAATTCTTTCAAAGAACCAACTCCTGGTTTTGTTGATCTGTTCCACAGTTATTCTGGTCTCTATTTCATTGAGTTCTGTTTGAATCTTTATTAACTCTCTTCTTCTGCTGGGTGAAGGTTTTATTTGCTGTTCCTTTTCCAGCTCCTTTAGGTGCAAGGTTAGCTTTTGTATTTGAGTTCTTTCCAGTTTTTGGATGGATGCTTATATTGCAATTTATTTCCCCCCTCAGGACCACTTTTGCTCTATCCCAAAGATTTTGAATGGTTGTGTCTTCATTCCCATTAGTTTCCATGAATCTTTTTAATTCTTCTCTAATTTCCTGGATGACCCTTTTCATCTTTTAGCAGGATGGTCTTTAACCTCCATGTGTTTGAATTTTTCCAAATTTCTTCTTGTGATTTAGTTCTAGTTTCAAAGCATCATGGTCTGAAAAATATGCAGGGGACAATCCCAATCTTTGGGTATCTGTTAAGACATTTCCTGCACTTGAGTTCTGGGTGGTTTGCTCCTGCCAGCTGTACGGGCTTGGGGAGGTTCTTTAGATTTTCTGTGCCTCATATTCTTCCTGTGTAAAATACCTCATATAATTACCTACTTCATAGGACTGGTGCAAGGCTTAAAATACCTTTAGGATATGTAAAGTGTTCAAAATAATGCATAGAAGTTACAGAATAAAACCTCAAAACACTAATATCATGATTATTTAAAAAGGGTTTCTTTCATAAAAAAAGTTAATTTGCACTTTTCAAATTGATTTAGTGCCAGTAAAAACTTTTTTATTGAAAATGACAACAAAAAATGTAATATATTTACCCCATCAAATAATGCAAGTAACATGATTTTCCTTTACTTTTTCCACCTTGATCTAAATTTAATACTTTGTTAATATTACCATTAATATTACTTAGATATGCTTTAAATATTTTTTGTATTTTAAATATTTAATATTTGCCTGAAAAGAATCATTTGTTTTTCTAGACCTGCAAAGAAAATGTCTAAGGAAAAGAACAAGGTAAAAAAATATATATATGTATAATTTTATTTCATTTATGATATATTTTATTATTTGATATTTCATATTTATCAGAAATATTATTCCATGGCAAAAAGTTACTTTATGAAAGACATAGTGAAAAAAATAGAAAATCTTCCTTTGTTGTATAGACATTTACTGTCAAAAAATTCAGAAACACTAATTATTGATAAATGTCTTTTTGATAAAAATCAGTTCACTTAAAAACTACCTATGCTTTTGTTTTTATAAAAAGATGGATATTTATCATCTCTGTACACTTAGTATATTTTATAAATATTTGGATGACATTTTGATATAGTATTATTTATTTATAGGTCAAAAAGCAAATGAATTCTGTGGAACACCTTGATGACTTAACTCAGTCATCTGAAGCACCTTCAGAGGATTGTAAGTTGCATTACTCTGATTTTAAGAGTTCCCTGTTGCTCATTGAACAACTTGGCATGGATTGTACAGGTAGGATTGTTGTATAAATATAAAGCCTTTTTCTGTGTATATGATTGTAGTAGTATGTGCACATCTCATCTAGCGCTGTGCCACACAACACTGATGTGTTATAGAGCTACTCATCTCAGAAATATGTTTTTTATTAAAATAGAGACCTGTTGAATACTCTCAGCCAAAGAACTATAATTTCCACTGTAGTTGTCTATGTGGGAATGGCACACTTGATGTGTTAGTGAACTCTGCTTCTCTTCTGTGCCTTCACCCAAGGTCAGGTTACCATTATTTTTCTCCTAGTTTACTGAGCTAACCTCAGGACTGTTTTCCCTGCCATTCCACCTCTCAGGATCTTGGTGTACACTGCAACCATAATTACCATACATTTTTAAACATTTACATTTCATTGTGTTACTCCCTTGCTTAAAGCTTAGCTATTACTAATGCTATGAGGTGAAAGATCATAGTCTGCTAGCATCATCTTGTATTGGTTCCTATCTGTCTTTCCATTTCTGTCTCAGCTACTGTTTTAGATGTTTTTTCATGTAATAGAGGTTTTCTTTTTCCAACAGCTTTAGTTAAATTGCACATGTATGAAGTGTACAATTTGATAGTTTTGACATGTATACACATAATCATAATTTAGACAGTTACATATCCATCACTCTTTAGTCTCATGTCCCTTTATATTCCCTTATGAAACTGCCAAATTATTTACTAAAATAATTGTACTTTTTCTAAACCCACCAGCAGCGTATGAGGGCTTTTATTTCCTCCATATATATTCATGAGCACTTAGTCTTATCAGTTTTTTAAATCTTAGCCATTCTGATGGGTATGTTATATATATATATATATATATATATATATATATATATATATATATATATATGTTATATATATATAATATATAATTATGGTTGTAATATACATTTCCCTAATAACTGATAATGTGGAGCATACTTCAATGTGCTTATTTACCATCTGTATATCTTCTTTGAACTGTCCAAATCTTTTGTCATTTTAAAAATTAGGTTGCTTGTTTTCTTATTTGATGAGTTTTCAGAATTATTTGTGTATTCTACATACAGTTCCTTTATCACCTATATTGTTTTTGCAAAGATTTTTTTGCAGTCTGTAACTCTTCATTCTCTTCACAGTGTCTTTTGAAGAGCCGTTTTTCTTATTGATGAAGTTTGGTTAATCCATTTGTTGTTTTATGGATTTTTGCTTTTGATCTAAGAAATCTTTGCTTAGCACAACATCAAAGGTCTTATCTCATGCTTTATATTAGAATCTTTGCAGTTTAAAAACAAAGTTTTATAGTTTTAGGTCTTAAATTTAGATCTGTGATCTGTTTTGTATTCTTTTTTATTTATGATGCAAAGTATGGACCCAAGTTCATTCTTTTGTGAATATCCAGTTGTATTCATTGAAAAGGCTCTATTTTCTCCAATTCATGCCATTGCATCTTTGTCTGCATCAGTTGGCCATATATGTATGAGTTTATTTATGGACTTTGTTCTTTCCCATTGATCTCTCTGGCCCTATCTACACCAAAATCATGTTGTTTTAATTACTACCAGTTGGTAATAATTTTTGAAATCAGGTGGTGTTAGTCCTCCAGTTTTCTTTTCAGGGTTGTTTTGCTATTCTAGATCCTTTCATACTTTGTGTTTCCATATGAATTTTAGAATCAGCTTGTCATTCTCTAAGAAAAACAAAAACAGAAACAAAACCACTGGTGGTCTGGAAATCAGGTTTGGATTATGTTGAATCTACAGATTAATTGGAGAGAATTGGCTTTTTGACAATACTGAACTTTTCAACTCTTGAACAGAGTATATCTCTTCATTTATAGAAGTGTTCTTTAATTTTCTTGGCAATATTTTATAGTTTTTAGTGTGTATAAGCCTATCTTTTATGATATTACCTGTGATTATTTATTTTTCAAAGAAGTTGTAATAATATATTTTAAATTTTTTGGTTTTTTTGCTGGTATATTAGAAATATGGTTGATTTTTGTGTAATGATTTTATATCCTCCAACCTTGATGAGTTCATTTATTAGTTCTAGTAGTTTTTAAAAAAATTCTGTCAGATTTCTATATAACCATATGTTTCAAACTTTTTTTTTTTTTAACTACTATTTTACTGGTTTCTTAAGGTGGAGCTAAAGGTCATTGATTTGAGAACTTAAAAAAAAGATTTTATTATTTGAGAGAGGGAAAACATGAGCAATAGGGAGGGGAAGAGCAGAGGGAGAAGGAAATGCAGAGTTCCTGCTGAGGAGGGAGCCTGATGTGGGACTCGATCTCAGGACTCCAGGACCATGACTGAGCCAAAGGCAGCCACTTCTGACTGAGTCACACAGGCACCTTCTTGTTTTTTAATAGATACATTCAGTGCTATAAATGTTGAGATAAGTGCTACTCTAGGAGGATTCCAGAAATTTGTAGCATATTGTGTTTTTATTTTCATTCAGTACAGAATACTTTCTAATTTCTTTTTTTCATTACTTCTTTGACCCAAGGGTTGTTTAAAGATTTTATTTGTTTGAGAGAGAGAGAGAGACAGAGAGACAGAGAGAGCATAGGTGGGCAAGAGTGGCAGTGGAAAGCCCTCTTCCCCTGAGCAGGAAGCCCAACATGGGGCTTGATTCCAGGACCCTGAGATCATGACCTGAGCTGAAGGCAGACACTTAACCAACTGAGCCACCTCAGTACCCCGATGCAGGGGTTATTTAGATGTGCATTAATTAGTTTGCAAATATTTGAGTGTTTTCCAGAGATATGTTTGTTCTTGATTTGTAATTTGATTACTTTGTGGTCACAGAACACACTTTCATGACTTCAGTCCTTTTGACTACCCTTTTATTAAGGTTTATTTTATGACCCAGAATATAATCTCTTTTGGGAAATGTTCCATGGGATACTTGAGAAAGATGGTGGTGGTCAAGTCTACTATATCCTTGCTGGTTTTCTGCCTGTTGAAATCCTAGACCATATTTGTGAATTTGCCTGTTTCTCTTTGTAGTTCTGTTGATATTTGCCTTATGTATTTTGACCTTATTAATAGATTAATAAACATTTAGGTTTGTTATGCTTATTTATTGATCCTTTATCATTAAAAAATGACCTTAAATATTACTGATAATATATATTGCTTTGAAACCTATTTTGTCTGGTATTAATATTGCTACTCAAGCTCAGCCTTCTTTTGTCAAGTGTGAATGTGGTATATCATATTTCTGTCCTTGTAACAAATTTGTGTCTTTACCTTTAAAGTGAGTTTTTTATAGGCAGCATATAGTTGGCTTTTACTGTTTTTATCCATTCTGACAGTCTGCCTTTTAATTGAGGCTTTTAGACCATTTTCTTTCTTTTTTTTGACCATTTTCATTTAATGTGATTATTGATACAGTTGATATGAATTTCTCATCCTGTTTGATTTCCATTTGCCTTATCTACTTTGTTCCCATTTTCTTCATTTTCTGCTTTCTTTTAGATTAATCAACTAATTTTTATGAGTTAATTTATACGTACACATACATACATACATATGGATGTGCTTTGCTTACATAACTATAATTCTTTAGTTTTGCTATTTTAGTGATTGCTTTAGAGTTTAAAGCATATGACTCCAGTATCACAGTCCACCTTCTTGTAATGTTATTTTAATGATTGCTTTAGAGTTTAAAGCATATGACTCCAGTATCACAGTCCACCTTCTTGTAATGTTATACCACATCATATGTAGTTTAAGAAAATTACAATAGGGAACATGTGGGTGGCTCAGTGGTTGAGCCTTTTCCTTAGGCTCAGGTTGTGATCCCAAGGTCCTGGGATCAAGTCCCACATCAGGCTACCTCAGGGAGCCTGCTTCTCCCTCTGCCTGTGTCTTTGCCTTTCTCCATGTCTCTCATGAATAAATTAAAAAAATCTTTTAAAAAATTACAATAGTTTAGTTCCATTTCTTCTCTCCTAGCCAGATCTTTTGTGGATCTGTGAGATTATAGTTTTCATTAAGTTTAGAAAGGTTTTGATTATGTTTTCTTTTCTTTAAGATTTTATTCATTTATTAGAGAGAGAGAGAGCATGAGCAAGGAGAGAGGCAGAGGGAGAGGGAGAAGTAGACTCCCTACTAAGCAGGGAGCCCAACATGGAGCTTAATCCCATGACACCCAGGTGCCCCTATAATATCTTTATGTTGAAGTTACTTAATATATATTTGTTTAATGTATGAATGAATGAATGTGAAAATACACAGTCCTTTATATGCAAAAAGTACTCATATATTTTATTTTATTAAATAATGAATTTGTGAGAGAGAATGAGCAGGGGGTGAGGGAGAGAAACAGAAGGGGAAGGAGAGAGGGAGTAAAGAATCTTAAGCAGACACTGTGCTGAATGCAGAGTCCAATGCTGGGCTCAGTCCCAAAACCGTGAGATCATGACCTGAGCCAAAACCAAGAGTTGGATGCTTTAACAACTGACCCACCCAGATACCTCATATATTTTGTTTCTGGTTTTGTTTTCCCTCTGATGTAGATTCTGTTAGTCTATTGAAAATCCAGGATGCAATTCTTTCATATGAAAGATTAATAGAACTTAAAAAAAATGACTGTGAACAACTTATAAGAAGAATTAAAAAAATGGGATGTAAGATTAATGGACTACAAAAGGAGCTATCAGAAACAAAAGAAATGAAATCACAGTTAGAGCATCAAAAAGTGGAATGGGAACAAGAACTCTGCAGTTTGAGGTATGACATCCTGGTTTTAAGGAAATACTGGAAATATTTCAACTATTTACTTTTTTTTTATATATATAATAGGCTCCACAGTCAACATGGGGCTTAAACTCACAGCTATGAGATCAAGAGTCACATGCTCTACCAACTGAGCCAGCCAGGAACCCCTTAAAATATTTACTTTTATACTATAGTTGTGTAGGAGAAGTTTTGTAATTGTTAATTTGCCTTCTGGGATTTTATAGGGAAGAAAACTTCTTTAGTAATGTGAAGTATGAGTTTCTTTGAAATAATATAGCAAGTTCTTAACAGTGAATACTTCTAACAATTTAATGTATATTCCAAATCATAATTTTAATGACCATATAGAAATTCACCATATGGAGACCTCATTATTTAACAAATTGAATTTTGGTTGTTTTACATTTCTCTCTATTTTTTTTTCATTTCTCTATATTTTAATTAATGCTATAAGGAATGTCTTATTTAATTCTGTTTCTACAGTTTTGGTTACTTGGAATAAGTTCTTTAATGTAGTATTGTTTGGTTAAAGTATAAATTTTTTAATGAAGGTCTCTGATCCATATTTTAAAATTGTTTTCAGGAAAGTTTATATTAATTTATATGCGATCCCTGGGTGGCGCAGCGGTTTAGCACCTGCCTTTGGCCCAGGGCGTGATCCTGGAGACTCAGGATTGAATCCCACATCGAGCTCCTGGTGCATGGAGCCTGCTTCTCCCTCTGCCTGTGTCTCTGCCTCTTTCTCTCTCTCTCTGTGACTATCATAAATAAATAAATTAAAAAAATAATAATTTATATGCCCACCAACAGTGTAAAATGGTCAATTTTTCTCAAGACAGAAAAAATTTTTAAACTTGGGTTTATTCTTAACATATGCAGGGGCTATTAAGTAAAATGGAAAATGATTAATGGTTAAGTGTTTTCAACATTTCTCTCATGTAAAGAAAATTATTTCAAAAGTCTATGCTGAAAGCACATATTACTCTTTATTCTTAATTAATATGGATCCTGTGTTCTAAAAGGAGTTTTCAAATGATTTATAAAATTTATAATAATCAATAAGGTTGAGAATATTGCAAAAGAAGAACCATAAAAAGTATGGGGCAATAAATATTAGACTCCCTAGTCTACTGCTGGATCACAGTAATCTGCAGGTGTATGTTGTGTAAACAACATGTGCAGATGCTGTCTTACACTGTAGATTATTTTTAGAGGTACCTTTGATGTTTTATGAAGTAAAAATTTATTTCTAGTGAATTTATAAAGTTGTTGATAAACAGTAACTTCTCTTTTTAGTTAGTAACTAAATTATCTATCCTATTTGAAGAGTAATTATGACTATGTGGGGAAAATGGTAATCTTCAACTCTAACTTTCCTGAATAATTTCAGAATTCCTTTCCTTACAACAACTACCAGAGTTATTACTGACTAAAAGTTACTAAATGGTATAATGCTTTCTCATTCTTTCTTTTCAACTGTATATATATCTATGTCTATCCTTTGGAAGAGATTGAAGTGAGAAATTAAAAACATGAGCCCTAGAAAGGAAAAAAATTGAGAACATAAAAATTTCATTTGGATAATGAAACAACATGTTTGGAACCAGATTATAAAATAAACTTTTTATTGCTAACAAAACACATTTTAAAATGAACACATTTATTTGCAGATTTACCTTAAAACAGGAAAAAGAAAAAAGAAAAAGTGCTGATATGTTATATGAAAAAATTAGGGAGCAATTAAGAAATAAAGAAGAGCAATATAGTAAAGAAGTCGAAATGAAACAACAACTTGAGCTTAATCTTAGAACACTAGACCTGGAATTGAAGAGTGTAAAAAACAATTTGAATCAGGTAAATTTTTGACAAGAATTTTATATTTCCATCAATATTTCTTATAATATCCTTTTGACTTAATATATATTATTAGGTTTGAAATAGATTAAAAATTTAATTTTATCCTAATAGGAACAACCATTATATTTATAGCTAAAATTATTACCTTATTGGAATTCTTGGTTTCTCATATATGTTGT
This sequence comes from Canis lupus dingo, assembly GCF_003254725.2. Lineage (NCBI taxonomy): Eukaryota > Metazoa > Chordata > Mammalia > Carnivora > Canidae > Canis > Canis lupus. Next base: position 16,733,689 of record NC_064244.1, on the reverse strand, counting down.
ATGTATATTTTCTCAATGAAGGGATTGAATGTAAATTGAGATAAAAGCCAATAAATATTGGCTTTTGTTTTCTTTGTTTTTAAAATGAATTTTATTTATTTTTAGACAGAGCATGGGCAGGGGGACAGAGTAGAGCAAGAGGGAGGGAAAAGAATCTCCAGCAGACTCTGGTCTGAGCACAGAGCCTCACTTGGGGCTGAATCTCACAACCCTGATATTATGAGATCATGACCGGAGCCAAAAAAAGAGTCGGATGATTCACCCACTGAGCCCCACCAAGGTGCCCCAGTTTTGGATTTTTTTTATGTTAAAATAGAGGCTAAATTGCTTTGAGACCATGATGAAACTAGTTAAATGTTTTATAAAGAAATTTTATTTCACAATACTATGTCTACTTATATTTTTACTCTATGACACATTTAGCTGTCATTTCAATTAAAATTTGAATTATTCATGCAGGATAAAAATCCTTGTTTTAAAAGACTACTTTTGAAGACTTTTTTTAAGTTTTCTTAAGGCTTTTGACTTTATTTTAATCATATGATCCAAACTCCTAATGAAAATGTGTTTCTAGGTTATAGAAGAGCGAAATGACATTCAGAGGCAACTCTCTCAAGAACAGAATGCCAGAATATTACAAGATGGAATTCTAAACAATCACCTTTGCAAACGAAAGGAAATAGAAATATCTCATACAAAAATGAATTCTGAGGTATTTTCTTTAGTTATTTTGAAGTACATGTGTGTATGTATTTGTATGTATATATCTGTATATTGGAATTATTATTTTTCTCCATATATGTATATTTATTTTAAAAAACAACACTGTACATCATGGGAAGTATAGAGGAAAATATAAAGTATGTATATATATTTGTATATATATAATATATAAATATATTTCTAAAATATATTTTTAATTTATATTTAATATATATATATTTTTCTAATTTTTATTTATTTATGATAGTCACAGAGAGAGAGAGAGAGAGGCAGAGACACAGAGGGAGAAGCGGGCTCCATGCACCGGGAGCCCGACGTGGGATTCGACCCCAGGTCTCCAGGATCGCGCCCTGGGCCAAAGGCAGGCGCCAAACCGCTGCGCCACCCAGGGATCCCGATAAATATATATTAATACAATATTTAATAAATATATAATATTTTTTATACATATACAGTATATATAAAGTATATATATATTGGGGAGTGAAGTGAGGGGAGTTGCATTTTGATCCATTAGTTAATTAATTACTTAATTAATTTTAAATTTTTATTTATTTATTAGAGACACAGAGAGAGACAGAGACACAGGCAGAGGGAGAAGCAGGCTCCATGCTGGATGCCTGACTTGGGACTCCATCCCGGGTCTACAGGATCATGCCCTGGGCTGAAGGTGGCGCTAAACCGCTGAGCCACCCAAGGCTGCCCTTATTTTTCATTAGTTAATTTAAATGCATTTGTCTACAAGGGTCAAATAGTGACATTCATAATATCCTTATCTGAAGAAGAGGTTTTTATTATTTTCCATAGGAATTGATGAGCTTTCCATAAGCTCAAAACTCTTGCTATTAACAACATAGGTTTTAGTTTTGGCAATTACTTCACCACCTCTATATTCATAGAGAGGTTAGTTTCACACTTCCACTGATGAACAGGAGGAAAAGTATAGCCTGTTCAGAGACCTTACTTTGGATGTTAGGCTCGTACTTTTGTGAAAAGTTAACAATTTGCTCCAAGTAGTATCCAATTTCATTACAAGGAGCTTTTGAAACAATCAAATGCTGTAATATATACTTAATGAAAATTTACTGATTAGTATTTTGTTCTTAATAAAATAGCTCAGTGTATTTTCCCCTATTTTGCATTTATTGCCAGTGTAAACATCTGAAGAGGAAATAAAATTTATTGCAGCCACAGATAATCTCGTGATATTTTAGGAGCTGTATAAATTTTACCTTGTTTGGCATTGGTATTTTGAAATATAAGGCTTCTTTTTAAAGGATTTTGTTTATTCATTTGACAGAGAGAGTACAAGCAGGGGAAGTGGCAGGCAGAGGGAAAGGGAAAAGGATGCTTTCTGCCAAGCAGGGAGCCTGACATGAAGCTCAATCTCAGGACCCCAAGACCTTTTCATGACCTGAGCTGAAGGAAGAGGCTTAACTGACTGAGCCACCCAGCCACTCCTGAAATATAAGGCTTCTTTTGTATTTATGTTTTACATTAGAGAAGTAGCTGCAGTTTGGTGCAAAACACTAGTAATGGAGTACAAAGACCTGGGGAAAGTCCTGCAGCTCACTTAGTATTTTTAACCTCCCCATTCTGGAATTATGATAACTAAAAGAGATCATTAATGTATGCAGAAGTGTTTATAGTATGATGCCTAGATTTGTCATTTATCAGTAGATATAATTCTTATAACTGACTATAGAAATGTTACAAAAGTAGAACATCTATGGAATATTCTCAGGAAAAAATAATTTTAGGAAATTAATCTGTCCAAATATATGCAGAGCTAAGTATTTTCCTGTGGACTGTGTTCGATATCAGAGTGTAAACTCAATTTTAGTGTAGTCAGATGTATTAGTCTTTTTTTTTTTTTTTTTTAGGCCTTCTGGGTTTGTTGTAAATCAGAGAAAGACCTTTCCAATTCTGAGATTCTTAGAATTTTGTCATGATTTCTTTTTTCCTTTCATGCATTCATTGTCTTCAATTACATTTTTGAACTTTGGGGAATTTATGCTTGTATAAAGGTTTGAGGCTTGAATCCAACTTTATGTTTTTCTAGTTGGATATCCACTTACTGCAACCTATTCATTGTATAAACAGAGATTATTTTTTAATTTCAGAGAAAATCATGATGTCATTTTATTGAGTTCCAACTAAAAGACTCTCATTTTACTTAGGCTTCTCCTACTCATGAAAAAGCAAAAGATCTGTTACATAAAAACCGCATGTTGCAGGATGAAATTGCCATGCTAAGACTGGAAATAGACACAATAAGGAACCAGAATCAGGAAAAGGAAAAGAAATATTGTGAAGACATTGAAATTGAAAAAGAAAAGAATGACAGTCTTCAAAAGACCATAAAACTGAATGAGGTAACATTAACAAATACAGTATTCCAATATACTGGACAGCTCAATGTTCTGACAACTGAGAATACAATGCTACACTCTCAACTGGACAATGAAAAGCAAAACAAAGAAAGACTAGAAGCAAAAATTCAATCATACCGAGCTAGACTTGCTACTGCTATACAAGATCATGATCAAAGTCAGGCATCAAAAAGAGACCTAGAACTTGCTTTCCAGAGAGCAAAAGATGAGTGGTTTCGTTTACAGGACAAAATGAACTTTGATGTGTCTAACCTAAAAGATAACAATGAGGTGCTTTCTCAGCAACTTTCTAAAGCTGAAAGTAAATTCAATACCCTAGAAATTGAGCTGCATCACACAAGAGATGCTCTCAGAGAAAAGACTTTGGCTTTAGAACATGTACAAAGAAACCTAAAACAAACCCAGTGTCAGAAGAAGGAAATTGAACAGAAGTATCAAAATGAGCAAAGTAAAGTGAATAAATACTTTGGAAAGCAGGGATCCTTAGAAGAGAGATTATCTCAACTACAAAGTGAAAATATGTTGCTCCGACAGCAAATAGATGATGCCTACAGCAAAGTTGACTGTAAAGAAAAGACTGTAATTGATATCCAAGACCAGTTTCAGGTTATTGTAAGAAATCTTCAAGCTGAAAGTGAAAAACAAAGTGTTATACTGCAAGAAAGAAATAAGGAGTTAATCACTGAATGTAACCATTTAAAAGAAAGAATATATAAGTATGAGAAGGAGAAAGAAGAAAGGGAAGTAAGTATTCAGAAAGACAAATATTTTTCAAGCTTCCTGAGAGAAAATTCAAAGTAATGCTTGATTATGGCTTCTTCTTCTTCTTCTTCTTTTTTTTTTTTTTTTTTTTTTTTTTTTGAAGATAAAGAATGTGCCTGCACCTAAGTGGGAGTGGGGAGAGAGAATCCAAAGTGGGCTCTATGCCCAGTGCAGAGCTCCAACTCATGACCCTGAGTTCATGACCTGATTGATTATGGCTCAATTTTGAATCTAGTTGAGCATAAAAAATATAGAGAGTGTAAGTCAGCGTACTTGTATCCAGCAAATAAAAATTAGACCTAAGAGGTGCTTTAATTTGATTAAAAATGCCATGTCATGTATGAAACTTCAAGAGGTTAAGTTATAAATTTTTTAAAAAAGTAGGCTGATATTAGTAATTGAGTGTTAAAAAAATAATTTAGTGTTAATACTACTAAAATAATTGTAGTTATTGTCACCACATTTTAATACCATGATGAACAGAAAACTGGAAAGGCTCATACCTAAATGAGTATTTTGAAATTGAAGTTCAATTAAGTGGATTAATTTGACAGCTAATTCCAGATTTGTCACATGAACTGAAGTGTAGATACTGTATCTCAGTACTTTTCTTTTGGTAGCCTTTTATACATTTTTGGTTAGCATACTTTTATCTTTATTTATATAAATTTAATTTTTTACTCTCAAATCATTTATTCTTATGACCTTTTGACTCTTTGAAGGCATCTATTTTTCATCAAATCATAATTTGGGATAACTGTGGTGAGTTTTAGCAAAACTCAAATAACTCAAATAATTTGCTCATTTCAAAACTCAATTAACTATCATTTGGGCATAAATTTTTCCAATACAAAGAAAATTATACTTTTGTGATTTATTGATTTGTCCCTGGATCTCCATTTCCAGCTACTGAGGGGTGGCAGGATTCTTGTGTAGCAGGAGTGGAATGAGCATGAGCAGGGAAGGGAGCCCTAGGAGCTGAGGTCAAGGAGGGAGTAGAAGCCAGGTTATGTAGGGGGCTTGAAGGCCATTAGAATGACTTCACTTTTGTTCTGAGATAGTAACCTATTGGAAGGTTTTGAGCAAAGGGTTGACTATGTGAAGAACTTGGAAGTTAATTTAAGCCTCTAATAAAAAAGAGAGAAAACATTTCATTAATGTAGAATTTACCACTGCTAGTCTCACTTATATACTGATTTCTTTTTGAGACTTCAGCAGGCTGGGAAGCTTTGCAAATTCATCAACAAAGAATGGGTAGTGAGGTTGAAATAATTATCTAAGTAACATAACACTGACTAAGCAGGAGGGTAACACTTTTTGTGTCTTTAGCCAAATTCAATAAACAGCAGTGTGTACATTTTAGGAAAAGAAGGTGAGTTGATGTATGTGGTGATAAAGTACATATGTTAGAATTACATATTATTAACATAATAATAAGATCATTTATAAAATCAGTAACAGAAGTGTCTTATTAGGTAGTTATGAGACAATTTCAACAAGAACTGGCTGATGCCCTGAAAAAACAATCTATGTCAGAGGCTTCATTGGAGGTTACATCGCATTATCGTATTAATTTAGAAGATGAGGTACAGGATTTAAAGAAGAAATTAGATCAAATCAAAAGTCAGGTATGTATTAAATATAACATGTCAACAGTTTGTCTGTAGCTGTTAAATAATATAAAGTGTTGTAGAATGCTAATTTCCATGGACCACTTTGTTTTGTATTTTCATTTTAATTTAGCATAATTTTAGTGTCTTCACCATGCACTTATTTATTAAATTCTGACTTTCCATTCTGCTATCTGTGTTATATGTTTTTGCTTATAGCATTTACTAGGAAAGTTGAGACTTATGCAATTATTATTCACACAAATTGAGGGACTTTTTTTCCTGCTAAACAAATTTTTTAAAAGATTTATTTATTTGAGAGAGAATGCACATACATGCACACTCATGTGTAGTGGGAAGGGGTCACAGGGAAAAGGAGAGACTCTCCAGCAGATTTCTTGCTGAGTACAGAGCCCCAGGCCAGCTTAATCCCACCACCAATGAGACAATGACCTGAGCTGAAATCATGAGGTGGATGCTTAACCAACTGAGCCACCCAGGTGCCCTAAACAATGCTTTTTAATAATATCTCTATTACCATGATGAGGCGAGCTAGCTAAAATCAGAAGATATTAATGGAATGTTTCGGAAAATCATCTTATTTCTCATCTTCACTTTTATGGATAGATATAGACTCTGTACTGATTTCAGGATAACTTTTACAGAAAGGTTACTTTATGACTAATGCAACTGAGGCATTTCCATCGTTTTCTTTTCCTTTTAGATATATTATAAATGCATGGAAAAATTCAGATGATGTATAGTATATACACCCAAAAGAGAGAATTAAGAAAATTATCTAGGTGGTGCCATTGGATTTTTTTAAAACTTTACTGAGATATAATACATCTACCATACACTTTACCAATTTAACATGTGTAGTTGTCTCTGAGTACATTTATAGAGTTGTGCGACTCTCACTGCCATCAGAGCATTTTTATCACCCTGAAAAGAAACACTTAGCTGAGGTGGGCACTTGACGGGATGAGCACTGGGTGTTATTCTATATGTTGGCAAATTGAACACCAATAAAACTATTCTTTTAAATAAAAAAAAAAGAAAGAAACCCTTAGCTGCTGCCCCTGACCTGCAGCAACCAAGAGTCTACTTCCTGTCTCTATAGAGTTGCCTATTGTGAATATTTCATATAAAGAGAGTCACACAATGTGTGGTCCTTTGTGACTTGCTTCTTTCACTTCCTGTTTTTGGGGTTCACCTGTGTTCTAGCATATGTCAGTGCTTCATCTTTTGATGGTCAGACAGTCCTCCATTGTAGGCTAAAGCCCTTGTTCATTCATCATTTGATGCACCTTTGGGTTATTTCCACTTTGTGGCCATTAATAATGCTGCAGTGAACATTGATTTAGTTGTTGTCTGGACATCTGTTTGTATTTCTCTGCCATCAGATTTTATCCTCTGAGTTAATTAGGTTGATTTTACCATCTCTTAGCCTTTTATTCATTTTACCCTTTCTGTTTTTTTAGTCTCCCTTTCTCTTGCCTAATCCTACACTATTGAGACCTGGCTCATTGTCTCTTATTCTCCAAGAGGCTTTCTTTAACTATTCTAACTCCCCTTGAACATACTTTTTTCACTCTTGTTATCCAGTCTGTACAGACCAGTTTAGTCCTTTATTTTACATTGTTTTTATTTTTTTCATGAATGACAATTTTGTCTATGTACAAATGTATCTAAGAGGGAAAATATTTTATATTTATATGTATGACACCTATCCTTGTATAAATTTAAGAATATTTTAACTTAGTTTTTAGGATAAAATTAAGTACTTTATACATAGCAGTAATTTCTGATAGAAAAACATTGACATAACAAAGCTGTATCCTAAATGTATTTTAAGCAATTAAATGTAAAACTAAAAGCATTTAATCTGATAAGGCAATGTATTCAAACAGATGCTTGTTTTTCCCGCCTTCATTATGGAAAAACAGTCTAAATATGCCTTCCTTCATTATGCAGCCAGAACTGAGATTTACAGATTTACAGCACTTTACCAACTATAAAGTTCTGGGGACAGGTTTTCTTTTCTTTTAAGTTTATTTGTTTATGTAATTGCTACATCCACTGTGGGGCTTGAACAAGACCTGAATGTTAACAGTCAGGTGTTCTTTTAACTGAGCCAACCAGGTGCCTCTAGGGACAGTTTTTCTGATATGCCACACCACAGAGCCTAAATCTCTACTCATCAGAGTACTTGCTAAAGCCCTCTAACATAAACAGTTGCTAAGATAAACAATATGAACATGAAACAATTTGGGAACATTGGTTTAGCAAGAGTCCATTATTTCCATGTCAGTGGCTTTACCTTGCCTCTGATGGTCATGTAAGTTATTTAACAATCAGTCTAGGAGTTACTGTTTGCACCATAGTCCATGAGTATTGTTCATTGAGTAGTATAGAGAGGCAGTAAGTTAAAATTATTGTAAGTGGAAGAAAGTACCATTGGCTAGTGGAATTGGTAAAAGGTTTTTTTTTTTTTAAAGATTTTATTTGTGAGAGACAGTAAAGGTGCCTGAGTGCACAAGCAGGGGGAGGGGCAGAGAGAAAGGGAGAAGCAGGCTCCCTGCTGAGCAGGGAACCCAATGTGGGGGGGCTCAATCCCAGGACCTCGAAATCATGATCTGAGCCCAAGGCAGATGCCTGACTGAGCCACCTAAGCATCCCTAGTGAAATTTTTTTTGGAGTTCTGAGGCTACATCCTGGGCCTCATGCTCCCCATTTGCTACCACTTTCAGTAAGTAGTATGAAGAATGATTTCAATATAACTTGTGTAAGAGAGTACTTCCATTGGCCTGCTATCTGCCTAAAATATCAAGTATTGTTAAAACATAAAATACAGCAACAACAATAATGCTAATTGCAGACACTTAGAATTTGGTATGTGCCACATACTCTTCTAAGTAGTTCATGTATATTCCCTAATTTAATCTTACCAGCATCACAATGAGGTAGATACTATTATTATCTTCATTTTACAGATGAAGAAAGTGAGATGCAGAAATTTGAAATAATTTGTTTAAGGTCACACAGCTAATACCCAGAGGAGTTGGGAATTCAGATCCAGGCATATTCTGCTTCCTACTAAGATACTGCCTCTTATACTATTACTTGAAATATCTGATTGTCACTGAAAGTAGCATGTTAACTTTTATAATCACTGGGATAACCATGGTCATTTATAAATGTGAATATTTAAAATTATAATTGTGGTGCTGGGAATAGAAAATTAGAAATATTTACTATAAGGTAATTTCCTGTCTTTCCTCCTTTGAACAATATATAAATTTGTATATCTACTGATAAAACATAATTTAAAAACATTAAAAATGTTATGTTTTAATACTAGAAGAGTGGTCAGTAAGCTTTTCTGTAAAGGGATTGTAAATATTTTGGGCTTTGTAGATATAGGTCTCTATTGTAGCAGTACAATTCTGCTGTAACCATAAATCAGTATGTAGAGTGTCTATGTCCAGTGAAATTTTGTTTAACAGGTTATGATTTATACTAGATTGTCAGTAGTTAAAAGTATTTCTTTTCTCTTTTAGTTACGTGAAGCACAGGATCGATATACAGAGGCTGTAGGATGTATTGAGAAGTCACAAGATCACATACAAAAGTATAATTTTTTTTAAAAAAAGATTATTTCTTTATTCATAAGAGACACACAGAGAGGCAGAGATAATTTAAAGCAGCACAGAAAATAACTTGAGTATTTATAAAGCAGATAAGTAGTATAGTATAAGAAATATATCCATTATGATAAATACATCATTGTTTAGCTGGGTAAAAATTTCAGCTTTGCGTGATATTGAAATGCATAATTTTTGCTTATGATCTTTAAATTTTGTACATTAATTATGAAATACATCCAGAAAAATGGCACAATTGCCAAATCTACTTTTTAAATTTTTAAGAAATTATGTAAGACCGGGATCCCTGGGTGGCGCAGCGGTTTGGCGCCTGCCTTTGGCCCAGGGTGCGATCCTGGAGACCCGGGATCGAATCCCATGTCAGGCTCCCAGTGCATGGAGCCTGCTTCTCCCTCTGCCTGTGTCTCTGCCTCTCCCTCTCTCTGTGTGACTATCATAAATAAATAAATAAATAAATAAAAATTAAAAAATTTATGTAAGACCTTTAGATGTTTGTTTAGAAATTATGTGGTATGTTTAAAATTTGTGTCTGAGAATAAATATTTTAAAATATGCATTTTAGGCTTGAAGTTGAAAATGCCAAGTTAAAAGTTACAATCAAGAAGCAAGCAGGCCAAATTGAACAGCTTCAGGAAGACCTGTTAAGTCCAAGTTCGGTAAGTCAGTCTCTTAATTTCTGTCCTACTGAGAAGGAGTTTTATTTCTCTAGTAGTAGTGTATAAGAACATTTTGGATAATATGAACATTCTCACTCATAAAAATATTCATATTGTTGCTACTTAACTACTATTGGTATAATTCCTCTTTATAGATAAAGTTCACTGAATTCATAAATCAATAATTTTTGTAGTTAAGACTTTAATAAAATAGACTGTGATAGCCTAAACAAAGCAACATTTTATATATATCACATTTTGTTTACCTGTCAGTGTACATTTGGGTTTTTCTCCTCTTAGCTGTTGTTAGTAATGCTGCTGTGAATATTGGTATACTAATGTCTGCGTCCCTGTTAATATTTTTCAATATGTTTAAAAATTCCCCAAACTTTAAGTAAATAATTTGATCTTGAATTCTGAATTTCTCTTATAATCTAAACCCTTTACTGAGATTTTGAGAATGGATTACTTTACTAATAATTTGTAGTGATTTGTAATTACAAACTTGTAACTTGTCTTCATTAAGAATGACTACTAGGAAAAAAAAAAGAATGACTACTAGGTAATTATACAAACATTTTTCTCAAAGGAACGTAGTTTTGTCTTTGTTGGATTTTGAAAAGAAAAGAAATGCCAGTGAAAAAGTAGAAATGACTGCTCAGTCAGGACCTTACATAGTAACACAGTGCTCCTAGCATTCATTGCAACTAATTATTTTCTATTCCCTCGAGTTAATCTGGCTTTCAGAGATTTAACAATTCAATCTCAGAAAAGATTAATGTGCAATCCAGGATACCAGCTCATTGATAGGTAGTGAAAACTATATAACTATTTACCAAGCAGTACAGGATTATCATGCCATTCATACCCTCCTTTATAGGAGTGGTTACCAATGAGAAGATTGCATTGTGACTTCTAAGTTGGAACAGTGAGGTAGAAGGACCTACAACTAGTTTCTTTCAGTCACCAAGTTTATGTACATGCAAATTTCATTAGAATGAGCACATTCTATTGATTGGTCCTTTTTGTGGCCAAAGAAACATCGAAAGAAAAATTTTTTTCATGACTTCATATAAACTACTCAAATTGTTTTACTGTACTTTTCATGCAGTTAACATGACAAAATGTTGGTAAGGAGTCTTATCTCTGTGACTGAGAGTGCCATGAGTTGTCCCCCTACAATGTCATACAGGAATCTATTAGGGAAGCCATCACATGTTACAGACTTTGTAAGAATATCCATAGATATTATGTAGATTCCTAGAGAAATGAATTAGAGTAATGGTATAAAATTATTAGCTGTCAGGTTTCATCCGATTGGTAGTGAAATGAAATAGAGTCCAGGCAAAAGTTGGTTGAGGCAGGCTTTTAATGGAACACGCTCTGGGGCAAGGTTCCATGGCCCCACAAGGGAGTGAAGCCAGGGAAGTCACACCCAAAAGGAGTACATGTGAGCTTTCTAAGGGAAGAGGTAAGGGGTTATGTCTGTATGGGGTGATAGGTATTAGGGCATATTACTGGTAGAATTGGTATGGGGCAATAACTGCTTATGCCCTTATATGGAGGTTGGGTAAGGTACGGTTCAGGTTTCCTACATAGGTCCTGTGTACCCCTGATGACGTGTGCTTGGGTGGTCTGCTGGTGGCAGGAAAGTTCTGAGGCGGGGGTAACAAAATGGAAGGCCCGCCACCATTTTATTGGTGCCTCCCAATTCCCCTTGATCCTGCCAGCCCAACATTAGCCACTTTAAGCTTACCCTTTAAAACAGAAACTTAAATAGCTTTCCACCAACTTCATTCATAGCCCTAATTTCTGTAGAAGGTTCTTACCTCATAAATCCCCAGGACAGAGACTGCCTGTGTTAAGATATTTGATGGACACAATTTTGAGGTGAAGAAATCTGGATTGAGAAGAAGAGATAGCTCTAGCCGACTTAAGCTTCTGAACAATATAGTCAAGTGTGTATCTGAAAAGAATTTAGAAGAAAACTTCCTTAAGTCCAAATCTCTATGGAATAGGAAAGTATTCAAAAGGAAACAAAGACAAACCATTCATAATCTGACCCTTGGGAAGAACTTTTGCAATATAACAAAAAGGCAAGACAAAGTACAATGGTCAGCATCCTGAGGGTAAGGGTGCCCCCTGAGATTAAAAAATAATACACTCAGGATGCCTGGGTGGCTCAGTGGTTAAGCTTCTGCCTTCGGCTCAGGGCATGATCCTGGAGTCCTGGGATCGAGTCCCAAATGGGGCTCACTGCATGGAGCCTGCTTCTCCCTCTGCCTGTCTCTGCCTCTCTCTCTCTCTCTCTCTCTCTGTGTGTGTGTGTGTGTGTGTGTGTCTCTCATGAATAAATAAATAAAATCTTAAAAAAAATACACTCAAAGTAATATCAAAAAGGGTCAACATAAAATGTACAAGATTAGATGTGTTGAGGTGTCTGGGTGGCTCAGTGGGTTAAGTGTCTGCTGTGGCTCAGGTCATGATCTCAGGGTCCCAGAATTGAGTCCTGCATGAGGCTCCCTCCTCAGCGGGGAGTCTGCTTCTCCCTCTCTCTGCTCTTCTCCCCATTTGTGCTCTCTCTCTCAAGTACATAAATTTTAAAAATATAAAAATAACAGATTAGCTAACTACAAAGGTAATCCACATCAGGTAACAGCTTTTGAGTGAGTGGTTGAAAATAATGTCTATGAAGAACTAGAAGGAAGATTGAAAAGGACAGATGACCTCAGTAAATGGGTCAAGGCTGAAAATGTAGATTAGAGATTCTGATTTTGAAGCCTTGAGATTTGGAGAACTCTGAGAGCATGTCAAAAGAGGAATAGCAAGGGTCAGGGAGTAAATGTCAGCAGTTGGTGTCATTTAGAAATTAAATAGGATTAGAAGAGCAGAGGGAGGGTATGGTCATTGTTTTCAGCTGCTGCTGAGTAGTAAAGCAGGATAAGGACTTTCAACAAAAGATCCTTGGGATCCCTGGGTGGCGCAGCAGTTTGGCACCTGCCTTTGGCCCAGGGCGCGATCCTGGAGACCCGGGATTGAATCCCACGTCGGGTTCCCGGTGCATGGAGCCTGCTTCTCCCTCTGCCTCTCTCTCTCTCTCTCTCTCTGTGACTATCATAAATAAATAAATTTTAAAAAATTAAAAGAAGATCCTTGATGGCCCTCAAGATTTTTTAGTGGAATTCCAGGATTGAAAGCCAGATTTTAGTGTAAAAGAAGCAATGAAAAGATGAATCTGTGGCTGAGATGACACATTAAAGAATGTTCAAGTCCAGTGAAAGGGGAAAAGCAAGATGATAAAAAATGCCACAAGAGTAAGAAAACATTTTTATATAATATTGGGAAGACTTAAATTTTATTTAAAGAGAAAAGTGGTTAATGGAAAAAAAGAAATTGAAATTTTGCAGAGAATGTTTGAAATGCTTCCAGAGAATGAGAGTATCCTAAAGTTAGATGATCTTCAAAATTATAATGGGTACTGCATGGGAATTTTTCAGATATTATCTTAATAAGGTATGATCTCACAAAACCAAGAGTATCTTAAGATATTGATGAAAATGTTTCTAGGGCATCTTTAGAAACTAAAATATAAGTATAACCACTTTAATTTTTTTCATTAATACTTAGTATTAATATGGATAAAAACCTCTGTATTTCATGAGTAAATTTTGGCAATTTAAATTCTAGGAAAAAATGATGAAAATATAGAATCAGTTTAAGCTGTTTTAAGAAATGTCCTTATTTTTGAAATCTGTTTTTATTGACATTTGGTTCATAAACTATATTTTATATGTATTTTATAAACCTGTCTAAACACATATTACTCATGAATTCATGAGAAATAATATTTTATAAAAGGAGTCTCTAGATTTTTGAAACTAATTTTCTTGAAAAATTTTTTTCAAAGCCTAGCGATGAAAAGGAAAGTCTAAAGAAATGTATGGAGTTAAAACAATCTCTGGAATTCAGTTTGGATCAAGAGGTGAAGAAAAATTATGAATTAGAAAAAGAGAATACTGGGTAAGACTATAATATTTCACACCACTTTAACCATTAATTAATTGATTTAATTGTAATTTTATTTTATAAATCAGAAATAGAAATTTTTGCAAAATACTAGATTTACTGTTCAGTGATTCCTTAAATAATAACAACAATGCCTTTAACATAGGTAGTCAACTGCACTTTTCATTGTCCACCTTGAATTATTTCTGCAAGATATCTTTGTTCTTAGATAATCTTTCCTTTTAGTAGTGTTCTTAAAACAGATATTCTAATATCTAAAAACCTACCTGTCATCATGTAACAATATCAAAAATTATCTTGGTTTGACTTCTATTTCTTTTTATTTTATAATTTGAATTTAAATTAATTAACTTACAGTGAATTATTAGTTTCAGAGGTAGAGTTCAGTGATTCATGCGTCTTATATAACACCAAGTACTCATTCCATCACGTGCCTTCCTTAATCCCCATCACCCACTTACCCCATTCCCCAATCACCTTCCCTTCCAGCAACCTGCAGTTTGTTTTCTATTAAGAGTGTCTTCCAGTTTGTTTCCCTTTCTGATTTCATCTTGTTTTACTTTTCCTTCCCTCCACCTATGCTACTCTGTTTTGTTTCTTTTCATTTTAAAGATTTTTTTTTAAATTTATTCATGAGAGACACAGAGGGAGAGAGAGAGGGAGAGAGAGAGAGAGAGAGAGAGAGAGAGGCAGAGGAAGAAGCAGGCTCCATGTAGGGAGCCAGACGTGGGACTCGATCCCGGGTCTCCAGGACCAGGCTCTGGGCTGAAGGCAGGCGCTAACCCGCTGAGCCACCCAGGCTGCCCTGTTTTGTTTCTTAAATTCCACATATGAGTGAAATCATATGATAATTGTCTTACTCTGATTGTCTTTCTGGTTCCATCACATCATTGCAAATGGCAAGATTTCATTTTTCTTTTTAGAATATTTTAAAGATTTTATTTATTTATTCACAAGACACACACACACACACAGACGCAGAGACAGAGGCAAGAAGGAGGAGAAGCAGGCTCGATGCAGAGAGCCCGATATGGGACTCCATCCTGGATTCCGGGATCACGCCCTGAGCTACAGGCAGATGCTCAACCACTGAGGCCTCACTTATCCTAGCAGTTGGAGCCTACATTTTTTTATTGCATCTCACTAATAATAGCCTTTTTTATTTCAACTTGATTAGATACTAGTTGTTTTATTTCACCAGAAAGGCATTCTCTAGCATCTTCTGTGTGTTTTTAAGCTCAGCTATTATCTTTATAGTCATTATTCTGAACACTAGCTCCAGCCTCTTACTTATGTCCATACTGATTAGGTTCCTGGCAGTCAGTACTGCCTCTTGTTCTCTTTGTTGCAGTGAGATTTTCCATCTTGTCATTCTGTCCAGAGAAGAATAGATGAATGAGAGAGCAAAATATAAAAATAGCAAAAATGACCCCAGAGAAATACACTAAACAAATCAGAAGAGACCCAAAAAAGATAAAAAGGTTAAAAAAGGAGATAATATAATTAGAGAGCTGAACAGAGCAGAGCAGTACACTGGATCTTATGTGTATTTTTGTCTGTTTGTTAGGAAATTGCATCCCAGAATGATAAGGAAAGGAAACCTTGTATATATACAAAAATAAAATTAGATACAACCGAAGGATAGAATGTAAGTGTAAAAATGGAAATTAAAAGACAAAATGAGAACAATATTATCAGCCAGTTGAACAGAAGAGAGCAATATTCTATATCCAAGGTACATTTTGGTCTGTTTTTAGAGTAATTTATCCAAAGGAAAGAGAAGATAGAATGACTTACATGTATACAGAATTAAAATTAGGTAAAATGAAAGAATAGAATGTAACTGTAAAAATGAAAGTTAAAAAAGATTTGCAGAAAGTGGACACTTTTCTATTTGTAGAAGTCCTGCAATTCTTCCCTTAGATCTCTGGTTGATTTCACAGGGTGTTCAGAATGATTTGATAGCTCTCTGGCTGAATTTCTGGGATCAGACAAAACTATGTTCTCCTCTTGCTCTGCCATCTCTGACTCAAGTGGCTTACATTTTCTTCCTGCATTTTTTAGTTATAAAATATATCATTCATACAAAAATATATGTCTGACTTAAGAATAAAATGAACAATTGCATTTTTACCACTCAGATAAAAAAAAATGTCTTTCTGATGTTCTGAAGCTCCCACTTGGCTTCCTTTCTGTTTATTTGCTGAGTGCTTAACTTGTGCTCTGATTCGTCAATACTTTCTCATTTAACTGTGTTCTCTGCATTGTTTTGCATCCCCTCACTTTACTAAGAGTCTGCTAGCCAAGATATTAGATTTCTTTTTAAAACAGTCTCATAGACTATTACATTATCGTTCTGCTGATTTCTTTTCTTCTAAAGCTCTGCCTCTTTCTTCTTCCTCTGAACTCAGACTTTAAATATTTTTCTTTCCTCTTTCTCTTTCTGTTGAATGATCTCCTTTGATGTTTTTTGTCTGTATTTTCTTTTCTTCTTGTAGACAGGTAGGTAGGTACCAAAATGTATTTTTTGTGTCTTTTTAAAACATTAATAGATGAGGATGCTTTTCCTCTTCACCGTGGATTGCTAGTCTCTGGTTGATAGCCACTTAATAATAGATCAGTTTTTATATTAAATACTGAAAATAGATATTAAAAATAACTTACAAGAACTCTTAATATAGTGACCCTATTAACTCTTTAACTGCCATATGTGTCGTAAAAATCTTTTTCATATTTTTTTTACCTAGGAATATAATTTAGTTGGTATTTTCTCAAACAACGTGAGATTAGAACAAATGAGATATCATAATTAATAGATTTGTTTATATGATAGAACATATTATCTATTTAAATAAATATTTAAATAAATAAATAAATATTAAATATTTTCTCTTAAAGGACCTGACTTACTCATTCTATACCTTCTGCAGATTTAAGAACCTCTTAAACATGACAAGAAGGATGTTAAGTAAATATGAAAATGGAGAGCTTCCTTTCTATGGAGATTTAAAAACCAGTCAAACGGAAATGGATATTCAGATTAATATGCTAAAACATAAGGTAATTTTTAATTAGTTTTTGGACTCTAAAATCATTGAGAAATAAATCACTCCATGCTTTGAGCAGTGAAATACTGATTTGTATGTTAATTTTGCATACTTGATATATTTTTTTGGCAATAACTTTATTGAGATATAATGAACATAAGATTACCACAATCCATTTTAGAACATTTTGTCACCCTAAAAAGAAACCCTACACCCTTTAACTGTCACCTCATGCTAGTTTCCCCTTCCCTATTCTTCTTAGCCATAAGGAGTTGTTACTCTACTCTCTGTCTCTATAGATTTGTTGCTGATTTTGGACATTTCGTATCAATGGAATCACAAAATATTTTATCTTTTCTGACTGCCTTCTTTCCTTTAGCACATCTTTAGATTATTTTGTATGTGTCAGTGCTTTATTATTTTTATTGCTGGATAATATCCCACTGTATGGACAACCCACATTTTATTTATGTATTTATCATTTGGTGGATATTTGGATTGTTTTGCTTTTAGGCTGTCGTTAACAATGCTATTGTGAATACTCATGTACAAGTTTTTTTTTTCATGTACAAGTTTTTGCATGAACATTTTATTTCTCTTCGGTATATACTTATAAATGGAATTGTTAGTTCATATGGTAACTGTCTTTAACATTTTTTTTAAACCTTTGAGGAACTGCCAGACTATTTTCCAAACTGGCTGCACCATTTTACATTTTTATCACCAGTGTTTGAGGGTTCTCATTTTTGCTGATTCTGGTCAATGTTTGTCGTTATCTGTTATTTTTTATTATAACTATCCTATTGGGTATAAAATGACATGTTGTGGGGGTATTTTCATTTGCTTCAATTTTTTATTTAAATTCTGGTTAGTTAACATATCATGTAATATTGATGTCAGGAGTAGAATTTAGTGATTACTCATTTAAATACCCAGTGCTGGGCAGCCCTGGTGGCTCAGCGGTTTAGCACCACCTTCAGCCTAGGGCATGATCCTGGAGGCCTAGGATCGAGTCCCATGTCAGGTTCCCTGCATGGAGCCTGCTTCTCCCTCTGCCTGTGTCTCTGCCCCACCCCCTCTCTCTGTGTCTCTCTTGAATAAAAAAAAATACCCAGTGCTCATCAGAACAAGTGTCTTCCTTAATACCCATCACTCATCTAGCCCAAACTCCTCCCACCTCTACAGCAACACTAAATTTATTCTCTATAGTTGAGAGTCTTTTTTGGTTTGCCTCTTTCTTTTTCCCCTTCCCCTATGTTCATCTGTTTTTTTTTTTTTAATTCCACATATGAGTGAAATTATATGGTATTTGTCTTTCTCTGACTTATTTCACTTAGCATAATACACTTGTTGAGTTTCATCTATCTTGTGGTTTTAATTTGCATTTTTCTTAGAATTGGTCATGTTGAGTATCGCATCTTTACATGTGGTCATTATTCATTTCTATATCTTCCTTAAAGAACTAATCATTTCTTTTGCCCATTTTTATATTGGATTGTTTTTTCATTATTGTAAGAGTTATTTATATATTCTAACTACTTATCCCTTATCAGATATAGGATTTTCAAATATTTTATTCGTTACCTTGCCTTTTCACTTTTTCTTGATGGTTACATTTAAAGCATAAAAGTTTTTATTTAAAAAAAAAAGGTTTTATTTTTTAAATTTTGAGAAATATTTAATCTGTTTCTGTCTTTTGATGCCATATTTAAGAAACTGTTGCCAAATCCAATCACAAACATACACACCTATATTTTTTTCTGTTTTATAATTCTAGCTCTTAATATTTCGTGTTAATTTTGTATATATGTTATGAGGTAGAGGTCTGATTTTATTACTTTGTGTGTGGATATCCATTTGTCTCAGTACCATTTATATAAAAGGTTAACTCTGGGCTATCAGCCTTCCTGTTTGGAAGTCTTGCTGATCCATCCATCATCTTTAAAGTTCACAATTAGATACTCTTTTGACCTGGTTCTTGTGCATACAACACTGGTGCTGATCCTGTTCTTGGCACAGATCTTAAATTCTTGGAAAATGCAGTTGCCCACATCCATCTTATTTTACTGAAATAGAGAGATATGCATAGCGTAGTTTGATAGCTCAATGCATAATTAATGGAATAAACATTTCATTACATTATTTCAAGAATACACCTGTAAAATATCAGGTTGCATCTAATTGAATTATCAGAGACAAATATTAGGTTAGCAATTTGAATTACAAAAGAATTTCAAAGCCAATTTGTATGATATGGAGAAGCATTGTAGTACAATATAAAGATGAGACAGTCTTACCTCCCCACAAAAATAAGCTTGCAGTAAGATAAAGGAGAATTTGTATTTAACTTAAATGTGCCAAAGAACAATATATTTGTTTTGTTAATGAAAAGATTATAAATTATTCCCTAATGTTCTCTTTATTTCATCACTGATGAAGGTAGAATGAAGATTATTGATTTAGAAACCCTCAAAGCTGCCTATTTCTTTTAGAATTGCAGTTAATTGAAATCAGGTAAAAGGTTCCATTTTGCTTATTAAACTCTTTCTAGTTCAGTTGTTACACTTCAAATCATATGTCTCTCTGCTTGTCAGTCTTTGTTCTCCCTTAACTTAAAGGGAAATTCAAAAGAAATGTTCCTGCTTAGTTTTAATAATTTGTAATTTGAAGAGAATCTTAGAAAAATATCATAGAGAAAGGAAGATGGTGGCAGGGTAGGAGGAGCCTAGGCTCACCTTGTCCCACTAATACAACTAGATACCTATCAAGTCATACTAAATGCCTCAGAAACCTACCTGAAGACTGAAAAAACAAAGGCCATAACTAAAGAGAGAGAAGAGGCCACTTCAAAGAAAGTAGGAAGTATAGAGACATAGTTTAGGAGAGAAACAGATCCTATTTGCTGCCGATGGAAGGGAATAGTGGTCATAGTGAAGGGCAGGAGAGAGGAGCACCTGGGAATGCACATAGCCACTGACTTGGATCCTATTTGCTGCCAATGGGAGGGAGTAGTGGTCATGGTGAAGGGCAGGAGAGAGGAACACCTGGGAATGCACATAGCCACTGACTTGGATCCTATTTGCTGCCGATGGGAGGGAGTAGTGGTCATGGTGAAGGGCAGGAGAGAGGAACACCTGGGAATGCACATAGCCACTGCCTTGGAAAAGGAGAGCGGCTGAATTTTGGCAGTTCTTGCAACAAAGGGGGCTTAAAGCCTAGAATTTTAAAGGTTATTGGGCTTGGCTGGGATAGAATCTGTAGGGCACTATGCTTGGAGAGAGGCAGCAGGCAATCTACCTCGGAGCATACAGCATGGAAATAGTTATCTGAAGAGTACCAGGGGCACAGAGTGGAGAAGTTACTCACTCTTCTCAGACCATGTCCCTGAGAGGCAGTGTTCATGGAGACACGTCTCTGGGAACAAAGGAACCAGCTGGCTGGTGCCATTTCCCTCCCCTGACCCTGAGCACAAACACAGAGCCACCTGTGGGAATCAGTGCCACTCTGACACCAGCTGCCTAACTTGCTTACACCAGCCACCACCCGTTTGCACTCCAGGGGAACTGCCCTTTTCAATCATGCTTGCCTCAGTTCCAGCACAGCAAGCCCTTCCCCCAGAAGACCAGTACAAACCCCTGTGGACACCATGTGTCCCGACCAGAGTTTTGCAGGGTCTCAGTTCCAGTGGAATGTGACAGGTCTCATTTCACAAGCTAGTTCAAACCTGCTAGATTCAGGCCAACTACCAAACACTGCCCGCAGCAGATACTGAGAGCCTATCTCTCAGATGACTGGCCTGAGGGATAGAGGAGCCAGAACCCAGTAGCAGAGTGCATGCCGCACACCCTAGAGACACTCCCTGAAGCACCAGGCCCTGGGCACTATGTGACCATTTTCAGTGGTCCATTACTTTAGGAACAGGTGACATAACTGGCTTTTCTAACCCAGAGGAACTGACAGAGACCTAGACAAAATGAGAAGACAGAGGAATTTATCTCAAATGAAAGAACACGATAAGGCCACAGTACCAGAGATTAAAGTGAGACTGATATAAATAACATGCCTGATGGAGGATTTAAAGCAGTGACCATAAGGATGTTCAGTGGACTTGAGTAAAGAATGGAAGATATCAGTGAGACCCTTACAACAGAGATAAAAGAGTTAAAAAAAAATCCGAGATGAAGAGTACAATAAATGCAATTAGAAACACACCTGATGCAGTGAACATCAGACTGGAGGAAGCAGAGGAACCAATTAATGACATAGAAGACAAAGTAATGGAAAGCGAGGAAGCTGAATAAGAGTGAGAAAGAATTATGCAAAATGAGATTTGACCTAGGGAAATCAGTGACTCCATCAAATGTAGTAATATTCATATTATAAGAGTCCCAGTAAAAGAAGAGAGAGAGAAAGGGTAAGAAAATTTATTTGAAGCAAGAATAGCTGAAAACTTCTCTAATCTGGGGATGGCAACAGATACCAAGATCTAAGAGGCACAGAAAAAAACTCCCATCAAAATCAACAAAAGCAGGCCCACATCAAAACACATTATAATTAAATTTGCAAAATACACCAATCAAGAAAACAAAAGCAGGAAAACAAATCAGAAGCTTCCATGGGTAATCTCTTAAGGTTAGTGGGAGTTTTTTCAACAGAAACTTTGTAAGCCAGAAGAGAGTGGCATGATATATTCAATGTGGTGGGAAAAATCTGCAGCCAAGAGTACTCTATTGAGCAAGCCTATTACCTAGAATAGAAGGACAGATGGAGTTTTCCAGACAAACAAAAACTAAAGGAGTTTGTGAAACTAGCCCTGCAAGAAATATTAAACACACACATACACACACACCCCAAAACCAAAGGCAAAACCACTAATAAACATGCAAAGAAGAGAACAAAATCCAAATATATCACTAAAGAAAATCAGCAAAACATCAAAGACACAAAAAAGAATCAGAGAAAATTTCCAGAAACAACCACAAAACAAGTTGCAAAATGACACATACATATCTATCAATAATTGCTTTGGATGTAAATGGACTAAATGCTCCAATCAAAAGACATAGGGTGTCAGAATGGATTAAAAAACAACTCTATATTCTGCCTATAAGAGACTCCTTTTAGACTTAAAGATACCTGCAGATTGAAAGTGAGATGAAGAAACATTTATCATGCCAATAGATGTCAAAAGAAAGAATAGCAATACTTATATCAGAGAAAATAGATTTCAAAACAAAGCTGTAACAAGAGATAAAGAAGGGCCAACAAAGTGGACAAACAGGAGATCTATCAATTGTAAATATTTATGTACCTAACATGGGAGCACCCAAATACATAAAACAATTAATGACAAACATGGAAGAACTAATTGGTAATAATACAAGAAAATTGTATGCATGTTATTTTTATTTTATATGTATATTTTAATTGGAATTAGTTGCTTTTATTCCTAATCACAAAAGTATCCATGAACACAGTGTACAATTTGGATATTTTAGGAAGGCATAGAAATCCCTAATTCAGTACTTTAACACCCCATTTATATGAATAGGCAGAAAGTCAACAAGGAAACAGTGGCTTTAAATGACACACTGGGCCATGGGTGATGGACTAAAGAGATATTCAGAATGTTCCATCCTTAAGCAGCAGAATACAGATCTGGAATATTCTCTAGAATAGATCATGTATTAGGCCACAAAACAGGCCTTAATAAGTGCAAGAAGATTGAAGTCCTACCATGCACCTTTCCTGACCACAATACTATGAAACTAGAAGTAAACTACAAAAAACAGTCTGGAAAGACCACAAAAACATGGAGGTGAAATAACATCCATCTATCAATGAGTGGGCCAACCAGGAAAAAAAAGAAGGAATTTCAAAATACATGGAAACAAGTGAAAATGAAAATTCAATTTTCCAAAACCTTTAAGATGCAGCCTAAGTGATTCTAAGATGGAACTATATAGCAATACAGGCCTACCTCAAGCCACAAGAGAAATCTCAAACCACCTGACCTTACACCTAAAGCAGCTAGAAAAAGAACAACGGCTAGAAAAAGAACAACAAACAAAGCCTAAAGCCAGCAGAGGAAGAAAATAAAAATTAGAGCAAAAATAGGGGTGTCTGGGTGCCTGAGTTAGTTAAGCAGCCAACTCTTGATTTTGGCTCAGGTCATATTCTCAGGGTCCTGGAGTTGAGCCCTGCTTCAGACTCCAACTTCAGCAAGGAATCTACTGGAGGATTCTCTCTCTCCCTTTTCCTTTGCCCGGTCCCCTCCCCCGCCCCCTGCCTTCTATCTTTAAAAAATATTAGGACAGAAATAAATTATATATAAACTATACAAAGATAAAAATAGAACAGATCAACGGTAGCTGGTTCTTTGAAAAGATTAATAAAATTGACAAGGCTCTAGCCATAGTTACCAAAAAGAAAAGGGAAAGACCCAATTAGAATCACAAATGACACAGGAGAAATACCAATAATGCAGAAATGCAAACAATTATAAGGGAATATTATGAAGAATATATGCCAACAAATTGGACAACCTAGAAGAAATGGAGAAATTCCTAGAAACATAAATTATGAAAACTGAAGCCGGAAGAAATTAGAGCAGACCAATAACCAGCAGACGACTTGAATCACTAATCCAAAAACTCAGAACAAACACAAGTCCAGGACCAGATGGCTTCAGAGGCAAATTCTACCAAGTGTTTAAAGAAAGAGTTAGTACACATTCTTTTCAATCCATTCCAAAATACAGAAAAGGAAGGAAAATTTCCAAATTCATGTTATGAGGCCAGCATTACCCTGATACCAAGACCAGATAAAGACACCACAAAGAGAATTACAGGCCAATATTCTAGTGTAAAAATCCTTAACAAAATAGTAGCAAACTGAATCTAACAATACATTAAGAAAATCACCACCATGATCAAATGGGACTTATTCTGGGTTACACGGGTGATTCAATATCTGTAAATCAATCAGTGTAATGCACCATCTTAATTAAAGAAAGGAGAAGAATCATAATCATTTCAATAGATGTAGGAAAAGCATTTGATGAAATACAACATCCATTCATGATAAAAACCCTCCACAAAGTAGGTTTAGAGGGAACATACCTCAATAATAAAGGGAATATATGAAAAAATCACAGATAATATCATAAATGGGGAAAAACCAAGAGAAAAACTTCATGTCTGGTATTGTTGATGCTGACTATTGCCTAGAATTTTAGTTAGGGCAAGCAAGCCAAAATGCTTACATTGGCTCACCCGGACTCTCTTTGTGGCCTGAGCTTTCTCACAAGAGGAGGGGCTAAATTCCAAGTAAGCAGCCTGAGATACAGAACAAGGCAGAAGCTGTATTGCCTTTTGTAGTCTAGCACACAACATCACATTGACCATATTTGGTTCGTTAGTAGCCAGTCACTAAGGTTAGCCCACAGTCTTTTTTTTTTTTTTTAATGGAGTATTTTAAAACCTATGGACACCTTTAAAGAACCAAATTTTTAGTGTAATTTACCCACCGGCCATAATTTTCATTATTCCTTTCACATGAAAAATACACTCATCTCCTCCTAGTACCTCCGACAAATCTCAGTTATCATGGCATCGGGTTCAGGATGGAGTCCAAGATCTTGCCATCTTAATCAGATGCAGCAGGGATAAGGTGCCGGGGTTGTGTAGTCCCTTGAGTGCAAGTCTTCTCAATAGGAATGAAGACTTGAGAATTAAAGAGACAGTTCTCTACTATTGAAAACACAACATTCTGGTAACTTGCTAAAGACTCTTACATTCAGAAAGATGGAAGTCACACTAGACCATAGCAGGTTTGAAATGCAGCCTAATGCATGCTATCAGTTCTTCAGTTAGGACTTAGTCTTAACTATGGAAATTTTTCTTCATGGCTCTTTGCTGTCTGTCCTTAAGAAATTACTTGTGTTTGCAGCTGTGTTTTCAGCCTGCTTCCTCCCTGTGGGACTTCTAAGACCCAAAGGCCTATTTTCAATCTGTGCTATCTAGGTCTCTTTTAGTCCAGACTCACAAACAGTGTTTTTGATGCTGTAATTTTCTTAACTTTTTGAGTTTTTCTGTGACTATCAATGGACTTTATGTCAGTAGAAAAGCCACTCTCCCAGGTCTTTTTGAGATAAACTTTTCACCTGAGGTCTCCTGTGAAGCTCATACTCTTAAGATCCTTAAAGAAATTTGAGGCATACCTTAAGTCCTTCTGAGGTCTTAACAAAACATTTTATAGTCTTGGCTTCATCCATAGGCCATGTTTTCCTGGATTTGTTCTTGACCTAGAATCCATTTCTTTATTTTAGCATTATTTGACAATTCAGCATATGGAAAGGCTATAAATGTGGAAAAAATATTTGAACCCAGTTAGTCCTGGTTCTTTCATACTGAATAGACCTTCTTTAGTTTATCTTTCATATCAATTTTACTTTCAAGTGGTTTGTGGCACGAGTTACTTTTCCTCTAGTGTCATTTTCTTCAATTACCTAGAACCCTTGCTGTCAGCCTCTTCAAGGGCCATCAGGTTTCCACTAACAGTCTCTTGGAAGCTCTTTTGGTTTTCATTCTTACTTTTCTCTACATCCTTTCAGGTTCCACCTACCTCTTGGTTCAAAGGAGGTTTAGGTTTAATTTTTTTTAATGGCAGCACCCTATTTTTAATATCAGTTATCTGTGCCAGTTATTTATTGCTGCATAATAAACCACCTCAAAACCTAGTTGCTCAAAACAGCATTTATTTGGTTCACAAGTGTTTAGTTTAGGCAAAGCTGAATAAGGCCAACTCATTTCTTCTTCATTTGATATCACCTGAGATGATTGGAAGCTGGGGACTAGAATCATCTAAAACCATGTTCATATAAATGTTTGGCCGTTGAGGCTGGCTTTTGGCTAGGATGTTAGCTGAGTCAGTCTCAGCTGAAATGTCTACATGAAGACACACCAGGTGGCCTGGGCTTCCCCACAGCAGCTAGATTCTAAGGGTTAGTTTCCCTAGAAAAAGAATGTCAATGGAAGCTATATCACACTTTTTAACCTAGTCTTAAAAATTACACAGCAGTTCTGCTGAATTCTATTCACTGGAAACCAGTTACTAAGGTCAGCACATTTTAAGGGGTGGGATTATCATGGGAGAAGTGTCAAAAAATTTATAAAACCGCCACATCCACTCACCTTGTCTTATCAATCATATCCAGAAGAAAGAAGTTCTTCCCAACTCAGCATCAGTGAAAATCTGTCAGGTTTTTGGTTGTTTTTGTTGCTTAGTATGTTCTCTTGTTTTGTGGGAAGTAACAGAGGATTATAAGATAACACTATTCAATTAGGTATTCTTTTTTTTTTTTTTTTTTGTCCAAAAGTATATGATTCATCTCACTAAATTTTTATACTGAGAGGTGTGATTTCTTAACCCTGAGAATCATTTCTCCTGGGAGTGCAATTCAAATTAGTGTAAATCATTTGTAATTCAGAAAAAAGCTTGTGGCATTAGAATCAGTAATTATAGATTCAATAATTAGAGTCTTATTTTCAAAGGCTTCTCTTAGGAAGCATTTATTTTCTCAGACCTACATAAGTCAATATGATATTACTAAAACTTCTTAAAAATTAATGGAGTATTGAGACAACCGAGTGGCTCAGTGGTTTGAATATCTGTCTTCGGTTCAGGGCATGATCCTGGGGTCTTGGGATCGAGTCCTTCATCGGGCTCCCTGTGGAGCTTGTATCTCTGCCTCTCTCTCTCTTTCTCTATGTCTCTCATAATAAATAAATTTTTAAAAAGTATGGCATGTTAGGATGGGGGAAAGGGTAAGAGACTTTCTTTTCTTTTTTAAAATTTTATTTAAGGGATCCCTGGGTGGTGCAGCGGTTTAGCGCCTGCCTTTGGCCCAGGGCGCGATCCTGGAGACCCGGGATCAAATCCCACGTCGGGCTCCTGGTGCATGGAGCCTGCTTCTCCCTCTGCCTGTGTCTCTGCCTCTCTCTCTCTCTGTGTGACTATCATAAATAAATAAAAATTTTAAAAAAAATTTATTTAAATTAAATGCCTGTATAAGAGAGTTTCTACTAAGAGGTGACTTACAGGTATTTTATGGAGGAAATATCCAAAGCAGTCATAGAAAAATAAAAGCATAAAATGAAGTACAAATGTTGTGTGGCAAAGACAATGATAGCAGAAATCTATTTTAGTAACTCCTAGTGGTTTTAACTTTGTTCTTAATTTTCTAAGTTCTTCAAGGTTTCACATTTTAAGACTCTACTACAATATAGATTATATTTTATTGCAAATGAGTTTATTTTTAAAATGGGAGCACCTGGCTGACTTACACTTTAGAGCATGTGACTCTCTTTTTTTAAGATTTTATTTATTTGTTCATGGGAGGCACAGAGACACAGAGAGAGGCAGAGACACAGGCAGAGGGAGAAGTGGCCCCATGCAGGGAGCCTGATGTGGGACTCGATCACGGGTCTCCAGGATCATGCCCCAGGCTGATGGTGGCACTAAACCACTGAGCCACCAGGGCTGCCTGAGCATGTGACTCTTGATCTCGACATTATGAATTTGAGCCTACGGTTCAGTACAGAGACTTAAAATGTTTAAAAATAATGTTGGTTATAGTTTTTAATTAAACTATTTTCACTCCACTTCCAAACTGTATTGTTTTATTCATGCAGATTGATGATCTTACAGCAAAACTGGAAACTGAATCTTCAAGGTGTCTACACCTGGACGCAAAAAATCAAGTTCTTCAACAAGAGTTATTATCTATGAAAGCAACAGAGAGGAAATGTGAAAAACTAGAAAAGAATAAAAAGAAGTTGGAACAAAAAGTAGTAAACCTCAGAAGTCATTTAGAAGTCAATGTGGTAGAACGCAGTCAAGTAGAAAAGTATAAACGGGAGATTGAAGAGAGAGCAAGATTGGTTATAGTAGAAAAATTAAAAGAAGTCAATCTATTTTTACAGGTTAATTTATTAATTTATTAATCTGTATGTGATATGCTTGCATTTATTTCACTACAAATTACACTTTGGTTATATGCATTGTGTATGCTGCCTCTGCTTCCTTTATAGCAATCTGTTTGGTAGATTTCTGGAGGCATTCGTTCCTCCCTGTAAAGATTTCTGTTTTCATCATTATTCTCACTAAATTGATCTCCTGAGAATCACTTTATTTTTAAGACCAGTTTGTATGAATCAAGACTATTAAGAGGAAAAGAAAAAAATTGTGATTTAAAACTTTTACCGTGGAGTGTCTGGGTGGCTCAGTTGGTTAAGCAGCAGACTCTTGATCTCAGCTCAGGTCTTGGTCTCATGCTTGTGAAATCAAGCCCTGCACTGGGCTCCGTATTCCATTCCTGGGTTATTCTTCTTTTTTTAAGATTCTATTTATTTTTTTAATTTACTTATTTATTTATTGAGCATGAGCAGGGGGATTGGCAGAGGGAGAGAAAGAATCCTGGGCAGATTCCATACTGGTTGTGACATTGGGCTTGGCCTCAGGACCCCTGAGAACATGCTCTGAGAAGAAATCAAGAATCGGGTTATTCTTAGGTTGTATTATGCACTTTTTAAAATTTTTAATTGATTCTCTTGTTCTTTGAATTATCAGATCACACTAGTACTAATATAAGAATGATTGAACTTTATTTTTATCATTCAGATTTAATTCAGGTGACATTGATGATAAATATTTTACACTTAACTTTTTTTTTTTTTTTTTCAAATTCCTCTCTGAATCATTGACTCACAGCTAAAGGAAAGAAATATACTATAATTTTCCAGGTTATAGCTGTTTTAAAACTGTGCTTTTAATTTGCTTTAGACACAAGCAGCATCTCAAGAAAACTTAGAACAGTTAAGAGAAAGTAATAATGCTTCAATAAGAGGTCAACTGGAACTCAGAATTAAAGAGCTAGAATCTGAAATATCCAAAATCAAAAATTCTCAAGAAGATAAAGCAGAATTGGAAAAATACAGGCAACTCTACCTAGAAGAATCAAAAATTCGAATGTCATTGACAAATAAACTGAGCAAGTAAGTTAAAACAGAATCATAGAAAATAGATTTAGCTTATTAATTTGTCTCTAAAGCATAATTTTTATGGAGATGGGTTTATGAGATGAGTAGGAAGTGAGGAAGTGAAAACCAACTGAATAGTATAATTTTGGAAAATAATGTTTGTAAATAAACTTACCTTTATATATTCATCCAGGACAGTTAGCCTCTCTCCTCCATTTTTTTTTTTTTTTGGTTTTATATGACTTTATTTTTTCCCCCTTAATATTCTCAGTTAATCTGGTCTCATCGTCTTTACAAACTAATTGTTTAAAGCTTTATAATTTAGACAGCATACTATTATAAAATTGTCAGAATTACCCTAAATAGAAATATTAGTGAGTTTATTTTTGGAAGATTACATCTTTAACCCAAAAGATCAAGTGCCAATACTGCACATCCTGGCAGATTGGTAAATTAACTTTCTTGATTGTATCTTTGGTATTATTACTAGAGAGCCTTGGGGGTGGGGGGAGGGAAACTATCCTTT
Organism: Canis lupus dingo; assembly: GCF_003254725.2. Lineage (NCBI taxonomy): Eukaryota > Metazoa > Chordata > Mammalia > Carnivora > Canidae > Canis > Canis lupus. Next base: position 16,704,237 of record NC_064244.1, on the reverse strand, counting down.
GTAGCTTTTCTAATTTATATAAAGGTGTACATGTGAAATACAGAAAGATTCACATACGGGTGAAAGGCAGTATAAATCCCAAAGTGGTGATACCTGGGTGGCTCAGAGGTTGGGTGTCTGCCTTTGGCTCAGGGCGTGATCCTGGTCCAGGGATCAAGTCCCGCATCAGGCTCCCTGCAGGGAGCCTGCTTCTCCCTCTGCCTGTGTCTCTGCCTCTGTGTCTCATGAATAAATAAATAAAATGTTAAAAAATAAATAAATAAATAAATAAAAATAAATCCCAACGTGGATAAAAATAGCATCATGGTGGGCATGAGGGGGCGTGTGGAAGACAAAAAGGGCAGATTCTACCTCCAGGGTCTTGGTAACTGTTATCAGCTAATTGCCTCTGGAGCTGTTTCAGTCCTTTCTGATCACAGCTCTGTGATCAACCTGGCCCCTAGAGATTATTGGTCTGAGGTATTCCTCGGTGCCAAATACTCAATTTCTCTGAGGTAATGAGTGAAATGTACAAGAGTGGTGAAAGCACAATCTTGAAAATGTCTTTGAGGGATGGTTTATTTTTATGTCTCTAAACTGGTTTACTAGATATAAATATGTGTAATGGCATCCTCCAGAATCTTGTAATTACAGCCATTCCAGAAGGTAGCAAGTATTACCTGTCAATCCATGTACATCACGGACAGCCATTTCTTTCCCTCCCCTAATTTGAATTTCTTGTTAGTTAGGAATCCCTAGAATCATATATACTCCTTTGGAACAGTTTTAAACCTATGGTTATATATAGTAGCTCTGCTCTGTCACATTTTCAGCATTAAAACACTGTTTAATGGCACATTCTGTTTACTATCTGGAAACTTAAAAAAATGCAGGTCATTTAGGAATGATTTGGAGAAAAATGAAACACTAAGCATTTGTGTTGTGTAATCTTCACAGGACTAGTGAGAGGCTGGCAGATATCACTACCAAATATCTGGTGGAGAAACAGCAGAACAGACCTTTCCACAGCACTCTTACTATGAGACCCGTCTTGGAACTGCCTTATGTTGGAAATCTGACTAGTAGTTTACTGCTGGATAGAAATGTTACTCCAAGAGAAAATGTAGTGATTCCTACCTCAAGCTCGCGCCCTTCAAATAACAGCATTGATACTTACTTGACCAAGGTCAGTTATATTATCTTTTCTTTTCTTGAGTTTCAGATTTCCAATAAAATTTTTGTTTTTACTTTGGTGAAATTCTGAGTTAACTGAATAATGCTCAGTAAGTAAAAGTGATACTTGTTTGTGCTAATAAGGAAATAGGACAGAAATTTTATGGTATTTTTTTAGTTCCTGGAGCTCTTATTTTCAAGAGATACCAATTATTAATTTTATTCAATAAATACAACTAAACTAACACAGTCTATCTTATTATTTTTAAAAGATTTTATGTATATGAGAGAGAAGAGACTGTGCTCACAGGCCAGGCAGGGAGAGAGGCAGAGAGAGGGGGAGAATCTCAAGCAGACTCCCCACTGAGCATGGAGCCTGACTCGGGGCTTGATCCCATGACTCCAAGATGATGATCTGAGCTGGAATCAAGAGTTGAATGCTTAACCAACTGAACCACCCAGGCACCTCCAAATGGACCCATTTTAAATTTCTTGAAATGCTATGTTAAATTGGATTTTGGAAAGTAAATATTATTACATACTAACCAGAAGTACACTTAGATGCTTTAACTTATTTTCTGATTAGCAATAGTTTATAAGAAGTTCAAAGCTTGTTGTAACCCAAATTTTCCACCCCTGTACATAGTGAATGATTAGAATCCAAATGCTTAACCATGTAGGGATGTTTATTATTTTAACAATTCCATGGTAAGTCCTTTTTATGAATTAAATAAACTTGTAACACTAAAAAGATTGATTTTTCTTTTTATGTTATATGTTTTGGGGGCACCTGTGTGACTCAGTGGTTGAGCATCTGCCTTTGACTCAGGTCGTGATCCAGGGATCCTGGGATTGAGTCCTGCATCAGGCTCCCTGTAGGGAACCTACTTCTCCCTCTGCCTATGTCTCTGCTTCTCTCTCTGTGTTTCTCATGAATAAATAAATAAAAGCATTTTCTTACATGAGAGTACATCCTTAATTGCTTTCTTATAACACTTTTTTTTTTACTTATATTCTATTTCAATTTTTACAAAATGGCTTGTTGAGCAAATGTAGATATTTTCTAAATAAGTAAGTCAAGCAAATATTTTATTTTATTTTTTTTATTTTATTTTATTTTATTTTATTTTATTTTATTTTATTTTATTTTATTTTATTTTATTTTATTTTATTTTATTTTATTTTATTTTATTATTTTATTTAGAGAGAGAGAAAGGGAACAGGTGGTAAAGGGAAAGAGAGAAGAGAGAATCTTAGGCAGGCTCCATGCTCAGAGTGGAGCCCGGTCTCATTGCCTGAGACAAAATCAAGAGTCTGACACTTCACTGACTGAGCCACCCAGGCACCCCACAAATATTTGGATATTTAAAATGAAATTCACGTATATTTACCTTGATGCCATCACTTGAATGATTGATGACTAAGATGACAGTGATAGGGAGTCTTTAAATAGCAACTCATTTCCATGGTGTATCATTGTTATTAAAATACCCATTTCAATCAATGTACATAGGCTTATGATTTCGATAGTATATTCATAGTTTTATTAATGTAGAGAAAGGTAGCATAGGCTCATGTTAAATGAGGCCTCAGTCTTGATCTTTCATTCGGCTTCCTTGTCTTCTTGCTCTCTTCTCTTCTGATGACTTTTAGTATTATGTTTGGGTGCCTTTCTTCTTTATTGTGTATCTATTATAAATATTTGGTTTGTGATTACCATGAAGTTCATATAAAACATCCTATGTATGTATAGCAATCTCTTTTAAGTTGATGGTTACTTCAGCTCAAACAGATTTTGAAAACACTGAATTTTTACACCCTGCCTTGTTTTATATATTTGATGTCATAGTTTACACCTTTGTATTTTGTGTATCCCTTAACTAGTTACTGTAGATGTAATTGATATTATTGCTTTTGTCTTGTAACCTTCATACTGGCTTTATAAAAATGATTGCTCTATTACCTTTACTCTATGTTTGCTTTTACTATAAAACTGTCTCTTATAATTTTCTTATTTCTGGTTATGGTGGGTTTTTTTTTCTTTCTTTCTTTCTTTCTTTCTTCTCTTTTTTTTTTTTTTTTTTTTTGAGAGCAGAGTGAGTGAGAGAACACAAGTAAAGGATGAGGGAGAGGGAGAAGCAGACTCCCCTCTGAGCAGGGAGTCCCTTGCAGAGCTTGATCCCAGGGTCCTGGGAGATTCTTCACTCACTGAGCCACCCAGGTACCCTGGCCTTTTGTTTTCTGATTAAAGGAGTCCTTTTAACATTTCTTATAAGGCCTATTTAGTTGTGATGAACTCCTTTAAGTTTTATTTGTCTGGGAAACTCTATCTTTCTTTCAGTTCTTGTTATAAACCTTGCCAAGAATATCCTAGGTTTTTTCCTCTTAGCACTTGGAAAATATCATGCCACAATTTCTGCTGAAAAATCAGCTGATATCCCTGTGGTGGTTCGCTTTTATATAACTAGTTGCTTTTCTTTTTTCTCTTTTTTCTGCTTTTAAGATTCTCCTTTTCTCTTTAATTATGTGTCTTGATGTGATCCTCTTTGAGTTCCTTTTATTTGGGACTGTCAATGCTTCCTGGGCCTGGAGGCCTGATTTCTCCCCCAGGTTAGGGAAGTTTTTAGCTATTATTTCTTCAAATAAGTTCTTCATCCTTTTCTCTCTTCTTTTTCTGGGACCTCTCTAATGTGAATATTATTACACTTGATGCTGTCCCAGAGGTTGCCTTATCTTAGTTCTTCAAATTCTTTTTTCTTTTTGCTTTTCAGCTTAGATGATTTTTACTACCTTATCTTGCAGATTGCTGATCTGTTCTTCACATCTTTTAATCTGCTGTATGTTGTGTCTGGTGTATTTTTCATTTCAGTTATTGTATTCTTTTCCTCTAATTGGTTCTCTTCTATATTTTCTCTTTGTTGAAGTTCTCACTGAATCCGTCCATTCTTCCAAGTTTGCTGAGCATCTTTATGACCATTACTTTGAACTCTTTATCAGGTAGACTATTTATCTCTGTTTCATTTAGTTATTTTTGTGAGGTTTTGTCTCGTGGCCTTATTTTTTCATTTGTAACATACTCCTCTGTCTCCTCATTTTGTCTGACTTTCTCTGTTTTATTCTAAAATTGTTCTTTCCAAATTTTCCCTCTTTAAAATACATTGCTTTCAACAATGAATGTTAGTTATAAAGTCAAGCAAGAAGAAAACTTTTTTTTTTTTAGAAAACATTTTTATAAGTGTTGTGTGGTCATTTTTCTCATTGGAGCTGTGGTGGGGTAGGTGACAGATGACAGTGCTCTTCTTTTTCTGAGTTCAGAGCACAGGAGTCAGGCAGATGGAGTTAAACTTAGCTTTGTTACTAATACATACTAACAGATTGGAGAATGTGGTTTGGGTGGGTATGTAGCCACAGTGGGCTTCCCAATTCTTTATCCCAAATTAGGCACTTCCCCACACAGTCATTAATGGAGGAAACAAATGTTTGATGCCCATCCCACAAAGAAGAGAGCAGACCTGAATTCATGTTACCATGCGTGAGCACATCTTTTCCAAAAAGGGATTTGGAGTCTCATAAGTACTGCTTAGTGCCTTCTCCCCAATTCACCCATTAGGTAAATCTCCCTTCCTATTCTGAGGAAGGTAGAGATAAGTCCACTTGTGGGTCATGATGGTTTACCTGGATTTCTGACTGGATTTAAATTAAAGTTAGTCATGTCTTTTGTACATACCAAATCTCATAATGATGAGAAGTTGGACAGAGTATATTAGATGGTAAAGAGAAATCTGCTTTGTGTTTATTTATTTTTTTATTTATTTTGTATTTTATTTATGATAGTCATACAGAGAGAGAGAGAGAGAGGCAGAGACATAGGCAGAGGGAGAAGCAGGCTCCATGCACCAGGAGCCTGACGTGGGATTCGATCCTGGGTCTCCAGGATCGCACCCTGGGCCAAAGGCAGGCACCAAACTGCTGCACCACCCAGGGATCCCTGCTTTGTGTTTAATAATCCACAACATAGATAACTCATTTGTTGATTGATTTTGGTAAACCAAGTTTTATTTGGAGGAAATGAATAATTCTTTCAAGGAAGAATATTCTCCATTTCAGCTTCTTTGTTTCAACTAAAGATTTTCTCCTTCAGGTTCCCTGTCTTATGCTTTAAAAAATTTGTGCTTATAAATGGAGTATATTAACTGTTACTAATAGGAGTTAAGATCATTTCTATGGCTTTATTTTTATTCATGACTTTAAAATTTATAATTTAATTAGAAAGCTGTTTTGTGCCTCATGCCTAGACATTATTGACCCACATGCCAAACTTTTATGTGTTAATTTACTGTCAGTTATAGTTAAAAATGTAGGTATTTTTCCTGAAGGTGATGAAGTAACTGGCATAAAACTCTAGGCCCTGGGAAGACCGAAAGCACATTCCTGGCCTGCAGCTCTGCTTTTTTGACCTGAGGCAAACTGCAATCTCTATGAGGCCCTTTTTATCTCTTATGTAAAATTAGGGACTTTGACTAAATTAGTGTCTTTGATGCCTTTGGGAAAATTTTTTTTCCAAAGAATGGAACATAATTTTTTTTTTGGCATTAAACTGTATTATATAAAGCAGAGACAAGTGGAGCTGTGTAGCTAAAAGAGAGATGAGACTATAGCTGTAGACTTTTTGTGCCTCAATCCTACAGTGTCCCCAATGGAACCTTAGATTTCTATGATTGGTAGTTTGAAAACTAACTGCTATGAGAAAATCCTTTTAATTAATAAATCTTTGAATTAAAATTTACTGGTATGTTGTTTTTATGTGTATAATTTTCTTACCCCCCTATGTTTTTGGCAAATGGAAAAATATAAATAAAATTGCAAATATGTTCTATTAGTGGATTTCAAGCTATTTCTACCATCTAACTCAATTCTCACTTGGAAATAAACAAAGGTCACAGAAGTAAATATTTAAGGCAGCCCCGGTGGTGCAGCAGTTTACCGCCGCCTGCGGTCTGGAGTGTGATCCTGGAGACCCGGGACGAGTCCCGTGTCGGGCTCCTGGTGTGGAACCTGCTTCTCCCTCTGCCTGTGTCTCTGCCTCTCTCTCTCTCTCTCTGTCTCTATGAATAAATAAATAAAATCTTTTAAAAAAAAAGAAGTAAATATTTAGAAAAGGTGCTTTTGGGAAAAAGATAATTACATTACATTGGTAGTTCCTTAAGCAAATGAAGGCAGGCACTTTACTGATTGAGCCACCTAGGTACCACTTAGTACCGTATTTAGACACTATTTTGGGCATTCAATGACAGGATACCTTTTATAAGAAAAGTCTAAGCAAGAACATTCTAGACAGGAATATTTGTAATATACAGTTGATCTTTGGCCAACATGAAATTGAACTGTGCACGTCTAGTTTGCCTACACATGGACTTTCTTTGTGTATTGTACTGTATTTTCTCTTATGTTTTGCTCAACAACGTTTTTTTGTCCAGATCATTTTATTTTAAGAATATATTGTAAAATACATGTAATGTACTCACCATGTGTTAATGAATGGTGTTATCAGTAAGGCTTCCCATCACCAGTAGGCTATTAGTAATTAAGTTTGGGAGAATCAGAAATCATACAGAGTTTTCACTGCAAAGGCGTAAGTGCCCCTAATCCCTGTGTTGTTCAAGGGTCAACAGTAGTTTTAAATATTCCCAATTATTTCATAATTAAGTAGATAATTATAAGTATAGTAAGTCAAATGTTTCAAGAATTGGTCCTAATTTATAGAAAGGAAACAAAGTTACAATTAAAATTTCTTTTCCTTTTTTCTAATTCTAGAAACTTATCAATGAGAAGCTAAGTTTGAAAACTGGTCCTAGCTTATATTCTTTCCTGTCCTCAAACAGATTTTCTGAAATCTGTGTCCACGTGAAATCTATCAGTCATCATATAGATAACAAAATATTTTTACTCAATATTGCCAGTATAATTTCCACATGATTTTATGATAGTACCACTTTCTTCATTTTATGTATTTAAGAGTCTGTGCTGGAAAATAGAGCATACAACATACCTTAAGATTTTATTTTTCTAGAAGTGGAAAGCTCATTCTGAGGAATAATTTATTAAAGCAAATAACTGATCAAACTTTCATAAAGGGCACTTATTCCTGAAAATCATAAAGTATTACATTAAGTGTAAAATGACTCTTGTTTAAACTTTTTGTCTTTGGCCAGGGCCTGATCCTGGAGACCCGGGATCGAATCCCACATCAGGCTCCCTGCATGGAGCCTTCTCCCTCTGCCTGTGCCTCTGCCTCTCTCTCTCTCTCTCTGTGTCTCTCATGAATAAATAAATAAAATCTTTTAAAAAATAAAAAGATAAACTTTTTGTAACAATAAGATCAAACAATATTCTTCAGAAGTTATGTCTATTATTTGACATTCCTAATTCCATTTGTTTATTTACTATTTTTATTTAAATTCAATTAATTAGCTTATAATGTATTCTTAGTTTCAGAGGTAGAGTTCATTGATTTATCCGTCTTATACCCAGTGCTCATTCCATCACATGCCCTCCTTAATGCCCATCACCCACTTACCCACCCAACCCAACTCTTTCCCCTACAGCAACCTACAGTTTCCTATGATTAAGAGTGTCTTCTGATGGGTAGGAAATATCAGAAAAGGAGACAGAACATGGAAGATTCCTAACTCTGGGAAATGAACTAGGGGTGGTAGAAGGGGAGGAGGGTGGGGGTGGGGGTGACTGGGTGGCGGGCACTGAGGGGGGCACTTGATGCGATGAGCACTGGGTGTTATTCTGTATGTTGGCAAATTGAACACCAATAAAAAATAAATTTATTTAAAGAATAAAATGAAATGCTTCCATTAAAAAAAAAAAGAGTGTCTTCTGGTTTGTTTCCCTCTCTGCTGTCATCTGTTTTATTTTTCCATCTCTTCCCCTATGCTACTCTGTCTTGTTTTTAAAGTCTGCATATGATATGATAATGTGTCATGACAAAAAAACATGATGATTGTCTATGATTGACTTATTTTGCTTAGCATAATATCTTCTAGTTCCATCCACATTATTGTAAATGGCAAGATTTCATTCTATTTTTGCAGGAGAGTAATATTCCATTCTATGTATACCACATCTTCTTTATCAAGTCTTCTGTCGATGGGCATCTGGATCTCTTTCTATAGTTTGGCTATTGTCAATATTGCTGCTATAAACATAGGGGTGCATTTGCCCCTTTAGATCACTGACAAAGTGATCTTTGGGATAAATGCCTACTAGTGCTGGGTCATACATAGGTAGCTCTGTTTTCAACTTTATGAGGAACATCTGGTACTGCTTTCCAAATGGCTGCACCAGCTTGCATTCCCACCATAGCAAAATAGGGTTCCCCTTTCTCTGCATCCCTGTCAACATCTGTCATTTCCAGACTTGTTCATTTTGGCCATTCTGAAGGGTGTGAGAGGATATCTCATTGTGATTTTAATTTGTATTTCTCTGATGCCAAGTGATGTTGAGCATGTTTTCATGTGTCTGTTGGCAATTTGTATATCGTATTTGGAGACATCTGTTCTACCCATTTCCTAATTGGATTATTTTTCTTTGAGTGTTGAGTTTGAGTAGTTCTTTATAAATTTTGTATATCAGCCCTTTATTTACTAAGGCATTTGCAAATATCTTCTCCCATTCTGTCAGTTGTCTTTTGGCTTTCTCAACTGTTTCCTTGCTGTGCAAAAGCTTTTTATCTTGATGAAGTCCCAGTAGGTCATTTTTGCATCTGGTGAAATGTCAAGTAAGTTGCTTCAGCCGCGGTCACAGAGGTTGCTGCCTGCATTCTCCTCTAGGATTTTGATGGATTCCTGTCTCACAATTGGAGGCTTCATCCATTTGAGTCTACTTTTGTGTACAGTGTAAGAAAATGTCCAGTTTCATTCTTCTACATGTGGCTGTCTGATTTTCACACACCATTTGCTGAAGGGATTGTCTTTTCTTCATTAGATCTTCTTTCCTGCTTCATTGAAGATGACCATAGAGTTGAGGGTCCATTTCTAGGTTTTCTCTTCTGGTCCATTGATCGACGTGTCTGCTTTTGTGCCAGGACCATCTCCTCTTGATCACAGCTTTGCAATAGAGCTTGAAGACCAGCTTATGATGCCACCAGCTTTGGCTTTCTTTTTCAACATTCCTTTAGGTATTTGGAGTCTTTTGGGTTCCAAACAAATACTAGTATTATTTACTCCAGCTCTATGAAAAAAAGTTGCTGGTATTTTGATAAGGATTGCATTGAATGTATGTATAGATTACTTGAGCTAGCATAGCATTTTAATAATAATTGTCCATCCAATCCATGAGCATGGAATGGTTTTCCAGTTCTTTACATCTTTCTCAATTTCTTTCCTAAATGTCCTATCGTCTTCAGAGTACAGATCCTTTGCATCTTTGGGTAGGTTTGTTCCTAAGTATCTTATGGTGTTTGGTGCAATGGTAAATGGAATTGACTCCTCAGATTCTCTTTCTTCCATCTCATTGTTACTGTATAGAAATGCAACTGATTTCTGTGCATGGATTTCATATCTGGCTGCTTTGCTGAATTCCTGTCTGAGTCCTAGCAATGTTGGGGTAGAATCTTTTGGGTTTTCCACATGGGATATCTAATGTCCTCTGTGAAGAGTGAGAGTTTGACTTCTTTTCTGATTCATATGCCTTTTTATTTCTTTTTGTTGTCTAATTGCTGAAGCTAGGACTTCTGGTAGTACTATGCTGAACAACACTGGTAAGAGTGGACCTCCCTGTCGTGTTTCTGACCTTAGCAGCAAAGCTCTTGGTTTTTCCCCATTAACAATGACATTGAGTGTGGGCTTTTTGTAGATGGCTTTTAAGATATTGAGATATGCTCCACCATCCCTGCACTGTGAAGAGTTTTGATCCAGAAAGAATGCTGTACTTTGGCAAATGTTTTTTTCTGCATCTTTTGAGAGGATCCTATGGTTCTTGTCCTTTCTTTTATTACTGTAGTGTATCACATTGATTGATATGTAGATGTTGAACCACCCTTGCAGCCCAGGCATAAATCCCACTTGGATATGGTGAATAATCCTTTTCATGTACTGTTGAATCCTCCCAGCTAGCGTCTTGGTGAGAATTTTGGCATCCATGTTCATCAGGGATACTGGACTGTAATTCTCCTTTTGGGTGGGGTCTTGGTCTGGTTTTGCGATCAGAGTAATGCTGGCCTCACAGAGAGCGTTGGAAGGTTTCCCTTCCATTACTATTTTTTATAAACAGCTTCCAAGGAATAGATTAATTCTTCCTGGAATGTGTGGTAGAATTCTCCTGGGAAGCCACCCGGTCTTGGACTCTTGTTTGTTGGAAGATTTTTGATGACTGCTTCCATTTCCTTGCTGGTTATGGGTCTGTTCAGGTTTTCTGTGTCTTCCTGTTTCAGTTTTGATAGGAAGGGATCCATTTCTTCTAGATTGCCTAGTTTGTTGGCATACAGTTGTTCAGAATGTGTTCTTATAGTTGTTTGTATTTCTCTGGTGTTGGTTGTGATCTGCCTTCTTTCATTCACAATCTTCTTTGGGTTCATTCTCTTTTTGAGAAGTCTGGCCAGGGGTTTATCTATCTTATTAATTCTGTCAAAGAACCAGCTCCTGATTTCATTGATCTGTTCTACTGTTCCTTTCTTTTCTATTTCATTGATTTCTGCTCTGATCTTTATTCTCTTCTCCTACTGGATTTAAGCTTTATCTGCTGTTTTTTCTCCAGCTCCTTTAGGTGTAAGGTTAAGTTGTGTATTTAGGACCTTTCTTGTTTCTTAAGAAAAGCTTGTATTGCTATATACTTTCCTCTTAGGATGAACTTTGCTGCATCCCAAAAGTTTTGAGCAGTTATGTTTCCATTTTCATTTCTTTCTTTTTTTTTATTTTTTATTTTATTTTTTTTTATTATTTATTTATGATAGGCACACAGTGAGAGAGAGAGGCAGAGACACAGGCAGAGGGAGAAGCAGGCTCCATGCACCGGGAGCCTGACGTGGGTTCGATCCCAGGTCTCCAGGATCTCTCCCTGGGCCAAAGGCAGGCGCCAAACTGCTGCGCCACCCAGGGATCCCCATTTTCATTTCTTTCTATGAGTTTTTAAAATTGTGCTTTAATTCCCTAGTTTGATTCTTTAACCTCTGTGTATTTGAATTCTTGCCAAATTTCCTGTTGTGATCAAGTTCCAGTTTCAAAGCATTATGGTCTGAAAGTATGCAGGGGACGATCCTAATCTTTTGGTACCAGTTGAGGCCTCATTTGTGATCCAGTATGTGATCTGCTGTGGAGAATGTTCCATGTGCACTCGAGAAGAATGTGTATTCTGTTGCTGTAGGATGGAATGCTCTGAAGATATCTGTGAAGTCCATTTTGTGCAGTGTGTCATTCAAAGCCCTTGTGTCCTTGTGGATCTTCTGCTTAGATGATCTGGCCATTGCAGTGAGTGGTGTGTTAAAGTCCCTACTATTATTGTATGACTATCAGTGTATTCCTTTAATTTTGTTATTAATTGGTCTATAAAATGGCCTGGGTGGCTCTGTCGGATGAGCGTCTGCCTTTGGCTCAGGTCATGATCCCAGGGTCCTCGGATTGAGCCCTGACTGGGCTCCCTGTTCAATGGGGAGTCTGCTTCTCCCTCTCCTGCTCCCCCTGCTTGTGTCCCCCACCTCTGTCTCTGTCTTTTAAATCTTAAAGGAAAATTTGTTTCTATAATTGGCTGCTCCCAGTTTAGAGGCATTAATATTTATAATTATTTTATTTCCTTGTTGAATAGGCCCTTTAATTATTTTATAGTGTCCTTCTTCATCTCTTATTGCAGTCTTTGGTTTAAAATCTAATTTATCTGATATAAAGATTGCCAGTCTTTGAGACTGGATATAATCTTTTTAATGTATTGTTGAATCCTCCCAACTAGCAGGGAGGATTCATTCCCATTCCCATTCATTCCCATTCATCCTCCCAAAATGGTAAAAAAAAAAAAAAAAAAAAAAGCAGAGCATATATATATATATATATACATTAGTATGAAAAGTGGTTTTCCACTCACTACTTTCAATCTGGTGTTGTCTTGTGTCTAAAATGAGTCCCTTGCAGATAACATATTGATGGCTCTTGCTTTTTTTCCACTCTGATACCATGTGACTTTTGGTTGGGATATCTGGCTTGTTTAGATTCAGAGTAACTTGAAAGATATGAATGTAGTGCCGTTGTATTACCTATAAAGTCCCTGTTTCACTGTATTGTCTCTGCTCCTTTCTAGTCTGTGTTACTTTTGGTCTCTCTGTTTGCTTAAAGTTCCCCCTTTACTACTGCTTGCAGGGCTGGTTTAGTGATAACAAATTATTTTAGTTTCTGTTTGTCCTGGAAGCTTTTTATCTCTCCTTCTATTTTGAATGAGAGCCTTGCTGGATAAAGAAAGTATTCTTGGCTGCATATTCTTCTCATTTAGCACCCTGAATATATCATGCCAGCTCTCTCTGGCCTGTTAGGTCTCTTTGGATACATCTGCTGCCAGTCTAATGTTTCTCTCCTTGTCAGTTCAGGTCCTCTTGTTCCAAGCCCTGTTTGGGATTTTCTCTTTGTCTCTGAAACGTGCAAGTTTTGCTATTACATGTTGAAGTATTGACCTGTTTTATATTGATTTTGAAGAAGGTTCTCTGTGCCTCCTGGCACTTGAATGCCTGTTTCTTTCCCCAAACTAGGGAAGGTCTCTCTGTTTTCATTTGTTCAAATATGCCTTCTGCCCCCTACTTCCTTTTTCTGGGATCCCAATTATCCTAATATTATTTTTGCTTTATGGTACCACTCATCCCTCAATTTCTCCTGTCATGATCCGGTGGTTTCTTCTCTCTGTTTCTTAGCTTCTTTATTCTCCATTATTTTGTCTTCTATTTCCCTATTTTTATGTTCTGCCTCATTTATCCTAGCAGTTAGGGCCTTCATTTTTTATTGCATCTCACTAATAATAGCCTTTTTTATTTCAACTTGATCAGATGCTAGTTATTTTATTTCTCCAGAAGGCATTCTCTAGTGCCTTCTGTGTGTTTTTAAGCCCAGCTATTATCTTTATTGTCATTATTCTGAACTCTAGCTCCAGCCTCTTACTTATGTCCATACTGATTAGGTTCCTGGCAGTCAGTACTGCCTCTTGTTCCATTTGTTGCAGTGAGTTTTTCCATCTTATCTTTCTGTCCAGAGAAGAATAGATGAACAAGAGAACAAACTACTAAAATAGCAACAAGAACCCCAGAGAAATGTACACTAAACAACTCAGAAGAGACCCAAAACCGATAAAAAGATTTTAAAAGGAGATAATGTAATTAGATAGCTGAACAGAGCAGAACAGTACACTGGATCCTATGTATATTTTTGTCTGTTTGTTAGGAAATTGCATCCCAAAATGGTACAGAAAGAAAACCTTGTATATATACAAAAATAAAATTAGATACAACCAAAGGATAGAATGTAAGTGTAAAAATGGAAATTAAAAGACAAAATAAAAAGATATTATCTGCCAGTTGAACAGAACAGAGCAATATACTATATACTAGGTATATTTTGGTCTGTTTGTTAAAAGAAACTGCATCCCAAGATTGTAAAGCTTGAAAAACTTGTATATATGCAAAAATAAAATTAAATGCAATGAAAGGTTAGAATGTAACTGTAAATATGAAAATTAAGAATGATTTTAAAAAGAATATAATCAGACAGATAAGAATAGAGCACCATACTAGATTCTGGGTGTATTTTAGTGTATTTGGTTTTTTGGGGTTTTTTTTGTTTTTTTTTTTTAATAATAAATATATTTTTTATTGGTGTTCAATTTACCAACATACAGAATAACACCCAGTGCTCATCCCGTCAAGTGCCTCCCTCAGTGCCGGTCACCCATTCACCCCCACCCCCCGCCCTCCTCCCCTTCCACCACCCCTAGTTTCTTTCCCAGAGTTAGGAGTCTTTATGTTCTGTCTCCCTTTATGATATTTCCCTCACATTTCTTCTCCCTTCCCTTATATTCCCTTTCACTATTATTTATATTCCCCAAGTGAATGAGAACATACGATGTTTGTCCTTCTCCGATTGACTTACTTCACTCAGCATAATACCCTCCAGTTCCATCCATGTTGAAGCAAATGGTGGGTATTTGTCGTTTCTAATAGCTGAGTAATATTCCATTGTATACATAGACCACATCTTCTTTATCCATTCATCTTTCGATGGACACCGAGGCTCCTTCCACAGTTTGGCTATTGTTAGTCTATTTGTTAGAATGAAACTACTTCCCAAAATGGTACAGAAAAAAAAAATTCTGTATATTTAAGAATAATATTGAATGCAGTGAAAGGATCGAATGTAACCATAAGAAAGGTAAATTAAAAAATAAGTAAAAGAGTTGATAAATTAAAAAATTGGTTGAAAAGGAAAAAGAAAATTAAAATAGAAAGACTAAGGAGTCATGAGAAATAGCCATGAATTCTATATACTCTTTGCCCCTAGCACTGGAGTTCTGCAGCTCTCTATGATGAGTAAAGTTGGTCCTAGCTGGATGTTGTTGCTGACCTCCTGGGGGAGAGGCCTGTTGCACTGATTCTTAGGTGTCTTTGCTTAGGGTGGGATTGCACCACCCTTGCCTGGGGGCCAGGCCAGGTAAGCAGCTCCAGATTGCTCTCTGTGGCTTTTGTTCCCTGAAGGCTTTCTGGGCAGCTTTAGAGGATGAAAATGAAAATGGCAGCCTCCTAATCTCCAGCCCTGGAGTTGAAAGATCTCACTCCCTATTCTCCCTACTGTGTCTCCCTGGTTTCTGTCTGCACTCTGTATTCACCTAGCCTGTGCACCAGAATTTGTGTCTCAAGCACATGAGCCCTTTTCAATTTTCCAAACTTTGCAGACTCCTGTAGCCCCCATTCACACTTTTCCTCCAGTGGGGAGGAGGAGGTCTTCCCCCAGTTTTGCTGATTTCTGGACCCCTGCTTGGAAAGTGGTCACCTGACTCTTCCTCGGTTTGAGATTTATGGCAACACTGAGCTGAATGCCCACTCCTGAGCTCACTGATTGCAGCTGGCTTCCCCACTCAGATGCCTTGGAAACTGCCATACTCAGGTGCCCCCATTCTTTCTGTGACCCGGGGATCCTGAGACCACACTGTCTGTCCCACCTAGGATGCTGCCCCCTGTTGGCACCTGAGCACCTCTCAGACAGGGATGTCCTCACTGGAACAGACTTCTTAAAAGTTTTGATTGTGCACTCTGCTGCTATATCACTTTCTAGGACTTGGCTTCTGGCTTCCAAAGGCTCCCTGCCCACATGGTTTATCTTCTGATATATGCCTGGGATTCATTTCTCCACACCTCCTACCTTGCAGAAAGAAGTCACTGTTCTATTTGTAGAATTGCAATAATTCTTTTCTTGGTTCTCTGAGTTGACAGGTGTTCAGAATGATTTGATAGCTATGTAGCTGAATTCCAGGCACCAGACTAAACTAGAGTCTCCTACTCCTCCACCATCGTCCTCTTCTTCCAGAAATTTTGTATATTCAGTTTGATCAATATTAATTGTACTTTTTATTATTCCTCTAAATAGCATTACATGTCTCTTCTCAGTTATCCAGATTAAAATAAGTAGGGATTTATTTTATTTATGTGATTATCTTTCTATTTAAGCAATCTGTAACTTTTACTCTCTAAAAGTATTATTTCCAGACCACATTTCATAAGCAAAATATAATTCCTACAATAATATCTCTTGTTTAACTTGCACATTATAAGTAATATTTGACATTTCAGATGCAGCAGATGTTGGAAGAAAATATAACTAGAGAACTAAAAGAAGGTATGTTGCCAAATTTACGAATTTAGATAGTCATTAATTTCTGAAATAAACTACAAATAGTAAATGGCATCCCTTTCCATTATTTAGGTAATAGGTTCTATGTTAAAATTTTTGTATATATCTAATAAAAAATGTCAAACATGAACATAATGAATAACAGATTTATTCTTCATTTGGTCATCATGTTTCACACCTTTTTAAAAATCTGCAAAGTCTATGTGCCTGTTCTCACTTTTGGCTGTAATCTTCCTTCACTTGTGCCATCGCTATGGAACTGTCAATCTGAATGTGGGTGTTCTCAAATTCTTGTTTCTGCTAGTGGTAGAAGACCAAAAAGACCAGACTTGTCTTAGTAATACTTAATTAAGCAATTATATAGTTCATGTAGCTGTCCCTTGACAGGTGACATTTCAATCTCCAGCCACTTGTTTTGCCATTGGGTAAAATTCCAAGTTCCTTAGCGTGGAATACAAACACCCAAATCAATTTGGTTCTTGCCACATTGTTGAGCCTTCTCTCGCTATTACCCTACTCTGCTGCTTTGCAGAGAGTAATCTTTCAGGTATCAGCTTACCTATTCCCTTCACTGAAAAGCAGACAACATTGATAGAAAACCAGGATGTCCCTTCTATGTGTTCTTATAATGTCTTGTTTTAAACCTGTCATGGTATATTTGACTCTAGAAATTGCCTGTTTGATTTTTCAGTTTATAGTATATGATTATTCAGGGGTGGACTGTGTCATCGTCTTGCAATTTCATCTTGTAATGAGAAAACCAGAAGCTCTAGTGTTTATCCACAGTAGTAATTAATTCAGTGGGCAATCGTGAGCAAACTATATTTAATAGTAATCTTGTATTTTATATTGTAGTTTATGTAGATATTTTTCATTTTTAACATTCATAAGATTCCAACTTTTTTATACTAACTTGTGGTTAACTACAAAGTATTTCAGATAAAGAATATAAATCTTCCTTTTTCTTTTCAGCTGCTGGTGAACTTGAATCAGGATCCTGTAGATCCTTTTCTTTAGGATCTACTGATGAATCAAATCTAAATCAACATCTAGTACTGCAAGCATCACAAGAATATGTAGAGATTTTAAAGAAAAATTATATGATCTGAAAGATCTATAATAAAAGTTTATTACCTAGATATTTAATATAACATTTTAATTGTTTCCCAGTAAATATCTGATGTACGAAAATCTTTATTAAAGGAAAATGTTTTTTGTATCGTGTGTAATAAAAGTTTATATACTATTTTAAGCTGTTTCTTGGCATCTAATTAACTTTTAAGCATATTTTGTACGTGGAAACTAGCATGCTTCAGTCTGCCCAAGTACCAGCCTTTTAAATAGCACCTAAACAACCAAGTTGTCAATATTTCAGTGGTGTTAACTGATAGCTTTTTTGTATTTTACAGTTTCTATTACTGTACCTATGGCTTTAGACAGACATCATTTTGATATATTGCTGCTAAGGCTATCACCAATGGTACATGTAATACAATTTTTATAATGCCATAAATCCTGTGTATAATTTTAATTTTAAATATTATTCATAGCTCTTTCCTCATGGTGAGATAAGATTTGCCTAAGGCTTTTTACCTTTTCTGTTTATTTTTTATTTACTTTTTGAGAACAGTCTTAAAATTAGAGAAAAGTAAAAATAAAGAAAAAGAACTTTTCCCCAAAAACCTTTGGAAGTAAATTGTTAAATTATGCCCAACTCCTGTAGCATTTTTATCCTGCAAGTCAGTACATTCCACATAGCTACCGTACAACCCTGCCAATCAGAAAATCAACACTAATAGAATTGACCCTTGAATAATGTGGAGCTTAGGGGCACTGATCCTCTGTAGTCAGAAATCTGTGAGCTTTTCACTCCCCAAGCACTTAACTACTAATAATCTGCTGTTGACCAGAAAACTTATCAGTACCAAAACAATCAATTAACCTATGTTTTGTGTGTTATATATATTCCATACTATATTCTTACAATAAAGTAAGCTAGAGAAAAGAAAATGTTATTTAGAAAAATCAGAAAGAAGATAAAATGCATTTACAGTACTGTATTTTTAAAAATCTGCATGTATGTACACCCATTCAAAGTATGTTAAGTATACATTCCTTTCTTATTTTTTTCATTTTTTTTTAATTTAAATTCAATTTGTCAACATTTAGAAGGGTCATTAGTTTCAGATGTAGTTTTCAATAACTCATCAGTTGTGTATAACACCCAGTGTTCATCAAGTCACGTGCCCTTCTCCATGCCATCACTGAGTTACCCCAGCCCCCCATTCACCTCCCCTTGAGCAACCTTCAATATATTTTCCAGACTTAAGTCTCTCATGGTTTGTCTTCCTTTCTGATTATTCCCCATTCAGTTTGCACTATTTCTTATATTCTGCCTATGAGTGAGACCATACAATAATTGTCTTTCTCCAATTGACTTGTTTCGCTCAGCATAATACCCTCCAGTTCCATCTACGTTGATGTGAATGATAGGTATTCATCCCTTCTGGTGGCTAAGTAATATTCCATTGTGTATATATACCACATCTTCTTTATCCACTCCTCTGTTGAAAGACATCCTGACTCCTTCTACAGAATGGCTATTATGGACATTACTACTATAAACATTGGGGTGCAGGTGCCCCTTCATTTCACACATTTGTATCTTTGGGATAAATACCCAGTTGTGCAATTGCTATATGAACTATACCCTCTATCATTCAAACCTCATATTCTTTTAAAGCTTTGACATTTGTCTGTAGTATCCTTTATAGCAAGATTTTATTTATTTATTTATTCATGAGAGACAGAGAGAGAGAGAGAGGCAGAGACAGACAGAGGGAGAAGCAGGCTCCATACCTGATGTGGGACTCAATCCTTGGTCCCCAGGATTGTGCCCTGGGCCAAAGGCAGTGGTAAGCCACTGTAAGCCACTGAGCCACCCGGGCTGCCCTAGAATGTCTTTCAATGTGGGTTTTTCTTATATTTCCTTATGATAAAATTCAGATCATATATTTTAGCAAGAGCATGACTGAACTGGTCCTCTACTCTTCTCATTGCATTGTATCATGTGACCTACAATTTTGATTTGTCCCATTGTTGGTGATGTTGATTGCTGGAGTAGTATCTTCAGTTTTCTCCTCCAGAATGTTAACATTGTACTTTACAATTAATTAGCATTTTAGGGAGAAGTATTTTGAGGCATCTAAATACCTCCTTTCGAAGAAATGTGTAGGAAATATCAGAAAGGGAGACAGAACGTAAAGACTGCTAACTCTGGGAAATGAACTAGGGGTGGTAGAAGGGGAGAAGGGCGGGGGGTGGGAGTGAATGGGTGACAGGCACTGGGGGTTATTCTGTATGTTAGTAAATTGAACACCAATAAAAAATAAATTAAAAAAATTAAAAATAAATACCTCCTTTCTGAGACACTCTGTGCCAGGCCACTTCTGCAGATGACATGCCACATCACAGGCTCTGAAAACCCATGCTGGTCTGTTCTTTCCCTGTGCAGATGCCTCCTGACCCTGTGAAGTCTGTGATACCTCATTTGAAGTTACTCACCTTTCAGGGATGCTGTGTCTTGAGCTCTAACACTGTGTAGGGTGACCCTCCTACATTTATACTTTCCCCATTCTATGCCAGGCTCCAACACCTCACTCTGGGACACCACTGCTCCTTGTTTCTGTTTCTACGCTTTTGAACTGGAATCTTTGGGAAGAGAAAGAATAAAGGGGAAAGGGCTCCATGGGTCTTTTATAATCAACTTATCAAGCTTTACAACACAAAGATTTGGATTGGAATTGCATTGAATCTATAAATAGTTTGTAGGGAAGAGACATTTATAACACTGAGTTTTCCAAATGATATTTTAATTGATTAACTCAGTATTTTAAAAATTTTCCTATCAAGGTCCTACAAGATATATATTAGATTGATTTCCAGTTATTTGGTACTTTCTGTCTATTTTAAATGTTATTTTTAAAAATCAATTTCATTTCCTGTTTATAGCTTATAGAAATAAAATTATATTGCATATTGAGCATAGCATCAGCTATCTTGATAAATTGTCTTACTATTTCTTATAGTTCTGGAGTCTGGGAAGTCCAAAGTCAAGGCACTGGCAGATTCAGTGTCCAGTGAGGGCCTGCTTCCTGGTTCATGAGTGTTCGTCTTCCTCCTGTGTCTTCATAAGGCACAGGGCCAAGGGAGCTCCCTCCAACCTCCTTTATAAGGGCACTAATCTCCATCATGAGGGCTCCACCTTCATGACAATCACTTACCAAGGCCACCACCTCCAAATAGTATCACATTGAACACTAAGACTTAAGTCATGAGAATGGAGGCTGAGAAAATTAGGGCCATTCAAGTTTAACATTGGCACAACTATTGCCATTGTAGCTTTGGCAGCCATCTCAGGCCACTGTGACCAGGCCACTCTGACCAGGAACTGAACTCTACCCTACTCCGGCTACAGAAAAAACCACCTTATTGCTTATCGGAATAAGGAAGCAAGAGCTTGTGAGACCTCTTTACTGGAGATTCTCACACCCCCATCCTTACTGAAAAACCCCACCTTACCCCTAGACCAGTCCATAAAAACCCAGCTGTAACCCACCTCAGGGTCCAAGTCCCTGCTCTGCTGTGTCAGGTATACTTAGGCCAAAGGTCGAGCTTGTTATTAAACCCTCATGTACTTGCATCGGTGTCGGCTCCTTGGTGGTTTTCTCGGATTCACAGTCTTGGGCACAACAATGAGTTTGGGAGTGGGGACACAGAAATATTCAGTCTAGAGCAAGGCTGTTCCTTGTTCTTGGCCATGTAGGCTTCCTCACTATGACTGCTTGCTTCATGAAGCTAAAAAGGGAGAATTTCACTGCAGAGAAGCCTCAGTCCTCTTTTAAGGATTTCACCTGATTAAATCAGGCTTACTTAGAATAATTCCCTTTTGATTAACTCAAAATTAACTGAATTAATTATATCTGTAAAATTCCTTTACATTCGCCATGTTGTAATGGCTAGAATCAAATCATAGATCTTGCCTACGCTTAGAAAAGGTGAGAACACCAAAGGGCATTTATTATGGGGCCACCGAGGATCTTTATATTACAATTATATTGAAAAAATTTCCTTATAATACTAGTTTTCTAAGTTTTATCATGAGTGAATGTTGAATGATAATAGATGTTTATTTTGCATATATTGAGATAATTTTTTTTAAATGTGTCAATGTGGTGAATTATATTTGCTCATATTAAACCAAACTTGCATTCCTCAGGTAAACTGAATTTAGTTGTAATTTCATTTGTTTAATACAGTGTTACTCATGATCTGCTAATATCTTGGTGAGGATTTTTTTCCTCTCTATTCATGGATAATGATAATGCAAGGAATTTTGAATATTTTAACTCAACTTACATATCTCCAAACTTATGTGTATTGTTGCTTTGTGTTTTAACTCTGTCTTGTATCTCTAATAAAATACATTTTTGCAACCTTTTTCCCCCTAAGATTTTATTTATTCAGGAGGGACACACAGAGGGAGGCAGAGACATAAGCAGAGGAAGAAGCAGGCTCCCTACCAAAAGCTGGATATGCGATTTGATCCCATGGCAGAAGATGCTCATTCACTGAGCCACCCAGGTGTCCTGACATTTTTGTAATTTTTATAATGTATTGTCAATGTTTATTTAAAGTGATCTGCATGTTTAATTTTTTCCCCCTATTGCATCTCAGAACTTCTATCTGGGACTATTTTTCTTCTGTTTGCTTATGTACATGTTTTAAAATATTCATTAGTGAGATCTGCCTGGTAACCAATCTCTGTTTAAAAATGTTTTTATTTCCTCTTACTCTTGATGTACATTTTAACTGCATCTCGAGAGTCCTAGGTGAGTTTTTTTTTTTTTTGATCATACAGAAAATGTCATTCCACTGCCCTTTGTCTTTCAGAATTACTATTTAAAAATTGGCTGTCTACCTTTTTCTCCTTTGAACATAATCTATTCCCCACCATGTTCCTTTCCTGCACAATCTTTGGTTACTTTTAAGATTTTACTCTTGGGGGTAAAAAAAGGAATTTACTCCTTGTTTTTATGCTATTCTGTGTCTAGATTTGGATGTCCTATTTATCTTAATAATGTTCCATAATTGGAATTCATTTGGCTTTTTGAATCTGTGATTTGATGTCTCAGATTAAACATATTTAGTTAGATCTTATGTAGACTCCATATTTCTTAACCTCTCTTTGCATGTTTCCATGGCTGTTTTTAGTCTCTTTCCTATATTCTCAATTATTTATTCATTTACCTAGCCTGCTATCCAGCCTGCTATCTGATCTTTCCTATATTCTCAATTATTTATTCATTTACCTAGCCTGCTATCCAGCCTGCTATCTGACCTATCCATAGAAATTTAAATCTGGGTTGTTGCATTTTGAAATAACTTTTCTTTGGGTCTTTAAAAAAAATCTATTAAAATAATGTGTTTAGCTTTTTATTCTTTGAAGTATATGTTGTTGTTTTTTTAAAAATGATTAGCTGAGGACTACTTTTAATGAGAAATAAAGGATAAGGGTAAGGACCACTAATCAGAAAATGGGAATTAGGGACACCTGGGTGGTTCAGTGGTTGAACATATGCCTTCAGCTAAGGGTGTTATCCCAGGTCCAGGATTGAGTCCTACATTGGGCTCCCTGTGACAAGCCTACTTCTTCTTCTATGTCTCTGCCTCTCTCTCTTGTGTCTCTCATGAATGAATAAATAAAGTCTTTAAATAAAAGAAAATGGGGATGACTACACTTTTGTGTTTTTTTATTCTCTAACTTTAAAATGCATAATGTGAAAACCAGACAAAGACCCCCACTAAAAAGAACTACAGGCCAATATCTCTGATAAATATGGACGCAAAAAATTCTCAATAAGATACTAGCAAATCAAATCAAACAATACATTAAAAGAATCAAGTGGGATTTATTCCTGAGTTGCAGTGGTTCAGTATTCACAAATCAATCAACGTGATACACTACATTAATAAAAGAGAATAAGAGCCATGTGATCCTCTCAATGGATGCAGAAAAAGCACTTGACAAAATACAGCATCTGTTCTTGATAAAAACCCTCAACAAAGTAGGGATAGATGGAATGTACCTCTGTATCATAAAGGCCATATTGGAAAGACCCACAGCTAATATCCTCAGTGGGGAAAAACTGAGAGCTTTTTCCTACAGCCAGGAAGAAGACAGGGATGCTCACTCTCACTGTTACTATTTAACATAGCCCCGGAAGACCTAGCCTCAACAATCAGACAACAAAAAGAAGTAAAAGACATCCAAGTCAGTGAGGAAGAAGTCAAAACTTTCACTATATGCAGAACAACATGATACTCTATGTAGAAAACCTGAAAGGCTCCACCAAAAAATTGCTAGAAATAATACATGAATTTAGCAGAGTTGTAGGATATAAGGTCAACATACAGAAATTTGTTGCATGTCTATACACCAATAATGAAGCAGCAGAAAAAGAAGGAATTGATGCCATTTGGTGCAACTGCACCAAAAATAATAAGATACTTAGGAATAAGCCTAACCAAAGAGGTAAAAGATCTGTATGCTGAAAACTACAGAACACTTATGAAAGAAATTGAAGATGACATAAAGAGATGGAAAAGCATTCCAGGCTTGTAGATTGGAACAAACTATAGAGAACTAAGTGGTGATGGAGGGAGGCGAGTGGGGGTTGGGCTAGATGGGTGATGGGTATTAAAGAGGGCACTTGTTGGGACACCTGGGTGGCTCAGCGGTTGAGCATCTGCCTCGGCTTGGGGAGTGATGCTGGGGTCCCGGGATTGAATCCCACATCGGGCTCCCTGCCTCTCCCTCTGCCTGTGTCTCTGCCTCTCTGTGTCTCTCATGAATAAATAAATCTTTAAAAAGATAGTAAAGAGGGCACTTGTTATGACAAGCACTGGGTGTTACACGTAAGTGATAAATCACTGAATTCTCCTGAAATCAATATTGCATTGTATGTTAACTAGAATTTAAATTAAAAATTAAAAAATAAAAAGTGCAGTGTGATGAGTTGATATATGTATACATTATGAAAGGATTCTCGCAATCTAGTTAAGTAATGCATTCAGTTCCCTACATATTTATTCGTTTTTGGTGAGAACAGTTGTTTTAGTTTCTTAGTAAATTTCAATCATACAACACAGAATTTTCAACTATAGCCACCATGTTTTGCATTAGATCTTCAAACCTCATTCGTGTTATAACTAAATGCTTGTATACTTCTATCCATCTCTACCCATTTTCCCCACTTTCCAGCCCCTGGCAACCACCACTTTACTGTTTGTTTATATAAGCTCAACTTCAAAATTTTTTTGAATTCCACATATATATGGTATCATGAAGTATTTTTTTCTCTTGCTTACTTAGCGTAATGCCTTTCAAGTCTATTCATGTTCTTGAAAATGGTAGGATTTCCTTCAAGTCTAATATTTGCACTTACTTTATTCATCCACTTACTTTATTCATCCATCAGTGGAAACATGCTTTTTCCCATACCTTTGCTGTTGTGAATACTGCTGTGAATAGATATCTTTTAGAGATATTTTAGTTTCCTTTGGATAAGTATACCCAGAAGTGGGACTGATAGATCATATGGTAGTTCTATTTTTAGCTTCTTGAGTAATCTCCATACTGTTTTCAGTGGTAGCTGTACCAATTTACATTCCAACCAACAGCGTGTGAAGGTTTCCTTTCGTCCACATTCTCAGCTACATGTGGTACCTCTTGTTTGTTTTGTTTTGTTTCTTTGATAATAGACATTCTACCAAGTATAAATTTATATCTCATTGTAATTTTGATTTGCATTTCTCCAGTGATTAGTGATGTTGAACAGTTTTTCATGTATGTGTTGGAATTTTTCTTTCTTGGAAAAATGTCTGTTCAGGTCTTTTGAACATATCTCAATTGGGTTATCTAGCTATTGCATTGGATGAATTCCTTGTATATTTTAGGTATTAACCATTTATTGGTTATGGTTTGGAAATAGTTTCTCTTCATTTCATAGGTTGCCTTTTTTAAAAAAAAGTTTTTATTTTAATCACCCAGTGCTTATAACAAGTGCTCTCTTTAATCCCTATCACTTATTCATTCACCCATCCCCCCAGCTTCCCTCTGGTAACTAACTAGCTTGTTTTCTGTAGTTAAGAATTTGTTTCTTGGTTTGTCTGTCTCTCTTTTTTTCCTCGTTGCTCATTTGTTTTGTTTCTTAGGTTCCAAATATGAATAAAATCATATGGCATTTGTCTTTCTCTGACTGACTTATTTCACTTAGCATTATACTCTCTGGTTTTATCCATTTTGCTGCAAATGGCAAGGTTTTGTTAAAAAAGAACAAATGATAGGATGATATTGGTAAAAGCTTCTCCATTCCCATTCATGACTCAGTTTCAAGCCCCTCCACTTACATACTGCTGTCTTCAATCCATGAATATTATGTTCTTTTCACCTCCTCTCCATTTCTTTTTATGCTTCCTTACCTGTGTCATCTCTGAATTATAGCTTCCTTTTATATACCATCTCCCTTCTTATCCCTCTTTTTCAGTTCTTTGCTTTTGGAAAAGGAAAAATACTAGGTAAAGGCAATTCCTCATCCACTCACTACCTACATTTGAATTTTAATTTAATGAAAAATAAACATCAACTCCAACTAATTTTATTTCATGTTCATGACCACCAACTTCAAGTGAGCCTTTGGAAATGCCTTTGCTGGTCATCTTGATTGCTTCCCCCCTGTATTTTATTTCTAGCCTTTATTTCCTTTAGGTTTCATTAGCTATTCCTTTTCTATATTTATATAATGTCTTTGATCATTGATTTTTAGCACTTATTCATTTTTAATGTATTCTTTTAAAGCTATAAGCTCTACTCATAAATGAGTTTAACTGTAATTCATAGGTTTTCTTATGTCCTATTATGTTTTGACCAGTTAGTCAAAATGTTCTAATTTTCATTGTGATTTCTTTTTTGACCTAAAAATTTTTAAAAGAATATCATATTTCAAACATTGAAGGTTGTGTTATTAGTTTTGAGGTCAATTCTGTGATGTTCAGAGAATATACTGAGATTTAAATCCTTTAAAATTTGCTGAAACTTTAAGGCCAGCCATTTAAAATAATTTTAAAAAAATTCCATTTGAAATGACTGTAAACTATGTACTTATTTGATGTCAGGTTACATGTGTCAGTTACATTAAATTTATTAATTGGATTGTTCAAATATTCTGTAATAGTTCTATCAGTTACTAAAAGATGTTTGTTAAAATCTGAAAAAAAAAAAAAAAGGATGGATGTGGGAGGCCTTGAAGGGACCTCATAGGGGGAGAGGGGAGGGCAGGCAAAGGAGGGATGAGGTGGGGAGGGCATTCCTAGGGCCTGAAGGGACCTGTTTTGCTGTGGGAATCCACTGTCCCCTCCACATAGTTAAAAAACAAAACAACACATCAAATATATTTACCAGACCAGAAGCGCTGACGCCTTGTGTCTCCCTCACCCCTGGCTGAAAAATATTCCATTGCCATGTAATTTATCAGTGCACACTTATGATGCTTCCATATTTTGGCTATTGTAAATAATTCTGCAATAAATATAGGGGTGCATGTATCCTGTGGAATTTGTTTTTTTGTAATCTTTGGTTAAAAACCCAGTAGTGCCAATTACTAGATTGCATTACTAGATTTTTGAGGAACCTCCATAATTTTTTCCACAGTGGCTGTTCCAGTTTGTATTCCCAACAACAGTGCATAAGGGTTCCTTTTTCTCCACATCCTCACCAACTCCTATTATTTCTTGTGTTTTGATTTTAGCTACTCTGACGGGTGTGAGGTGGCATCTCTTTTTAGTTTTGATTTGCATTTCCCTGATGATACATGATAATGAGCATCTTTTCAAATATGTGTGATGGCCATCTGCATGTCTTCTTTAGAAAAATGTCTTTGTCTTCTGAACATTTTTAAATTGGATTATTTCTTTTTTGGTGTTGAGTTTTATACATTCTTTATAGATTCTGGATTCTAACCCTTATTGGGTATGTCAGCCCTTTATCGGGTATGTCTTTTGCAAATATTTTTTCCTATTCCATAGGTTGCCATTTAGTTTTGTTGATTGTTTTCTGCACTGCACAGAAGGTTTTTATTTTGAGGTAGTCCCCATAGTTTATTTTTGCTGTTGTTTCCCTTATTTCAGGGGACCTATGTAGAAAAACTGCTATAGCTCATGTCAGAGAAATTACTTTGCTGTTTTCTAGGATTTTTATGGTTTCAGGTCTTACATTTAGGTCTTTAATCCATTTTGAATTTATTTTTGTGTATGGTGAAAGAATGTAGTCTAGTTTCATTCTTTTTCATGTTGCTGTCCTGTTTTCCCAACACCATTTATTGAATAGACTGTCCTTTTCCCCATTGGATATTCTTTCCTACTTTGTCAAATATTAATTGACTATATAATTGTGGGTTTATTTCTGTGTTTTCTGTTCTGTTCCATTGATCTTTTTGTCTATTTTTGTGCCAGAACCATACTGTCTTGATCACTACAGCTTTGAAATATAGCTTGAGTTTCAGAATTGTGATGCCTCCAACTTTGCTTTTCTTTTTCAAGAGTGCTTTGACTATTTAGGGTCTTTAGTGTTCCATACACATTTTTAAATTGCTTTATTTCTGTGAAAAATAGTATTGATATTTTGATAGATTGTGTTAAATGTGTAGATTGCTTTGAGTCATTTAGGCATTTCAACAATATTTGTTCTTCTAATCCATGAGCATGGAATGTCTTTCTATTTCTTTACATCATCTGCAGTTTCTTTTGTCAATGTTTTATG
The DNA here is from genome assembly GCF_003254725.2 of Canis lupus dingo. Taxonomy (NCBI): domain Eukaryota; kingdom Metazoa; phylum Chordata; class Mammalia; order Carnivora; family Canidae; genus Canis; species Canis lupus. Next base: position 16,676,328 of record NC_064244.1, on the reverse strand, counting down.
GTTTTCAGAGTCCAGATCTTTCACCTCTTTTGTTAGATGTGTTTCTAGGTATCATATTATTTTTGATGCAATTGTAAATGGGATTGTCTTCTTAATTTCTCTCTCTGCTGCTTCATTCTTGGTGTATAGAAATGCAACAGATTTCTGTATATTGATTTTGTATCCTGAGACTTTACTGAACTTGTTCATCAGTTCTAGCAGTTTTGTGGGAAGTCTTTCAGGTTTTGTATCTACAGTATCTTGTCATCTCCAAATAATAAATATTTTACTTCTTCCTTACCAATTTTGATACCTTTTATTTCTTTTTGTTGTCTGATTGCTGTGGCTAGAAATTCCAGTATTATGTGGAATAAAAGTGGTGAGTGGACATCCTTGTCTTGTTTCATAAGTTGCCTTTTGATTTTGTTAGATGGTTTTCTCTGCTGCATAGAGCTTTAAAAAAAATTTTTTTTAAAGATTTTATTTTTAAGTAATCTCTATACCCAACATAGGACTTGAATCTACAACTCCGAGATCATGAGTTGCATACTCTACTGACCGAGCCAGCCAGGCACCCCTGCACAGAGCTTTTTAGTATGATGCAGTCCCATTTTTTTTTTTCATTTGTTGCCTTCACTTTTGGTGTCAAAAATTAAATAAAATCATTGCCAAGACCAATGTCAAAGAGCTCACCTCTTATATTATCTCCTAAGAGTTTTGTCGTTTCATGTCTTACCTTCAAGGCTTTAATACATTTTGAGTTGATTTTTGTGTATAGTAAAAGGAGTCCAGTTTCATTCTTTTGCGTGTGGATATCTAGTTTTCCCAGTACCATTTATTGAAGACACTATTTTTTCCCATTGCATATTCCTGATGTTTTATCAAAAATCAATTGTAAGTATGTGGGTTTATTTCTGGGATATCTATTCTGTTCCATTTAAGTGCCTGTTTTTATAACAATACTATCCTGTTTGATTACTATAGCTCTATTATTACATATAGTTTGAAATAAGAAAGTATACCTCCAGCATTGTTCTTTTTCAGCTTTGGCTATTCACAATCTTTTCACTTGGTTAAATATATTTCTAAGTATTTTATTGTGTTTGATGCTCTTGTAAATGGGATTATTTTTTTTCTTTTTGAGATAATTTGTTGTTATTGAATAGAAACACTATTGATATTCGTATATTGATATTGTATCCTGCAACTTTTCTGAATTCATTAATTAGATGTAACAGTTTTTGGGTGGAATGTTTAAGATTTTCTACACATAAAGTCATGTCATCTGCAAATAGATAGAACTTAGTTTTTCCTTTCTGATTTAGATGACACTTAATATTTTTTTCTTGCCTAACTGCACTGAGTAGGTGTGGTGATAGTGGGCATCCTTGTCTAGTTTCTAATCTTAGAGTAAAAGCTTTCAAGCTTTCATCATTATGATATATGTGGGCTTGTCCTATATACCTTTTATTGTGTTGCAATATGTTTCTTTCTCTCCCTAATTTCTTGAGGTTCTAAGAATAAATGGATTTTGAATTCTGTCGATTCCTTTTATGCATCCACTGAGGTTACCATATTATTTTAATCTCTTATTCTATTAAAGATATTATCTATTATTATTGTTTTTTTGTTTATTTGCATATATTGAACCATGAACAAATAGTGTATGATACTTTTCTTGTGTTGTTGATTTTGGTTTGCTAATATTTATTGAGAATTTTTACATCTATTGGTGGTTTTGGGTTTGTTTTTTTCCCCCTGTAATGTCCTTATCTGGCTTTGATATCAAGATAATGCTGGCCATGTAAAGTGAATTCAGGAGTGTTCCTTCCTCTCCATTTTGTTGGAAGAGTTTAATAAGGATTGTTGCTAATACTTCTTTCATGTTTGATAGAATTCAACCAATGTAACCATCTGATCCTAGTCTTTTCATTGTTGAGAGATTTTATTTTATTTTATTTTATTTTATTTTATTTTATTTTATTTTATTTATTTATATCTATTCATGAGAGAGACAGAGACATAGGCAGAAGGAGAAGCAGGCTCCCTGCAGGGAGCCTGACGCAGAACTCGATCCCAGGACCCCAGGACCATGACCCAAGCCAAAGGCAGATGCGGAACAACTGAGCCACCCAGGCACCCCTGTTGAGAGGTTTTTGATTACTGATTCAATGTCTTGTCTCATTATTGGTCTGTTCATATTTTCTATTTCTTCATGATTCAGTGTTTATAGGTTATATGTTTCTATGAATCTATTTTTTTTAGGTTTCCAATTGTTGTCATATAATTGTTTACAGTAATCTCTTGTGATACTTGTATGCCTGTGGTGTCAGTTATAATATCTCTTTTTTTCATTTTTTATTTTATTGAGTTAAAAGATTTTTCTATTTGAGTATAGTTAACACATTACATTAATTTCAGGTACACAACATAGGCATTCAATTTCTCTATTCATTATACTATGCTCACCACAAATGTAACTACCATTTTTTTTAAGCAACTTTAAAAGCAAAAGGATTTTACTTATTTAAGAGACCATGAGCTGAGCATGGAGCCTGATCCAGAATCTGATCCCATGACTCTGAGATCATGACCTGAGCCAATGACAGATGCTTAAGCAACTGAGCCACAGAGGCACCCCTGTGGCTACCACATTTCACTATACAATACAATTACAATAACACTGACTATATTCCCTATGCTGTGCCTTTTATTTCCATGACTTATTCTATAACTAGAAGTCTATATCTTCCACTCTCCATGTTTTTGCCAATCTCTTCACCCCTACTCCTCTCACAACCATCAGTTTATTCTCTGTATTTATAGGTCTGATTCTGCATTTTCTCTTTTTATTCATTTGAGGATTTTGGATTCCACATTTCTATTTCTCAGTATGACAATTCACTTAGCATAATACCCACTAGGTCCATCCATATTGTTGCAAATGACATGATCTCATTCTTCTTAAGGCTGAATAAAATTCCATTGCTTATTTCTTACTGATACATTTGGCTATTGATATACATGTAGGTTGCTTCCATATCTTGGCTATTGTCAATACTGCTGCAATAAATATAGGGGTGTATATATCTTTTCAAATTAGTGTTTTCATTTTCTTGGGTAAATACTCAATAGTGGAATTACTGGGCCACACGGTATTTCTACTTTTAATTGTTTGAGGAAACTTCATATTGTTTTTGACAGTGGCTGTAACAATGCACACTCTCAGCAACAGTACACAAGGGTTCCTTTTTCTTCTAGACCTTCTTGCCAACACTTGTTACGTCTGATGTTTTTTTATTGTAGCCATTCTCACAAGTATAAGGTGATATGTCATTATGGTTTTGATTTGCATTTCCCTGATGATAAGTGATCTTGGCTTCTTACATGGGTCTTTAGTCATCTGTATTCTTCCTTTACAGATCCTCTGCCCATTTTCTAATTGTATTTTTTTCTTTTGGAAGGGAGGTTGAGTTGTATAAATTCTATATAATTTTAGGTATTAAACAATTATTGGATATATCTCTTGGAAATATCTTCTCTTATTCCATAGGTTGTCTTTTTGTTTTGTTTATGATTTACTGTGCTGTGCAAAAGTTTTTCTTTTGATGTAGTCCCAATAGTTGATTTTTGCTTTTGTTTCCCTTGCCCTAGGAGATGTATCTTAAAAAATGTTGATATGACTGATATCAGAAATTATTGCCTATGTTTTTTTCTAGGATTTTTATGGTTTCAGTCCTCACATTTAGGTCTTTAACCCAATCTGAGTTTATTTTTGTATTTGGTTTTGGAAGTGGTCCAGTTTTTTTCTTTTACATATAGCTGTCCTGTTTTCTAATACCATTTATTGAAGAGATTGTTCTCCATTTTGTACTCTTGCCTCTTTTACCATAGATTAGTTGACCTAATTAGCATAGGTTTTTTTTCTGAGCTCCCTTCTGTTCCATTGATCTATGTGTCTGTTTTTGTGCCAGTACCATAATGTTTTTATCACTACAGTTTTATAGTATATCTTGAAAACCGAACTTGTGATACCTCCAGCTTTGTTTGTCTTTCTCCAGGTTGCTTTGCCTATTTGAGGTATTTTGTGACCAAAAAAAAAAAAAAAAAGTACCCAAATAAATAAAATCAGAAATGGAGGAGAAAAAGTAGCATGTGGCACCACAGAAATACAAAATATTATAAGAGACTGCTGTGAACAATTATATGCCAACAAATGGGACAATCTAGAAGAAATGGATAACCCTAGAAACACAATCTTCCAAAACTGAATCAGGAAGAAATACAATATTATTTCTGATTTTATTTATTTGAGTTTTCTTCTATTTTCTTCTTAGTGTAGCCAAAGATTTGTTTAGTTTTGTTATTTCTTTCTATTATTTTTCTGGTCTCTGCTTTATTTATTTCTGTTCTGATCTTTATTATTTCCCTTTTCCCCCAACATTTACTTGTTGATTTTCTGTCTAGATGATCTATCCATTGTTGAAAGTAGGGTATCGAAGCCTTCCACTATTATAGTATTTTTGTTTTTTCCTCCTTCAGACCTTTACAAAAAATTATATATTTATTTTAGAGAGTCGGGGTGGGGAGTGGGGAGGGGCAAAGGCAAAGGGAAAGATTTAAGCAACTCTGGAGTTTAAGGAACTGTCATGGAGCAAGGAACTGTCATGGAGCTTGATCTCATGACCCTGATCATGACCTGAACTGAAATCAAGAGCTGGATGCTTTACCAACTGTGCCAGCCAGGTGCCCCTGATTCAGATCTATTAGTATTTGCTTAATATATTTAGGTGCTCTCATGTTAGGCACATAGATAGATAGATAGATAGATAGATGATAGATAGATAGATGATTATTAGTTCTTCTTGATCAATTGACTCTTGTATCATTATATAATGAACTTCTTTGTCTTTTGTTACTATTTTTGGCTTAAAGTCTATTTTATCTAATGTAAGTATAGCTACCTCTGCTCTCTCTTGGTTTCAACTTGCATAGAATATCTTTTTCCATCTGTTCACTTTTAGCCTACGTATATTAAAGCTGAAGTGAGTCTCCAATAGGAAGCGTGTATTTGAGTCTTACATATTTTATCCATTCAGTCACTCTATGTCTTTCCACAGAAGAAATCAATGCATATTCATTTTGAGTAATTACTGATAGATAAGGACATATTTACACCATCTTATTGTTTCCTGGATGCTTTTTATAGTTCCCTTAAACCTTTCTTCCTCTTTTGCTGCATTCCTTTCTGAATAGGTGATTTTCTCTAGTTGTAGGCTTTGATTCTCTTTGGTTTATCATTCATGAATCTATTGTAGGTTTCTACTTTTTGGTTACCATGAGGCTTACATGAAGCATCTTATATGTATAACAGTCTGTTTCATACTCATAGCAACCTACAGTCACAAATTAAAACTCTATACTTTTCTCCCCTTTTATATTTTTGATATCACAGTATGCCTTTTTTTATATTGTGTATTCATTAATAAATCATTGTAGCTGTAACCATTTTTAAACAGTTTTCTCCTTTAACTGTTGAACTAGAGTTAAGTGGTTAACATAACACCATATTGGAGTGTGAGTATTCTGAATCTGAGCGTATGTTTATCTTTACCAATGTGTTGTATATTTTCAGGTGTTCTCATATGACTAATTATCAACCATTCAATTCAGCTGCAAGCACTCCTTTCAGCATTTCTTGTAAGGCAGCTTTAGTGATGGTAACTTCCCTCAGTTTTTGTTTGTTAGAAGAAGTCTTTATTTTGCCTTCATTTCTGAAGACAGCTTTGGCAAGTTAAGTATTCCTGGTTGGCAGTTTTTGGGTTTTTTTTTTTTTTGCAGGATTTTGAATATATCATTCTATTATCTCCTGGGCTGCAAGATCTCTGCTCAGAAATCTGCTTTAGCCTTATGGAACTTACCTTGAATGAGAGATTTTTTTTTCTTGTTGCTTTTGAAATTTGTTCCTTGTCTTTGATTTAGTCAGCTTCATTATAATATGTCTTGTTGAAGATCAGTTTGGGTTGAAATTTCGTGGTGACATCTTAGTTTCATGAACTTGGATGTCCAAATCTCTCCCCAGATTTGGGAAGTGCTCAGCCATTATTTCTTTAAAATAAACTCTTCACCCCCTTTTCTCTCCTCCTTCTGTGACTCCAGTGATACTTATATTGTTCTTTGTTTTGTTTATCATGGTGTCCCATAATTTTCATAGGTTTTCTTTATTCCTTTGCCTTCTTTTTCCTTTTGGCTCCCTTATTTGGATACTTTAAATTGATATATCTTTTACCTCACTTATTCTTTATTCTGCTTTGTCAAGTCTGATATTTAAGGTCTCTATTGAATTATTCAATAGCTGTATTCTTCACTATTTGCAGTATTCAATACTGTATTCTACAGTAATTATTCAATTACTGTATTCTTTAGGTCCAAAATTTCTGTTTAGTGTTTTTATTAAAAAAAAATGTTTTCTATCTCTTTGTTGAACTTCTCATTTTCTTCTTGTATTGTCTTCTTGGTATTGTTCAATTGTTTATATGTGTTTTCTTATACCTTCTTGAGCATCTTTAGAAGAACTGTTTTGAATTATTTGTTGAGCAATTCTTGGATCTCCATTTCTTTGGGGCCAGTTATGGGAGGTTTACTCTATTCCTTTGGTGGAGTTGTTTCCCTCATTTTTTGTGATTCCAATAGCCTTTGTTAGATCTGTGCATTTGAAGAAGTCACCTCTTTTGAACTTTATAACCTGACTTTGGTAAGGTAAGATTTTTACTTCAGAGTAGGGGCATGCTGATGCAGGGCACCAAATTTAGGGGTATGAGTGGCAATGGGTGTCTTTGGTTCTGGCCACTGGGGTCCACAGAATCGACATCTCTGTGATCTTTGATGAGCATTCAAAGGGTCCATAGTATCTTCAAGGGCAGTTGGGGGTCCTCAGTGGACCTCCAGGGTCAATGTCTAGGGACCAGGCAGGTAGTGGTGGTAGCCAGAGCTTGTAGTGACATATTTGGCTGCAGGGTCTAGCTGCAGGTACCTGTGTAGTGTCATGTGCGAGCTGGGCACATAGTGTTGTGGTGGAGTCCAGATAGCAGCAAAGCACAGGCCCAAACACAGGCTCACTGGCCTGCACTACTGTGGCTGCTGGGTTGCCATGGGTGCAAGGCAGTGTCGACTGTTGTCAGGAGTCAGACCTGGGGTGTGAGGGTATACACCTGGAGGAGCTAGCTCTGGCATAGGCCAGTGACAGAAAACAGGGCCTTATCTGGGCCCATAAACAATTGCAGAAGCCCTGGCTGTTGGTGCCCTCTCCTATGCTTTCACAATCTTACTCCAAGGCATGCACACTGCAGTGGAGCCCAGTTATAGGGGCTGGCAGTGGGCAAGTGCACAGCTAGATGGGTAAGCCCCAAGCAGACACATGGTGATGGGGTCAGCAGTAGGGTCTAGGCTGGCATTTTATACTTTACATCTGTGCACCTGCAGAGGCCTGGGCTGGCTGCTGGTGCAGTTTCCAGGCTCTTCTGAGAGCCAGAGAGGGGAAGTAGTGGGAAGAGTCAACTGACCAGCAGATATCAATACCTGTGAGGTACAAGCTAGTGAAAACTACAGAGGTTGCATGGAGGCTAAGTTGACCATTGATTTCTTCAGTGGCAAAACGTGCTGCATGTCGCTGAAACAGGTTGTGCTACATGGCTGCTCTTAGTGACTCTTGTGTTTCTCTTGTGCTTCTAACCATCTCTTTCTATCTCACCTTCGTTGGTCTCTGGGTGGGATGAAACTGGAGTGGGACCTTTGTGTGGTACTCTGAATGGCTGGGGAAGCTGGTCACTCATTCTGCTTTTCCTTTTCTGTTAAGTGGAATTCTTTCTGGCCTGGGAGTTCCCTCTTGGCACTGAGCGGTGCCAACTTGAGTGGTAAGATGCTGCAGGCAAAATGAAATATTCTTCTCTTCTTGTGCACTTATTCTCAATTTTTTTGTTCCACTGTGTTGCTAAAATTTCTTAAGAAGACACCCAAGCTCTACCAGAGCTATTTTTGTTCATGGATGGCTGTCTAATTGTTCATTGTTGTGAAGAGATGGAGGTCTCCTACATCGCTATTTTGGTGATGTCACTCTCAACTTTCCCTGATTTTTAAATTCACTCCAAAATTTGTGAATCATTGTGCTAGCTAGTAAAGGAGGGAGAAGTCAAGAACCATGTTTTAGTGATCCTGAGTTAGCACAGTTACTTATATTGATAGTCATTAAAAACTTACATTATTTATCATCAATCACTGTTATCTTTACAATTAATTTTTAAAATAAAAGCTGAAATATTTTTATTACTTCTTTTATCAAGGACTAGAAAGGCCATACCACAGTCTGGGAGTCATTAATGCCATTGCTGTGAATCAAGATCACCTACTCTCATCACTAGACCATCTCAGAGGCAGCAGGAGAGGCTCCTACAGAGCATCTCTCTGAGTCATGTTGACCCATTAAGAGTGTAGTACATCAAGGCTCACAGCCTGAGAATGTCTGCTGGGGATGCCACTGAAGTGGAGATCTTGGCAAACACGACTGGAAGAAACAAGCAACAGGGGACTCCTGCTCTGAAGGTTGGTCAGTGAAAGGCAGCAGTGGCCCTCACTGAATCTCCAGTGGACAATGGCCTCATTAAGTTTCTTCTGATGATGTACCAAGTGAATATCCTTCCATCTTTGCGCTATTTAGACAGTGTAAATAGCATAAACACTAGGAGGTTGAATCTGTCCATTCCAGCAAGACTAGAGGCTTGGGAAGAATCCCAAGAATTTGGCAGAGAAGCTAGGGTAAGCAGTTTTGAATTTGGGTGGAACCAATTTGGGTGAACCAACGTTCATGTTGTCATTAGACAGTTGAAGCAGCTATCCCAGAAACATGGGAGGAATATGAAATATTTTTATAGCCTGCAGGTTCAGGAAATCCCTCCAGCTCCCAATGAAAGACATGACTCATTTTCTGGGCCAAAGTGTTTAAGTATCACTGCAGAATCTGGCCTTCATAGCATCTTGCAGAAGGAGCCATACAAGCTCCCTGTATAGGAAAACATTTGTAATCACATCCTCAGAGCACCTCAGGCAACAACTACAATCCGCAGCCAAGGAGGGAACAGTTCAAACTTGGGGTCCCCCTCAGCTGATATTCGTGTTCTCTGGAAATGGACTCTATTACCAATGGATGGGTAAGGTCCTGCCCAACTGTGAGCCAGTGCTCAGGGAAAAATCCTCAGAAATTGCCAAGTTATTTCTCCTGTATGAGCCCATAAGTCTCCTTGAATTAATAGAGAATAGCCATGAGAATTCTTCAAATCCCGAAATAACCCATCCTCCTTTGTATGCTCCAAGTAGCTTTGACAACTCTCCTGAAATCCTGGGGCATTGCGCCTGATGCCATATTGGGTTCCTCAGTGGGAGATGTTGCTGCTATCCATGGCACAGGAGTCATTTCCCTTGAAGATGTTGTGAAGCTGATCCTCTGTCAGAGCAGGTTACAAGCAGAGGTGATTGGAGGGAAAATGGTGGTGGTTGGAAACATTCCTACAGAGGATATCTCAGAGGTGCTCGTCTGTCTTTCCATAAAGGTGTGCATTGTAGCCTTTAACAATTCTAGCTCCTGTATCGTCAGAAGCAAAACCTGTGGGCAAATGTTGTGAAAAGCTGGCTCAGCAGTTTGAGAAAAGGAACATATTTCTGCATATCTTATCAGTTCCAGCTACTTATCGCAGTTCTATGATGGATCTAATACTCAAAGATGTTGAAGAGTGTATTGGGCTTTGGTGATGAAGGAGTCAGAAATAGAACTGATTGCAACAGTCACAAGAAAAACAACTCCCGACTGACATTTTGCTACTGGCAAATATAGGTCCCGGACTGCTTGAGAGCGAATTGCTTTCACCCAGGCTATCGCAGCTGTAGCCAAAGGGAAAATGCTGTTTGTTGAAATAGCTCCTAGCAGAGGTCTCCAAAGAAATATCAGGGAAATCTTAGGCAATAATAATTAATAATAATAATAATAATAATAATGAATAATAATAATAATTTTTCCTTCACTACAACCAAATGAAGAGTATGAGACTCTGCTTTGGGGTAATCTCTGTTTGAAGTTGGTTACATCCTTAAATGGCCATGCTTTTATGAAAGTTTGAAAACACTCTAATAGTTTACCTAAAATATTGGTTGAATCACAAGAATCTTAAGACTTATTTAAAAAGTCTTCAGTTGTGGTAATGTCTGGGTGGCTCAGCAGTTGAGCGTCTGCCTTTGGCTCAGGGTGTGATTCCAGTCCAAGGATCGAGTCCCGCTTTGGGCACCCTGTGTGGAACCTGCTTCTCCCTCTGCCTGTGTCTCTGCCTCTCTCTCTCTCTCTCTCTCTCTCTGTGACTATCATAAATAAATTAAAAAAATTAAAAAAATACTCTCTTACTAGTTGTGCCAATGACAACGTAGATTTTACCTGTTTCATAACTCAGGATAGAGCATTTTATATTTTTGAGCACAAAAACAATGGGATTTTGTTTTCCTGTTTGTTGGTTTGTGGAACCTGTTTGGCCTATGTGATGGACAGTGTAAATCTTCAAGCACCTCGGAGTAGGAGGGGCAGGGCTAGATGGTGGAAGAATAGGGTCCCCAAGTCACCTGGCCCCACCAACTTACCTAGATAACTTTCAAATCATCCTGAAAACCTATGAATTTAGCCTGAGATTTATTTTTTATTTTATTTATTTATGATAGGCACACAGTGAGAGAGAGAGAGAGGCAGAGACATAGAGGGAGAAGCAGGCGCCATGCACCGGGAGCCCGACGTGGGACTCGATCCCGGGTCTCCAGGATCGCGCCCTGGGCCAAAGGCAGGCGCTAAACCGCTGCGCCACCCGGGGATCCCTAGCCTGAGATTTAAAGGGAGAACAGCTGGAATGCTACAGTGAGAAGAGTTCGCGCTTCTATCAAGGCAGGAAGACGGAAAAATGAATAAATAGAAAAGCTTCCAGGGGGAGGGGCCCCGCGAGGAGCCTGGCAAAGGCCTTGTGGCGAGCGCCCCCAGGACAGGAAGGCCCTGCCCCGGAGAGGAGAAGCGGGAGCTTCCCCAATCTTCCCGGAAGGAAAGGCGCTCTCGGGGAGCTCGGCAGGATCCCAGGAGGGCTGGGATGCCTCAGGCTCCCAGGGGCACTAACAGAGGAGGTGCGCCCCGGGGGCGAGGGCGCCACACACCGCCGCCAGCTCCCTAAAGGGCTGCAGCGCGCACGCGGGGCCCCGGGAGCAGCCCCGGCGGTGGCTCCGCGCGGAGGAGGCTGCGCGGCCCCGGGAGCGATTCCAGCAGCACAGGCCCGGGGCCGGTGCGCCGGGGACACAGCCCAAGATCCGGCGCTCCCCCCGGGACAGGCGGAGGCCGGGAGGACTCAGGGCGGCGAGGACGCTCCTGCAGCCCCGCGGCCTCGAGCTGTGCAGGGCGGGGACCCCGGCCCCGGCCCCGGACTGGGAGACGGCGGGAGGCCCTGCGGGGAGCGCCCTCCAGGGCTGGAGAGCTGGCCGCCGCCAGGCTTGTTCCTCCTGTGCCACCTTGTGCCTGGGATGAAGTGGGGCCACCAGGGAGCAGGGGCCTCACAGGATAAACAGCTCACACTGAGCCGTGCACCTGGCAGCGGGCAGGCAGCCCCTCCAGGTGCACACACCTGAGAATCCACAGCAGGCCCCTCCCCCAGAAAGCCAGCTGGAAGGACAGAGAAGAGCAAGTTCTTGACCCAGCGGCGCTGGAAAGCTCCAGGGGGGAAGTCGAGGGACTTACAGTATATAGAATCAGAGGATACCCCTCCCTTTTTTTGTTTTTTGTTTTTCGGGTTTTTTGGTTTTTTTTGTTTGCTTTGCTTTTTTTTGTTGTTGTTGTTCTTTCTTTGTTTTCCCCTTTCTCTCACTCTCTTTTTTTTCATTCCTTTTTCCAGTACAACTTGTTTTTAGCCACTCTGCACTAAGCAAAATGAGTAGAAGAAACAATTCACCACAAAAGGAAGAATCAGAAACAGTACTCTCTCCCACAGAGTTACAGAATTTGGATTACAATTTGACGTCAGAAAGCCCAATCAGAAGCACAATTAGAAAGCTACTGGTGGGGGATCCCTGGGTGGCTCAGAGGTTTGGCGACTGCCTTTGGCCCAGGGCGCGATCTTGGAGTCCCGGGATCGAGTCCCATGTCGGGCTCCCGGCGTGGAGCCTGCTTCTCCCTCCTTCTGTGTCTCTGCCTCTCTCCATCATGAATTTAAAAAAAAAAAATTATATATATATATATATATATATATATATATATATATATATAAGCTACAGGGGGCTCTGGAAAAAAGCATAAAGGAATCAAGAGACTTCATGACTGTAGAATTTAGATCTAAGCAGGCAGAAATTAAAAATCAATTAAATGAGATGCAATCCAAACTGGAGGTCCTAACGACAAGGTTTAATGAGGTAGAAGAACAAGTGAGTGACATAGAAGACAAGTTGATGTCAAGGTAGGAAGCTGAGGAAAAAAAGAGAAAAACAAAAGGCCATGAGGCAAGGTTAAGGGAAATAAATGACAGCCTGAGAAGGAAAAATCTACATTTAATGGGGTGCCAAAGGGTGACAAAAAGGACAGAGTACCAGAAAGCGTATTTGAACAAATCATACCTGAGAACTTCCCTAACTTGGGGAGGGAAACAGGCATTCAGATCCAGGAGATAGAGAGATCCCCCGCTAAAATCAATAAAAACGTTCAACACCTCAGCATTTAAGAGTGAAACTTGCAAATTCCAAAGATAAAGAGAGGGGCAGAGAGGTAAGAAATCCCTAACCTTTATGGGGAGAAGTATTAGGTTAACAGCAGACCTTTCCACAGAGACCTGGCAGGCCAGAAAGGGCTGGCAGGATATAGTCAGGGTCCTAAATGAGAAGAACATGCAGCCAAGAATATACAGCAAGGCTCTCTAGCAGAAAGAAGGAGAGATAAAGAGCTTCCAAGATAGGCAGAAACTGAAAGAATATGTGACCTCCAAACCAGCTCTGCAGGAAATATGAAGGGGGACTCTGTAAAAGAAAGAGGAAGCCCAAAGAAACAACCCACAAAACAGGGACTGAATATGTATCATGATGACACTAAAGTCATATCTTTCAGTAGTAACTCTGAACGTGAATGGGCTTAATGATCCCATCAAAAGGCGCAGGGTGTCAGACTGGATAAAAAAGCAAGACCCATCTAGTTACTGTCTACAAGAGACTCATTCTAGACCAAAGGACACCTACAGCCTGAAAATGAAAGGTTGGAGAACCATTTACCATTACCATTCAAATGGTCCTCAAAAGAAAGGAGAGGTAGCCATCCTCATATCAGATAAATCAAGGTTTATCCCAAAGAGTGTAGTAAGAGGTGAAGAGGGACACTGTATCATACTTAAAGGATCTATCCAACCAGAGGACCTGCCTCACAGTTCATGTCAGGTAAGATGGATTGCTTAGCTCCCTGTGTAGCAAACCAAAACTCCTTAGATATGAGGGTGCAGCTGGAATCAGAGAAACAGAAACAAAATTTAAAATAATCTCTTTGACATCAGCAGTTTATACAACAGAGGAAGGTTAAAAAAGTATATTCCTCTTAGGAGCCTTTCAAAAGTGTTAGTTGATTTTAATTTTATTAAATACTCCTCCATGTTGGTTTTCAATATGGTGCCATTTCCAATAGTTAAATACCATTTCATTAAATAGTTAATATGTAACTATTAAACAACACACTACTGCACAAGCCATGGGCCAAATAAGAAATCAAATGACAAATCAAAATATGTCTTGAAACAAAAGAAGAGGGAAACACAATATTCCAAAACCTTTGGGATGCAGCAGAAGCAGATGTTAGAGTGAAATTTATGCTGTAAATCTTTGTATTGAGAAAAAAAAAAGCTCAAATATTACAAAACCCTAGAAAAAGAAGAAACTTAGCTGAACTTTAGTAGAGGAAGGAAATAACAGAAAAATCAGAAATAAGTCAGAGACCAGAACAAACAATAACATAACATTGAAAGTAATGACCAGTTAAAAAAAAAATGGCAATGCTTTAACTACATTAATTAAAGAACAAAGACTCAAACACCAAAATGAGAAGTGGAAGAGAAAACAATACAACAGATAACCACAGAAATACATACTGTGATAAAAGATAAACAATTATATACTAACAATTCTTAGAAAACTTAGAAAAACATAGATAATTCTTTAAAATGTACAAGTTATCGGGATCCCTGGGTGGCGCCGCAGTTTGGCGCCTGCCTTTGGCCCAGGGCGCGATCCTGGAGACCCGGGATCAAATCCCACATCGGGCTCCCGGTGCATGGAGCCTGCTTCTCCCTCTGCCTTTGTCTCTGCCTCTCTCTCTCTCTCTGTCTCTCAGTCTTTCATGAATAAATAAATAAATAAATAAATAAATAAATAAATAAATAAATAAAATCTTAAAAAAAATGTACAAGTTATCAATATTGAATCATGAATCTTGAATCCAATAAGTAGGAAATCTTAGGCCAATAACAGGAATGAAAGTTTAATTAGGAATTGAAAATTTCCCAGCACAGAAAAGCCCAAGACCATATGGTTTCATTGGTGAATTCTACCAAACGTTAAAAAAATGATGAATGGCAATCTTAATAAAAATCTTCCAAATAATGGAATAGAGGGAGCACATTCAAAATCAGTCCATTAGGACAGTACTACCCTGCTACCAAAGGAGGATAAAAAAATAACACAAGAACAAAAAAGTCTAGTTTGTCTTATATAAGTATTACTACTACTTGGACTTTCTTTTGACATCCATTCATGTGATAAATGTTTCTCAAACCCCTGTCTTTCAAGTGTCTTCAGGTTTAAAATGAGTCTCTTCTAGGCAGCATATAGATGGGTCTTCTGGTTGTCTTTTGATTAGAGCATTTAATCTATTTACATTCAAAGTAATTGTTGATATATATGTATTTATTGCCATTTTATTGCTTGTTTTCATTGTTTCTGGAGATTTTCTCTGATCCTTTCTTGTCTTTGACACTTTCAGTTTCTCCTTTGCACTCAAAAAGTCCCCTTACTATTTCTTGTAGGGGTGGTTTAATGGTTGCAAGCTGCTTTAGTTTTTGTTTGTTTGGGAAACCTTTGATCTCTCCTATTCTGAACGATAGCCTTGTTGGATAGAATATTCTTGGCTACAGATTTTTCCCATTCAGAACTTGGAATGTATCAGGCCACTTTCTCTGGCTTGCCAAGTTTCTGTTGAGAAATCTTCAGCTAGCTTTATGGGTTTTTCCTTGTAAGTTAAGGACTTTTGTTTTGCTGCTCCTAAGATGTTTTCTTTATCAGTATATTCTGCAAACTTAGTTACAATATGTCTTGATGCTGGCCTGCTTTTGTTGATTTGGATAGGTGTTCTATGTGTTTCCTAGATCTGGATGTCTGTGTCCTTCCCCAGATTAGGGAAGTTTTCTGCTACTCTTTCTTGAAATAAGCATTCTGCACCTTTTTCTTCTCTTCTTCTTCTGGGACTCCTATAATACAAATGTTATGATGTTTGATGCAGTCATTGAGTTCCCTAAGTCTATTCCCTGTTGCGTATTCTTCATTCTCTCTTTTGTTCTGCTCTACTATTGTCTATTATTTTAACTTCTAGGTCATTAATTCATTCTTCTGCTTTTTCCAGCCTGCTATTCATTGCATCAAGCTTATTTCCAGTCTCATTTATTGCATTCTTCTTCTCTGATAGATTCTTTTTAAAACTCTTTTATCTCTGTTATAAGGGCCTCACTGATGGATGCCTTCTCTTCTTAAGCTCAGTGAGTATCCTTATGATTATTGCTTTAAATTCTCCATCAGGCATGTAACATATATTTCACTTAGATCTCTGGCCATGGTCTTTATCTTGTCCTTTCATTTGGGATAAAATCCTCTCTCTTGGTATTTTGGCTAATTCTCTGCTTTATTCTGTGTGTTAGTGCCTCCCATTTTATTTTCTGATGAGATAAAGGCAGGCATCACAACCATCAAAATTGACAAAGGTCTGTAGAGAGAAATGTATGAATGTCATCATATCTATTCAATGCTGTTAGACTATTTCTTACAAATGACCATTGTCATGGCCACAGGAGGCAGAACAAATAGAGGAAAAGCTGGTGTTTCATCAAAGATAGGCAAACTGACAGTTTCCAAAAACCTGGAAGGAGACATGAGTATACATAAAGGTCATCAAAAGTAAAAAAAAAAACCTACTTTGAAGTATGTGGGTTCCTTATGGATAAATATGGTTACCGCTTAACAAGAGTAGAAGATATTGGTTAGTGTATAGTAAACAATATTCTAATGATAATTTTCTTCTAGAACATATTAGAAGCACATATCAAACACTCAGATACTTTCCTATGCTGGTCAAGTGCCTCCATTACAAGTTCTAGTTGACACATTTGGAATAATTCAACAATTTAGAGAGTATTTACCTTAGGACTCCAAATATATTAGGCTTCAGAAATGGGAAACAAGCCAAGATCCTGAGATGAAAGTAGGTGATATGGTAAAAAACTGAAATCAGAGACTTCTGTCATCTTTTATTCACATGAGGAATTATACAACTAAATGAAGAGATCCTGGGCATATTTCTTCAGTACCTATCAAAGTGCTATGGGGCATGTCATCAAATTATTTTGGCCTTAAAAAAACAAAGTGATGATTATTCTGTGATAGTACTCACTTAAGCAACAATAAGAAATGTGGGTCATATTAATCCAGGATTTGTTTTCTCTGGCATGACAGGAGTCTCTTCAAATGAAGTGACAAGCATCACAATTCAGATGATAGTAGTGACACAAGCCCAATGAAATAGCAAGCTTATCAGAAGCTATTATTAAATGTATGGGGAAAGATTGTCCCAAACTCCCTCTTGCTCAGGGGAGACTATCCATTCCTGAAGTCAGGTGTACTTTCTTTGAAAGGGTTTATGATAGCAAACCTCACAGACAACCAGAACTCCGGAATGTTTCCTCTCTACACCTCAGATCCCTACAATGTAGTAAAGGTGACAGCTGAGATAAAAAGACACAAACACACTGCTCAATGATCAGTTGCAGAAGCTGGGACTGATAAAATATGTGTCCACTCAGATTATTTGCCTTTCAAGGCCTCCAGGTCCCATTTTGTCCTCCAGGTGCCGTATCAAGCTGATGACACATAGAGAAACCTAAATTACTACCATTGAACTTCAGTGGTACAGAAACAGCTGTAGGCAAGGATGTTAAAGAAGTGAAGATTGGCGATCACATTGCCACCTGTTTTCCTGTTGTGGCATCATCAAAGGTCTTAATTCCTGACATCATGTGCTTTCACAGAAAGAAGTTTCTGGTGTTTAGAAATGTACCATGGACATCATGCTTTATAGTAGCTTGGAGAATTCTCACACAGATATTACCAAATGCCAAATGTCTTTCCATGCTTGCTGTTATCTCCCTACACCCAGGATCATTTCTAGCTGAGGTGCTGACCTTATCTTCTAAGGAAGTAGGCTGGGGGTGGGGCATTCCTCTCTCCCTCTTTGCTGCTCAATGGCAAAAGGTAGAATATTGCCAAGTACTTATTTTTGCAGCCACTTCTAGAGGAACTCTTCAAAGAAGTACTCACTGACTTTCCTCACCTCTGAGATGCCATATTCTTACATATACAATGCCAATCTTAATTTTTACAATTATTGCATAGTGGTCACAATCATGTCCATATCCACATTCTAAATCTTAGCCAGGTGTTACAGAAATCCTTCCAGATAGCACCCAACAGATCTGTCAAAGGTTAAAAGTAATGAATTTGAAAAATAATTTAAATTTAGCTTGCGGGCAGCCCCGGTGGCGCAGCAGTTTAGCGCCACCTGCAGCCCAGGGCATGATCCCGGAGACCCTGGATCGAATCCCACATCAGGCTGTCTGCATGGAGCCTGCTTCTCCCTCTGCCTGTGTCTCTGCCTCTCTCTCTCTCTCTCTCTCTCTCTCCCTGTGTGTGTCTCTATGAATAAATAAATAAAATCTTTAAAAAAATAAATGAAATCTAAAAAAAATAAATTTAGCTTGCTCTCTTTTTCAATAAAATAAATAAAATGCATTGGCAAGTCCTCCTCTCTCTTCATAGTTCACACATGTGGCCATCCCCCTTGCTGTGATAGAAGTAAGTCCATGTTCTAGAATGTCAGCTTTCACAAATATCTATGTGTAGAGCCAAGAGGAAACTCTTCAAAGCAAATGGGGTGCATGTTGTATCAAGGGGTCTCTCTGTCCTTCGATTTGAAACCATGAAATTTATTGTACAGAAAGGAAGTGGCTCTGTTGCAATTCTTTCATGGCAAAATCCAACTTCTGAGCAGTTGAAAGAAATGCAATTTCTGGAAAGTCAGAATGAAGCATTCAGGATTACCAGCCATGGGTATAATGTCAGTTTTCATTCTGAGATGGAAAAGGCAATAAATGTAATGGGAAATATCTTCTGAAAGAGTGAAATCAAAGGTGTATTCCATGATGTTGTAGTCTTGGATGATAGACCCTTTGGGCTCTCAGTGTGTCTCAATTTGAGAAAGTGTTAAATCCCAAAGTATCTGGAAAGTAAAAGTTCACCTTGCTACCAAAGGGCAGGGACTTGATTATTTTGTGTACTATTCATCTGTTTCTACCTGACCAGGAAGGCAATGTTAGCCCACTTGACTGCTGCTAAATCTTTGCTAGTTGTGTTCTATCACCACCAGGGAACGGTGGTCTCAGTGGACAATTAACCTGGGGAGCTTTGACTCTTGGATTGCTGCCAAATGAACACCATTTTCAAAGTGTTTTAGCCACCAAAGGAGTACTTATTGTTCAATTTCAGAAATCCATGAGCACTTTAACAAATACTTAATATTGAGCAATTTTCAATAAGCTATAATCAAATTTAATTTCAGGCAATTACAGGAAAACTTTCCCCAAATTCCATCTCACAGAATTCATTTCCCAAAAGGTTTTCAAGATGAATTCAATTTTCTGGAAGATTCTTGCATGGCTTATCCTCAATTTCCATCTCAGATATCAACAGATGAGTATCTCACTTCTTTAGCTAGTGAATTCATGAATACAAACCTTGAAGACATTACAACAACCACCTTGTTTACATCATTAGGCATTGACTCATTACCAACTGTGACACTTCAAAGCAAGCTCTTGTATGATCTAAAGGTTCAAATTCCTTTAATCAAACTGCTTGATCCAAGTGCAACTCTGTAAACCTTAAAATTTTCTGGAAGAATAATCAAATAAGACTTGAAAGAGCAGAGACTACTGCAATCTGTAAGATTTTTTTTTTAATTCATGCAGCATGATGAATCAGAGTGAAAATAGAAGTACAAGATTATAAATAGGATCCGGTCAAATCTGTGTTAAATTTAACCAACATTTTGTACATTGTTTTCCTGAAAATTTCAGGCAGATTTTGTGAATATTAAATTGACATTTTAAACTAACTTAACATTTAAATTTGAATGCTAGTAAACATTCCCGATATTAACTCATTTAAGTAATGAAGGCTAAATCTAAAAATTTTAATTAAAGTAAAAAATTAGACTTTACTGATCAAAATATAAGGTTTATTAAACTTAGCACTTTTCCAATTAATTTAGTCATTGTTGATTCCTTATCTGGATAATCTGTACCAATTTCCACTAAAAATAAATTAGTAGTCAGAATTATTTTTAAATACCAAAAGATTATCTGAAGAATTTACTTAATTGGTTTCATGTACAAAGGAAAATAGTAGTTTAATTAGCAGAGATTCTCATCCCTATCTTTTCTTTAAAGATTTTATTTCTTTATTTTAGAAAGAGAGAGAGAGCATGAGTGGAAGGGGCAGAGGGAGAGGGAGAAAAAAATCTCAAGCAGACTCCACACTGAGCACAGAGCCCAAGGTGGGACTCTATCTTACAATCCTGAGATGACCTGAGCTGAAACCAAGAGTTTGTGCAACTGTGCCACCCAGGTGCCCCTCATCCTTATTGTTTTTATCGTTGAGCTAGTATTCTTAGATAAATTAGATGGCAAGTAATTACACAATTAAAATAAATATATCGATTTAAAAATTAGAGAAAACTAATGGCTCACGAGCAAGGCTTTTTAAAACACTACTACCTAGGGATGCCAGCTGGTTCAGTTGGTAGAGCATGCTATTCTTGATCTTGGAGTCCTAAGTTTAAGTCCCTCACTGGGCATAGAGCCTAGTTTAAATATATATATATATGATTCTAATTTATATTTTGCCTAATTCTAATTTATATTCTGCCTAATTCTAAAGCACTTTACTACTATGTTAAACCACATTTAACACCAGTTAAGGGCTCACTCACTCTGTGTCAGCACTGCATTAAATTTTAGTAAATTTAACAAGAGCTATAAGCAATAACATGCTTCTATTTCCTAAGTTTGTGTACATTTACTAGCTTCAAATTTTCTAGGGAATACAAAGCCAGTATTAGTTCAGAGGCTCAAGGATATATTTAGGCTTCACAATAAAACTAAGAATATCTGTCCATTACATGGAGACTATGGTATAGCATGTATTTTTAATTTTTTTCCTTTGTGTTTTAATTTATGAGGTTTTCTATTTTTTATAAAAAGAAATATTTGGAATTCTTATGTGGATGAATTGATTTGTCTTTCCCTTTAACATTCTGCCTTTGGAGTCTTATTTTTCCCTATCCCTAACATTTTACAAATATTAACAATATTTTTATGCTGTTTTTGAATTCATACTTTCAAAAAATTTTTATAACAAAAGTGATACTAATTGCAGAAATCTCTAAGAAAAGACTCAAGTTGTGTAAAATAAGATTTCATTATTTAATCCATGATTTATTGGCCATAGAAAAGACATTATTGTAGGAAAGATCTCAATGTATGTAAAATTGGATCCATTCCTTGATTCAATAGTCAAGACTTACTCTTCTTGCCTCAGATTAATTATAGCCTCAGCTAAATAAAGCAAAGCATATTCAATTCTTGTACTAGGATAACCTTAAATCTGAAGACAACACAGGCAGTACAATCTCCACTGATAACTAAAAGCACACCAATCCTTTTTTTCTGCTAATTGATTGGGTAATTATGAAATATTATTACTTTCTCATCATACTTCCATGCATTCTTCTAACACTTGCAACCTGGCAACTATATCACCTCATGATTGTGTTTCTATAGTTTATGAAGTATATAAGTCTAGAGCTTTGGTTTGAATACTCCCATACTAAATCTATATTGTTTATCTGTCTTATCTTCAAAATGAAAAGGGAGGTACAAGGCTAGTTTGGCCATAATTTTATTCTAGACATACATGTGAAGTCCACTCTCTTACCAGAGGTAAAATATACTCAAGTGGCCAAAATTATGCCTCTCTCTAAGGCATGCCAAATTATGTAAAGCTTTAGAGTGATTATATATACACTGATAGGCAATGTGTATTTGGGATAAATCAAGATGTGGAATTGGGAAATAAAAACGTCTTTATCCTTCTTTTGTACCCCTATGCAAATGATCGCTAAATATACAAGTTAGTGGATGCTTTCATTCTATCCAAAGAAATTACTGTCTGAAAGGTAGAAAGCCATGGCAAAAGAGAAACCGTAAAATGTAGAAGAAATACTTTAGAGATCCTCATGCTAAACAGGCTGTCCTGATAAAAGTCCGTATGCAAGGATTTCATAAGAAGAGAAAGAAAAGTCCATGAAAATCTTCAAGGATTCTATCATAAACACACAAAAAGTGGCCTTCAATTCTATACTGGGAAAATTAGATTATAGTATCGATGATTAGAAGTTCTGTGAAAGGCAGGTTGGCCACTTGGTAGGACCAGATAAGTGTAAATGGCTACTTGTCAGGATTTTCCATTACATAACCCATCATGGTAGGGAAAATAAGCCATGATATAAAATAAACATTGGTGAGGACACTTTTCTGGGAATACAGAGGATATGGACCACTCATGTCATACCTGTAAACTAATACAATCATGGAAAAACAGAAAATCATGAGTCGTGGATTAGAACCATGTCTATGAGGCCCCTTGCTCATCTCCAGATGAATTCCCTACAATTTCCTCCTTTCATGGGTTGTGAATATCTATTTGTAATACAATATACATTTGGGGTTGGGGAGGAATGGACTCAAACATTCTCAAGTCAAAAAGCCACAGAACTCACCTCTAATCTCATTTATCCAGTGATAGGGACACATTTACTCAGACAGTGAATTATGCAAGTTTTGCATCTTATTTAGAAACTTCACGTCCTTATCATCACTGACTGGAAAAGCAAAAGGAACAAATGGACACCTAAACTATCAGCCACATCCAGCCTCCTCCTCTCAGCAAGTCATGGATTGTTTCCCTATGAGATTTATAACATTTCTATTCATTCTTAATTTCAACCCTTCACAAGCTGAGATAGGTAAGTATTGTAAAGGACTATATACTCAGTCCTTTCATCAACCTTGACATATTTCTTTTCCTTGCCAATTATCTAATCAATTGTGCATGACCTAACATAGAGTGATTGGAGATTCTACAAAGACACCTGAGAAATACTGCCTTTGAACCCTGCTAAAATGGTTTCCAGATACTCTTGGCTTCCATTACAGAAATTAAATCACAATGAATCAGTCCTTGGAAACCTATTTCTCAACTAAAACAACATCATTGCCCATTCTCAAATAACAATAATTAAAGTTATATTCATTGTGAATCTTAAACTTAGATTTTTCAAAGAACCTCCAGAAGCAGTCCTTGGAAGCCAACTATGCAATAAAAATTCTTGGAAGTATATAGCTTCCATTCAAGATCATCTGAACAAGATTCTCCTAGATGAATGGAACCAAAGCTTTTCGCACTCACCTTTGCATATATTTGCTCTTTTCTCTCTTGGCCATAGTTTTCCTCCTTAATAAATATGTGATTATCCATGTCTGTATTAGCTTATTTTTCTATTGCCAGTGACTAATAACTTACTTAGGTCTAGGCTTTACTAGAAGCAATCTCCAACATAATCTTATAATTTAGCTCTTCCAAAGCTATTGCTAGCACGGCCAATTTGAAGAATTGTTGGATATATCTCCCTATGCCAAGTTCTGGAAAACCCAAACAATGGCCAGATCTGGTACTAAAATGATTTTCAACAAAAATAACATATAATCTTAAGAAATGATAGACTTATCATTTATCATTTATCTTTTGATAAACATTAAAGACAGAGTTGCTACAATTATATATGCAAACACCAAGACTTAAATTGATAAAAATTGGTTTACTTTTGTTGGTGGTTTTCCTGGTAGTAATACCATAACTCAAATGTTTGAAACCATGAACTATTCAAATGAAATGACCACAAGTTAAACATATTCAGGCTTAGAACAAATTGAGCATGGTGTATTACATCAAAATGACCAACACCTAAGTGAAGAAAACTATTCTCACTCTGGAAGAAATATTAATATTCTTGGGATATAACCATGACTCTGGCACAACAACACTCACACAAAAGATCATCTACTCCCTAATGTGCTTCTAGGTTTTTTTCCCATGTGGAACCAGACTTGTCAATGCTAACCCAGGACCAAAACTAGTTGTTCTATATGGAGTTAATAGTTAGGCCATGCCAAGTGTATTATGCCCAACTTCCTCAGAAGACTGTATCTCCTCACAAAGAACTTAAAGGGACAAAACATTTCCTGGAAGTGTAGGTGAAAAAAGGAAAAACAGACTCTTGAGCTCACTGATTTTATTCATGATAGTTGGATAACTTGAGGTGGTCATCAAATATTTGTCCTTCTCTGTTGTGTCACATCGGTAGACATTATAGAGAATACACCTCATGCTTAGAGGCACATCAAATCTGTTATTGTCCTGAACTAAAGATATTATAGATAATAGCATAAGCTTTAGTATTCTTTTATTTATTTTTTAAAATATTTTATTTATTTATTCATGAGAGACACAGAGAGGCAGAGACATAGGCAGAGGGAGAAGCAGGCTCCACGCAGGAAGCCCATCCCAGAACTCTGGAATCATGCCTCCATCCAAAGGCAGACGTTCAACCGCATCCCTTTAACATTGTTTTAAACTGGGAGGTGACTTTACCATTGCTAACACACTTTATTGTACCTGGATTAACACTGCTGCAAAATGGAAACAATCTACATTTAAGCTGAAAAAAAAGGCAGCTCAGTACTAAGATATATTCCGGTAGTTATGGGATCTGTTTTATTGGCCAGTGCTGGAAAATATTGGGTTTGGTTTGGAGTACCTTTCAGGTACTTTTTTAATACTTAAAAAAGATTTTTTAACTTTTTTTTTTTTAATGTAGACTCCACGTTCAGCATGGACCCCAATGTGGGGTTTGAACTCACAACACTGATATCAAGACCAGAACTGAGATCAAGAGTCAGATGCTTAACTGACAGAGCCTTCCAGGTTCCCCATTTACTTTTTAAAAAAATTTTAGTCATTTTTAGGTATCTCATAATCCATGTCTGCACAGCCACTCTTCTGACAAATGATTCAACAAATGATACAAAGACAAAACCAGGATCAAATCACGTTGATCAATTTTCAAATTGAGAACCAGGCCTCTAAAAACAAGACCTACTTCAAGGGGAATCAACAATAGTGATGCAATGTGGACAATTCCCGTGGCTTTGGCTGAGAGAAGTCAGTGTTACTAAGGATGAAAAGCTTCTATTTTTCTTTGGCTATGGTAGAAAGTAGCTGCCAGAGCTGGTTTTAAACCTGTCCAATTGATTAATGACAAGCTTACATTAATAAACACACCACCTGAGAACTAGCCTGGCAGCCCCAGGCTTCTGTAAGTCATTAAACCAAAACAAATGCATTCCAGTAACTACACTTTTAGAGCTAAAGGTCAACCAATCTCTAAATGCTCACTTTGCTGTGAGTAGAACTCCACATATCTAAAAACTCCATTGAAAATAGCTTTCTGCTTTGCTCAGAGACCATTCCTATTTAGAATAGCTCTCTCCCTTGCTTTGCAAGGTTTACTCCTTTGACAGAGTGCTGGAGGCAATAGGAGTGAAACTTGAGTCAAAGGATCTTCAACCTTAATGCTGCTGTCTTGAAGAGTTGAGGACTATTTTGGGAGATGAAAATATAATGATTGACAGCTCTTCTTTGTCATCTTCCTTGTTCTCCTTTTCTTTAAAATTCTCTTGTATGTAAAAATTATACCTGCAATTAAAAAAACATAAATTGAGGAAAGCATAAAGAAGAAAACAATGATCAATTGCAAATCCCATGCCCATAAAGACCTACTATCAATGTTTTGACATTATTTACTCTTTTCTATACAACTGTATTTTTTTTAAAGACCTATTTGAGAGGGAGAGAGAAAGGTGGGGAGAGGTAAAGAGACAAGGAGAGAGAAACTCAAGCAGACTCCACACTGAGTGTCGAGCCTGACTTGGGCTCCATCTCCCAACCCTGAGATCATGACCTGAGCTGAAACCAAGAATCAAATAATCGACTGTGCACCGAGGCACCCCTATATGACTGCCTTTATATATTTATATTTTTCTAGCTATATTGAAGTATAATACACCAATTATTCACTTAGATGTTTTATTGTAATAATAACGTTTATTATTTTGTGAACTTCCTTTTTATTAGAAAATAATACTTATAAAAATAACTTGTAATCTTTTTTTCCATTTAACAAATATATATTGATGATTGAGTTTGTGTCTTGTTAGATTAGGTATTGGGAACAGAAGCATGAAGAAGATCAATAAGATAAAGGACCTTTTGCCCATTTCATGATTGGATTGTTTGTTTCTTTGCTGTTGAGTTTACTAAGTTCTTTATACATCTTGGATACTAGCCCTTTATCTGATAGGTCATTTGCAAATATCTTCTCCCATTCTGGAGGTTGTCTTTTAGTTCTGCTGACTGTTTCTTTGGCTATGAAGAAGCTTTTTATCTTGATGAAGTCCCAATAATTCATTTTGCTTTTGTTTCTCTTGCCTTCATGGATGTATCCTGCAAGAACTTGCTATGGCCAAGTTCAAAAAGGGTGTTGCCTGTGTTCTCCTCCAGGATTTTGATGGATCCTTGTCTCACATTTAGAGCTTTCCTCCATTTTGAGTTTATCTTTGTGTATGGTGTAAGAAATTTCACAGAGGAAGACATAGACATGGCCAGCAAGCACATGAGAAAATGCTCTGTATCACTGGCCATCAGGGAAATACAAATCAAAACCACAATGAGATACCACCTCACACCAGTGAGAATGAGGAAAATTAACAAGACAGGAAACAACAAGTGTTGGAGAGGATGTGGAGAAAGGGGAACCCTCTTGCACTGTTGGTGGGAATGTGAACTGCTACAGCCACTCTGGAAAACTGTGTGAGGGTTCCTCAAAGAGTTAAAAATAGACCTGCCCTATGACCCAGCAATTGCACTGCTGGGGATTTACCCCAAAGATACTGATGTAGTGAAACACTGGGACACCTGCACCCCAATGTGTATAGCAACAATGTCCACAATAGCCAAACTGTGGAAGGAGCCTCGGTGTCCATCGAAAGATGAATGGATAAAGAGGATGTGGTCTGTGTATCCAATGGAATATTACTCAGCCATTAGAAGACCTATCGAGTATAGAAAGCGCTAGATTGAAGTCACCAAGTATAAGTGTATTATTATCTAAGTATTTCTTCATTTTGGTTATTAATTGATTGATATATTTGGCAGCTCCCACATTCGGGGCATAAATATTGGGGATTGTTAAGTCCTCTTGTTGGATAGATCCTTTAAGTATGATATAGTGTCCCTCTTCATCTCTCACTACAGTCTTCGGGGTAAATTTTAGTTTATCTGATATAAGGATGGCTGCTCCTGCTTTCTTTTGAGGACCATTTGAATGCTAAATGGTTCTCCAACCTTTTATTTTCAGGCTGTAGGTGTCCTTCTGTCTAAAATGAGTCTCTTGTAGACAGCAAATAGATGGGTCCTGCTTTTTTATCCAGTCTGAAACCCTGCGCCTTTTGATGGGGTCATTAAGCCCGTTCATGTTCAGAGTTACTATCGAAAGATATGAGTTTAATGTCACCATGATATCTATTCAGTCCTTGTTTTTGTGGATTGTGCCACTAAACTTCTTCTTAAAGGGGAATTTTAAGAGTCCCCCTTAAAATTTCTTGCAGAGCTGGTTTGGAGGTCACATATTCTTTCAGTTCCTGCCTATCTTGGAAGCTCTTTATCTCTCCTTCTATTCTGAATGAGAGCCTTGCTGGATAAAGTATTCTTGGTTGCATGTTCTTCTCATTTAGGACCCTGACTATATCCTGCCAGCCCTTCCTGGCCTGCCAGGTCTCTGTGGAGAGATCTGCTGTTACCCTAATATTCCTCCCCATAAAGGTCAGGGATTTCTTGTCTCTTGCTGCTTTAGTGAATTTCCCTTTATCTTTGGAATTTGCAAGCTTAACTATTAAATGTCGAGGTGTTGAATGGTTTTTATTGATTGGGGGGGGGCTATTTCCTGGATCTGAATGCTTGTTTCCCTTCCCAGATTAGGAAAGTTTTCAGCTATGATTTGTTCAAATACATATTCTGGCCCTCTATCCTTTTCGGCGCCCTCGGGAACCCCAATTAAATGTAGGTTTTTCTTCCGCAGGCTGTCGTTTATTTCCCTTAATCTATCTTCATGGTCTTTTAATTGTTTGTCTCTTTTTTCCTCAGTTTCCCTCTTTGCCATCAACTTGTCTTCTATGTCACTCACTCGTTCTTCCACCTCGTTAACCCTAGTCGTTAGGACTTCTAGTTTGGATTTCATCTCATTCAATTGATTTTTAATTTTTGCCTGATTGGATCTAAATTCTGCAGTCATGAAGTCTCTTGAGTCCTTTATGCTTTTTTCTAGAGCCACCAGTAGCTGTATAATAGTGCTTCTGAATTGGCTTTCTGACATTGAATTGCAATCCCGATTTTGTAACTCTGTGGGAGAGAGGACTGTTTCTGATTCTTTCTTTTGAGGTGAGGTTTTCCTTCTAGTCATTTTGCTCAGTGCAGAGTGGCCAAAAACAAGTTGTATTGGGAAAAGGAGAAAAAGAGAGGAGAGAAAGAAGGAAAGAAGAGAGAAAAAGAAAAAAGAAAAAAGGAAGAAAAAAGAAAAAAAAAGAGAAAGAAAAAGAAAGAAAGGAAGAAAAAGGTGGGGAAAGCAAACAGAAATCAAAAAGAAAAAAAAAAAAAACCACGGGGGAGTATCTTCTGACTCTGTGTACTTTAAGTCCCTTGACTTCCCCTGGAACTTGTCCGTCTAGCTGGTCTTCTGGGGGAGGGGCCTGTTGTGCTGATTTTCAGGTATTAGCAGTTGGGGGAGCTGCTGTGCCCCTGCCTGGTGCAGGGCTCAGTGGGGGTTGTTTACCCTGTGAGGCCCCAGGAGGAACAACCGCAGTGGCGGGGCCAGCTCTGCAGCCCTGGATTCAGCCCCCGCAGTAGCTCTTGAGTTCTCCGTCTGCAGGGCCTGGAGGCTCCGGGGCGGGGCCGCTGATCTGCTCAGCTGGGGCAGGAGCGTCCTCGCTGTCCTGGGCCCTCCCGGCCTCTGCCTGTCCCGGGGGGAGGCCAGATCCTGGGCTGTGTCCCCTGGGCCCTGTGCCTCCAGGCCTGTGCTGTTGGATTCGTGCTCCCGCCTGGCAGCCCCCTCCGCGGAGCCGCCCCCGAGCCCCTCCGAGCTGCTCCGGGTCCCGCCTATGCGCTGCAGCCCTTAGGGAGCTCGGCGCACTCTCCCGGGGCGCAGGTGTCTGTTAGTGTCCCAGGGAACCCGAGGGCATCCTCGCCCTTCTGGGTCCTGCTCCAACTCCCCGCGAGCCCCTTTCCGCCCGGGAAGGTCGGTGCAGCTCCTGCTCCTCCGGGACGGGGCTCTCCTGTCCTGGGGACACTCGCCCCGGCCTCAGCCCGGCTCCTCGCGGGGCCCCTCCCCCTTGGAGGCCTTTGTTTCTTTATTTCTTTTTTCCCGTCTTCCTACCTTGATAGAAGCGCGAACTCTTCTCACTGTAGCATTCCAGCTGTTCTCTCTTTAAATCTCAGGCCGAATTCATAGATTTTCAGGATGATTTGAAGGTTATCTAGGTAATTTGGTGGGGACAGGTGACTTGGGGACCCTACTCTTCTGCCATCTTGCCCCTCCTCCTACTCAGCCATTAGAAATGACAAATACCCACCATTTGCTTCCACGTGGATGGACCTGGAGGGTATTATGCTGAGTGAAATAAGTCAATCGGAGAAGACAAACATTATATGGTCTCATTCATTTGGGGAATATAAAAATTAGTGAAAGAGAATAAAGGGAAAGGAGAGAAAATGAGTGAAAATATCAGTGAAGGTGACAAAACATGACAGACTCCTAACTGGGAAATGAACAAGAGGTAGTGGAAGGGGAGGTGGGCAGGGGGTTGGGGTGACTGAGTGATGAGCACTGAGGGGGGCACTTGATGGGATGAGCACTGGGTGTTATGCTATATGTTGGCAAATTGAACTCCAATAAAAAAAATTAAAAAAGAAAAAGAAAAAAAAAAGATAAAGGAACTTGTGGGTGGATGTGATAGTCTGGCAAGTTTTATATACAATAAGCTCGCTACAGACAACAAGATGATTGCAGATTGTAATAACTGCTATGACAAATAAGAAAACAATGTAATACAACAGAGAGTAATTAATATGTGTATACATGCTACTTTCATTAGGAAAGACCTGATGGAGGAGAAGAAGCCAGCCAGAGTAAATGCCAAAGAGTCTGAGAAATAAATTTCAAAGTAAAAGAGGAAAGTGCAAAGATCTGAGATAAGAAATAGAAAAAAAATCAAATATGGCTATATATATAGTAGAAGATGAAATTGGAAACTAGATCGTACAGGGTGCTATGTAGACTATCTTTAAAAATTTGTATTTTAAATACAATAGGACGTCATTGAAAGATTTCAAGCAGTAGAGTGACATTATCTGAATTTATGTTTTCAAACTCTGCCTATTGGAACATAAGGAGACTAGAATGTAAATTAAAAGGCCACTTAGAAGGCAATTACAACTTTCCACGGAAGGTATGTTGAAAGCTTGAACTAGAGTGGAAATAAGATATTTTTTGAGGCCTGAGTCAACTAGTCAGTACTAGGTTAGACTGGGAGGCCCAGGAGAGTGGGAATCAAGATGACTTACAGGGTTTGGCTTGAACAGCTGAGTATGTAATGGTATCGTTTGCTAAGATGGTGGCGAAGAGAAAGGAACATATTGGGATGGTGGGGGGAAGGAATGCTCCATTAAGGACATAATAATTTTGAAATGCTCGATAGACATCCAGGGGGAGGTGTTGAGTAGACAGTTTGGTTAATGAGACTGGAACCTGGATGAAAGTCTGACCTGGAAATATAAATCACTGTAAGTATATGGTCTTTAAACTATGTAGCTGGATGAAGTCACTCCCAGAGAGTTTATATAGGGAGGAGGACCAGAACTCAGCCCTGAGGCACTGCAACATTCATCATTTCAGCAATGGGGGAAGCCAGCCAGGGAGCCAGGGAGAAATTGTTGGAGAGGGAGGAGGAAACCAGGACTATGTGACAGCAGAAAGAAAGTGGAGCCAGTGTCAAATATGGCTGAGGGCCAGAAAGTACCCATTGGGACTGGTAACCAGGAGGGTAAAAGCAGTGGCTTGGTGAGAAAAGTTGAGGAAGGACGGAGAGACAATATGGCCCAAAGCAGGCCCCTGACACTCTCTTCTCTTTCAAGATCCTTGCAGAAAAGGAAGTGCTGGTTTACCCATACAGTGGAGGGAAGGGAATTTCAAATGATCACACCTCAACTGCTTTTCTTACTAGGTGATGGGAAGATGGCTCAGTTTTGTTATTTTGTTTTTTAATCCGTACAGTGATAAACATTGCCAAGTGTTGGTTCCAGGGATGGGGGCTGTGTCCTTGCATGTACTGGCATGTTTTTCATCATGTTAGGAGTTGATTTAGTTTGGTCAAATATTCTTTTAACTTTAAAATGTATTTTTTACAGACCTCACCATGACATGAAACATGTTTAATGCCCTGCTCAGATTTCTTCTAGTACAACCGATGTTCTAAATTGAAAATGGTCACAGCCCCATCTTGTGGACTTGTTTAGCTAAGTGTGGCATAGTCTCTATTCTCTACGACTCTCTGGAAGGCAGTCAAGGCTTTTCTGAACTTACAAGCTATCTGGTACATGGAGATAAAAACCAAATGTTTGGCCACTTTGCTTTATTTCTGTTTTGCTTCTAATTTAAGAGATTCTATGTTAAAGCCCATAACTTTATGGGAAGAATAGAGGCTGGTAGGCTAGCGGTGATACAACTGTGAGATCCAGACTCATTCCAAGGTCAGGAGGCTACAGCACTTTCTAGAAAGTGTCAGAATTATAACCATCCTGTGGCTTCTAGAGGTGAGAGCAGGAAGCGCGGCTCTTCCCTGATGTAGAGGCAGTCAGGCAGTTTTCTGATTGTAGAGATAACTGTAATTTTTAGAGAAAAAATTTGGACATTAAAATTAGAAAATAAAAGTCATTCATCGTCCCATCGCTTAAGGATAGTCATTATTACCATTTTTGTATATTCTGTTTCATATATCCTGTATATTCTGAGCTTCTTCTCAGAGCCTGTTTTGAAGTGTAGGATTTTTTTACCCTCCAAAAAAGCCATTGAGATCATTATGTAGAGAGAGCTTTGTATTTGGTTAAGGTTTGAGGGCTTTGGGATTATGTAGGAAGTTACAGCTAATCTATCCATTTCTGTTTATCAGAAACAAACTGATATTCAGTCTGTGGCTTTTATAGAGTCAGGCCACAAGGATTCATGTCCTTAGAAGTTTGCAGTGGCCTAATTTGTGCAGTATGATCATGGTAATTTTTTTTTTCTTTCTAACTTCTCACGACCCTTGGCAAACACAGTCTTAGGCAATGTGAGATTTTGACATTGATGAGTCACTGAAATTTATGGCCACTTTGACCACAGGGAAGTGTTTGTTTTTATGTAGCCAGTGTTACAGATGCTGGTCTTAAACTAATGTGGGATGGTCATGGTGCCTGGAAAGGGCTGGCTTTAGATTTTGGATTGCTACAGTTTTATTTTGAACGACACCTGTGTTTAATAGCCTTGCAGGGTCTCTACAGACAGTGGGCCATGGGGCCTCAGTAACAAGTACATCTGAGGCAAAGATTCACTCAAAAGGACAAGAGCATCTTGATTGAGGTTAATTATTTGCACTTTTGCAATTTGATTTTTCAACCAGGTCTTCAGGCCAATAATTTAACGCAACTAAATTATATGTGTGAGTTTAAGAACTAGCAAGTAAGTGAACTTTAAGTTGAGAGCAGGTATGGGTTGGCTACTTCCTTTTTATGATGTTTTGAACTGAATTCAGAGCCAAGGGAGGAATCTATGGACACACACAGTTTATAAAGAGCATTTAAGAATCATTCCCCACTTTGGTATGCAGAGCCTGTAATATCCCAAACCCGAAGATGCAGTGTCTCTTGAGTAGAAATGATGCAGGGATTTGTTCCACGAGGACTCTAGAGGCACACTTCATCAAAAGTTTCTTTTAATTTCAGGAACTTGCTGAAAGTGATTCTCCAGCTGAAGCAGTTCTGGGGATGAACATTCCCTGGGAAGCTGGGTTCACAGCCCTAAGAAATTCCACAGCAAGTGGCAGCCGCCATTGTGGCTCAAGATAAAAAATAATAGTTTATGAGAGAGAGTGCAGGCCCTGGCGCCAAGTTGGAGCCTACAGCAATGCAGAAAGATGTGACTCAAGGGGAAATCCAAACTTGAGTGAAAATACTGAACGGGAAAAGCTTCTTTTCAGGATCTGATGCCTGGGACTGCTTCCATTGCAAATTTTAAGGGGAAAAAAAAGACAGGAATATCTCAAATGACAATCTCTGAGAAAGAAAATGAGTGAATCCCAGCTCCTACCACACCCTGGTCCCACAAAAGTGGTAAACCTCCTAGAGTCAAATTTAACCTCTTTTGAGAGGTTCTCCAGAGTGTTCTAAAAACTGAGAATGCTACGAACATTCTTGTGCAATCCTAACTGTTTTTTAGGGTCACAATCATGGGCCCCTGACAAGCATCATGAGCTGACTAGTAAAGTTGAAGCAAATATTTTTTTAGATACTTTTGAGTTTCTATGATGGCTTTTGACAACACTAAGTACTGGGATTTGGAACATAATTATGTTTGGGATAACTATACTAGGAGTTAGAGATCGCTTTATTTTTTAAAATGTGTAGGTGTGAAAAACAATTGCTATGTTAATTTTCTAAGCTTTGGATCCTTCAGAGTGAGGCTCCTGAGTGGTGCAGTAGTGAACAAACACAAGTTGAGGTCCTGAAATGCAGCCACTCTAAAGAAAGAGAGTCCAGGCTGCAGCTGCTTAAAGAATGCAGATATGGAAAATTCATCTAACTGAAATTGAGCAGAATGAGAAATTGGGGAGAATGATTTTAGACTTTAAACTGGGATTTGGGACTTTAATTTCTCAGATTTGTAATGCACATGGACAGCAGGATTTTTTTCACACATTAGCTCTTTAGGACTTTAACTAAAAGATTTTGGATTTTAATTTTTTAAGATTTAAATCTTTTAGTTTTATCCCTGGGAAATTAATAATGGAAGGGAGTTTTATTTAATTTTGGAGTATCACAATATGTGGACACACGATTTTTGGAATATTTTATTTAATTTTAATATTTCAATGTCTTTTTTTAAATCTCATTGCATAAACTCTAGAGGGTGTGTTGGGCAATATAGCTGGACAAAATTTGGAATGTGAAATAGAACAGAAGTGAATGTTCATCTATAAATTCAGAATGGCCATTGAGGTCATTCAATTAATACACCATTCTGTCCCATTTCAGAGCCTAGAGCAAAATCTAATTCTCTTAGCAGTAAGAAAAGTCTCAGAAAGTCCCAGAAAGATCCACAATAGAGTATGGAAGGGCAGTTATTTTCTTATAGCAAATATTTTCTTCACTATGGTAAATGTATTATTAGTTCTAAGCTAATAATCCCTCATGGAGTAATTTTTAGAAGCTGTCTTAAAAAATAATCAGAAACACACATTTAGAATAATTTTTTTAAAAAAATGCAGCACAAGATAACTCTTCTATTCAAAGGCAAAGGAAAAGTACAGGGAAGGATAATTATATTCTCACTTACTCTTCCATCTGAGAGATGGAAAGTTTCTTTTGCTGTAGATTTTTTAAGCAGCTAGATTACAGAGACATTCAAATGTGAAAAAAATAGCTCTGGATTTTCCTCTCTTAGCTGAATCACTGCTACTGCTACTGCCAGGAAGTGTAAAAATGATGATTGGACTTTGGCTCTTCAGTGTTTTCTCCTTGAGCCAAAGTGAAAGATAAATTTGGTGGCTCTTCCAGTGTAGTTCTCAACTCTTTCCTGCCAGCATAGGAAAGAGGCTGGAAACCCGTTATATTCCTCCTGCCCCTCAACTGTGGCATTGTGGGGTTTCCCAGAATTTCCCCACTTGCTGCTACTTTGCATACTCTTCTCTGGAAAGTGAGTCACTTTCCCATTCCTGGTGTTATATCTTAATTAGATAAGATTGGACGTTTGTTTCTTTGTTTGTTTCATCATGGAAGTTTCATCATGAAAGACCTGTTCCTCATTGTTTTTACTTGTTAAGTTCATGTCATTCACTTTGAAGACTGATTTCAAAAGCAATTTCAAGGAGAGTGCCTGGGTGACTCAATCGTTTTAAGCATCTGACTCTTGATTTTGGCTCAGGTTGTGAATCAAGCCCCATGTCAGGTCCATGCTTAGCACAGGAATCTGCTTGAGATTCTCTTTCTTCTCTCCCTCTCCCTCTGGCCCTCCTCTTGCTTGAATGCTTGTTCTCTCTCTCTAAAATAAATAAATAAATCTTAAAAAAAAGAAAGAGATTTCAAGAATTTGTGCTTATATGGCCATTTTATCCTGACTCTAGAACAGTTAAAAATGTTTCAGCCTCTTCTTTAAAAACAAGTCTGGCATATTTGTTTTGTTAATGCATGGTCACCGTGCTAGGTTCTGATGGAAAAAGTCATCTCTGGAATTTTGAACTTAGAGAAAAATTCTGCAAGAAATCCCATCCAGCCATCTAATTCTAGCAGTGTTAGGAAGCTCACCTATTTTTTTTCAAAGATGATTAAATAAAATATTGCATAGTCAGAGCTTCACATTCTACCTGACATACGGTGAGTGTTCAACAAATAAATGTTGGCTTTTATTGTTATTATTCTTTAATATACTCAGCCAACATAGATCATCACACATGATTTTGCCCTATGCTTATGCATTACCCTCTTGCTCTCCCCTCTCCCATCCCTGGCTCTTTATTAGCTTTTTTCTTTCTCTCCTTGCTGTGGCCAAATCCACAATCATCCTATAAGTCTGCTCCTGTTTCTATTCTCACTGTTTCTATCAATAATTCCACCAGGCAAATAGTGCAAATTTATATATTTACTTTCTTTTTTAAATTAATTATTTATTTATTTATGAGAGAGAGAGCACATAGGTGGTGAGTGAGGAGGGGGGCAGAGGGAGAGGGAGAAGCAGGCTTCTGGCTGAGCAGGGAGCCAGATGCAGGACTAGATCCCATAACCCTGAGATCATGACCTGAGCTGAAGTCAGATGCTTAACTGACTGAGCCACCCAGGCACCCTGTATATTTACTTTCTAGTCGTATAAAGCACAAATGTATTTCTTATTGAGGTATACTATTACATTGAAACATAAACTATTATAGATTACTGTAAACATAAGCTAAGCTAACTTACACTAGGAGGTCCTTTATGGTAGTATAAATGCATACCATCCAAATAGTATCACTTATGGGGAGATCCCTTTAGTCTCATGGACTGATGCACCCATGGACATACCAGATTGCATTTATAATACAGAGAAAGGCCTGCTTCTGCTTTCCATGGCACCATTTTGTATTCATAGTAAAGGATGCATGTGAATCAGCTCATGGCATTTTCTTTCAGTCTAGTCTATAAGATGTGAGGCATTTGGAATGACATTTTGGCTCATGCTCATCTTATTTCTTTGGTCAATCCAGACATTTCTGGGGAAAAAGTATTTTAACACTTCTTCTTATAATACTGTTTTCTGGAAGTCAATCTGTACTTTCATGGACTCTTAAAAATCAAGTCACATGCTATTTCTAGTGCTTGGAACCATCTCTCAAAGACATTTGCTGATTACCACGTTAATGTCTAAAAAATGTCTTAAAGCTTTTTTCCATGAATGCTTTACCTTAGCATTCAGAATTAAGATCTGTCTCTGATTCAAAAATCAAAGTATAATCATGGAAACTATTTTTTCAGGAAATTAGATTTTCCTGGCTGAGATAACAGTGAGTTAGATTGTCAAGGAAAACTCTGCACATTAACAGTATTCTAAAGAAGGGATAAAGAGGCTTTATCTGGGAATTTCAGAACACTGAGGGAAATGATTGTTTACGGTGGGACCTGGTTTTGACAATGATTCATATTGGAAAAAGTGAGATAAAATGCTTATTTTTACTTCCTTATAACCACAAGATGGCACTAGTTTTCCATTTTTAAAAATTTGACACTGCTGCTTTTCTTTCTTTTTTTTTTTTCAAGACTACACAAGCTGTCGGGTAACATTTGGTTATAACTTTCCCTCACATACAGGCTCACAGACTATAAGAGTAGAGTTACTGCATTAAATAAGGATTTGTAGGTGGAATAAGATTTATAATATGCATTGCTTATACTAAAGCTTCAATGTGGAGGAAGTAACTAATGAATAAGGTGGGATACTGTGGTAGCTTTGTTCACAAATGTTGAACTATAGAGTTTCAAACTCAAAGCCTCATATTGGCAGTTGTATGAGCATTTGCTGATACAAACTCATATATATGGGTACCAACCAGCAGTGAGTACTAGAAATCTATTTACATGTTTTAGGATCTGGCTATATGTATGTCTTGCTTTCGGGACCAGAATTCTAATGCATTTATGAGCTTGGATGACCAAGACCAATAATCAAAACTGATTGTATCTAATTGCTTCCTGCTTCTAGATTATCCTATAAACAGAATTTAGATTTCTCAAAATGACTACAAAATAGATTTTGCCTATACTTTCCATGATCACATTTTTTGTGATGTTGCCTTTAAAGCACCTCAGAGCTGTGACATACTTATGAGACTCTAAGCCCTTGCAACTTTGGGATAGGGCCCCAAAACGATGAGATGTCATTAATGTCTCTTATGAGTATTTTCCACATTAGTTTACAAGTGTTAGAACTGTTCCAAAGGACTTAAGGCAGAGGTGAAATTTTCTCATTGAGCTGAAAAGTCCACAGACAGCCTGGCTTCCAGAACAGTTGGATTCTGGCCTCAAAAATATCATTAGGACTTGATATCTGCCTGACCACCACCCCCCACCCCCCCCACCCCCATTTCTCTTCTCTTCTCTTCTTGCACTGGGCTGGCTTTATATGCAAGCTTCCTGTCATAGCCCCTGGAACTTCCAGGCTCTCTCCTTGTGGCAAGATGACTGAAGCAGTTCTAGACTCAGATGAGTTCAAGATTCAAGTCTAGTGGCAACACAAGCCCCTTAACTGGGAAGTACTCACATGTCCACCCACAAACCAAACTCTGTGGATGGGGGATGTGATGTGCTGATTGGCGTGGGCCTGAGATACCGGTTCAACACTGGAGCAGTGGTAGAGCCCACCCAGCATATGTAGACTAGATTGAGGACAGAGTAACCTCCAGGTTACTCATAGGGGACTGCTATGAGAATGGTGTGGTGACAGGATCTTACTCTAGAAGACTCTTACACAGTTCCATGCCTAAGGAAAAACAGTACTGGGTGTAGTGGAGATCTCTATGCTTCTGAAAATATTTTTTGAATGAGTATTTTTGAAGCTTTGGGAAAAGCCAAAGCTAAAAAATATGTGGCTCATACATTTGCATTCTTGGATTCTTAGTGCATGCATTGATAAAAATATCAAGACCCTGTAGGCAGGGTCTT
Organism: Canis lupus dingo; assembly: GCF_003254725.2. Lineage (NCBI taxonomy): Eukaryota > Metazoa > Chordata > Mammalia > Carnivora > Canidae > Canis > Canis lupus. The sequence continues at coordinate 16,638,213 of NC_064244.1, read as the reverse complement.
CTTTGGTGCCCCTCACATATCTTTTTCTTATCTGCTCTCACTGTGAAGGTCTCAGTTCTGTAAGATTTCTGCATACCTGTATGTTCCAAAACTTTCTTACTTCCTGCCCAAAAAACTTACCTTTCCAGAATACCATTATGTGTTTGATATAAACTAAGGGCTAGATATTGCCTCTTGAACTTTTAGTGCTTTAATTAAAAGAATGACCAATAATATTAATTCTGTGACTTACTATGTTGTGAACTTTTAAATATGTGGAACGTGTTTTGTTCATCTTGGTGACTTATGCTTAGCTTTCAAAATACCTTGGTAAAATGAATGAAAGGATAATAAGGATTTGAAACTAAGGCATGGGATCCCTGGGTGGCGCAGCAGTTTAGCGCCTGCCTTTGGCTCAGGGCGCGATCCTGGAGACCCGGGATTGAATCCCACGTCGGGCTCCCGGTGCATGGAGCTTGCTTCTCCCTCTGCCTATGTCTCTGCCTCTCTCTCTCTCTCTCTCTCTCTGTGACTATCGTAAATAATAAATAAAAAAAAAAAAAAAGAAAAAGAAACTTAAGGCAGATGGCTAGCAGCAATCTGTGCCTCTCAGAGCTTGTAAACATGTGCCTCTTCTGACAAAGAATCCCTAACCTGCCTAATTAGCCTAATTATAGATTTTTTGTTTGTTTGTTTATGATAGTCACACACACAGAGAGAGAGAGAGAGGCAGAGACACAGGAGGAGGGAGAAGCAGGCTCCATGCACCGGCAGCCCGACGTGGGATTCGATCCGGGGTCTCCCGACGTGGGATTCGATCCGGGGTCTCCAGGATCGCGTCCTGGGCCAAAGGCAGGCGCTAAACCGCTGCGCCACCCAGGGTTCCCATAATTATAGATCTTCAAATGTGGTGAGTAAGGCTAATAAAAGTCACTGCTGAACTATTGCTTTGGTGGTGCTTATTAAATTATACTTCCTGGGATCCCTGGATGGCGCAGCGGTTTGGCGCCTGCCTTTGGCCCAGGGCGCGATCCTGGAGACCCGGGATCGAATCCCACGTCAGGCTCCCTGCATGGAGCCTGCTTCTCCCTCTGCCTGTGTCTCTGCCTCTCTCTCTCTCTGTGACTATCATAAATAAATAAATAAATAAATACCTAAAAAAAAATTTAAAAAAAAATTATACTTCCTTATCTGACTCATGTTTTGCCTTCTTTAATTATTTTGTTCATTTTTTAGAGATGGGAACAATATTAACTGTTTACTACATTTTCAAAATAATTTGGCACAGAACAGTATGTGATCTCTGTTTGTTTGTTTGTTTGTTTGTTTCCGGATTAGAGTACTAACTAATAGCTCCTGCCAGAGAAAAAGAAATGTAATTAACTGGGATTACTATTAAATGTAATTAACTGGGATTTAGTGGTTCAGTCCTGGTAAAGACGGTAGAGGGCTACTCCAGTGAAGTTTGGTTGGTTCTAAAGTAAGTAGAATTGGATTAATGAGAAGGTATCTGAACATGTCCAATTGAGAATAATAAGTAATATAAGATATTGTCTATAATTTACTCCAAGGGTTTGGAGAGGGGAAATATTGCCCAAATAAACACAAGGGCCATATGATTTTTATTTTACATCAATTAATTGATTTTTTAAAAGATTTTATTTATTTATTCATAAGAGGCACACAAAGAAAGGCAGATACATAGGTAGAGGGAGAAGCAGGCTCCTTGTGGGACTTGATCATCAGGCAGCCTGATGTGGGACTTGATCCTGGAACTCTGGGATCAGGCGCTGAGCTGAAAGCAGACCCTCAACTACTGAGCCACCCAGGCATCCCCATATCATTTTTAAATTATATTTTCCTTAGCATGCAAATGTTTTGATCCACTTGAGTGTGTATGTAATGAGAATAAACAAATGCTGTAAAGCCAAATGCTACAGCATATGGAAGCCTCTTTGATACAGGGGCAGGATTTAAATAGTTGGAATCTGAAGGGGAGGGAAAGGAGTGTCTCTAGGGGTTTTGCAAGTGAAAAAAGCATTGGACAACCTAAATTGGGTTACACAAAGAGAAGTCAGATGTAAAATGGTCTTGGCCGGGAGTTCCCTGTCTGCTCCAAAGCAACAAATTGGCAGAGAATTCATACAGGATATGAAGGATGATAAGAATGTCAGTTGTGCTGAGAGTGGAGAGCTCTCCTAGAAATGATATTTTGATGCGGGGGGACTACTGAGGGTATTTGAGGAAGGAGAAGGATGACATCAGAAGAGGAAAGCATACCTAAGGCAGAAGCAAAAAAGTAGAAGGCAGCTCTACCCACTTCTCAGCTCTGACCTAACTCTGTTAACATATTCTGGTTTAGCATACTGTCCTGAGCCTACAAAAGACAAAAGAAGGGAACCGATGGGGAACCAGCTATCTTCCTGTTATAAATGGTGTTGTAAGGTTGTCTTCTAGCTATAGTCATGAGACCTTCCTCTCCACACCCTCTCTTCGTCATGTTTTCCCTGTCTTCATAAGTCCAGTTTCTTTTGGTTGTAAGTAACATAACCCAGTGCAAACTAACTTAAGCAAAAGTTTTATCGACACATGAGACTTCGAAGTTCAGGGTTTGAATGATTTCAAACAGTGGCATATAGATGCTCCACTGTTGGCTCTGTTTTTTTTTTTTTTTTTCTGTGTTGTCTTCATTCACCCTCCCATCTGCATCCAGGATGCAGCACTAGACTTTCATGGTTTGCATAGCCATCCATCTCAGAAGCCATTATTCTCTCCCCCAGTATTCCTGTGAAGGACCCTCATTGATTGGTCTGGTTATGTGCCCACGTGACTGACAGCTGCATAAGAATCACATGGACCACTCAAGGTGCAATACTCAAAAAAAAAAAAAAAAAGGGTTTGTAGACAGATTTTAAATGTAACCTATGTCCATTATATCTTCCTAGGAAAGTGTCAGGACTGTAACATGGCTCCAGGCCAAAGTTCCCAATGCAGTAAGAGCTACTCTACTAAATGCAGTGAAAATGCACAGCTTATAATTATGGATAAGGACTAGATCTAAGTTTGGAGATCTTCTAGTTAGGAGGAAAGTCCCATGGAAAGAATTACAGGCTTGACCTGTCGTTACCCTCCTATTATCTGTTCCTTTTAGCCATTTACTTTTATGGGTAAGCATAATGGTGGGCAGGTTGACTTAAGAAGAATTTCTGATCTCAGAGTCTCCGGTCCTAAGATTAATCACTCTCCTTCTCCCGTCTTCATCCTTCCCTCTGCACCTCCCCTACCTCATCACCAAATGTGACTGGATTTCCCTTGGCCCATCAAATGCAGGACTTGCTCAGAAGGCTGAAATGGGGACATTCAGCAGAAATCTTAGAACTAAAGTCTTTGTGTTCAAAGAGGGGGCTGAGGATGCTTCCTTATGCTGACATGTGGTTATATAACTGTGCCAGTAATGAAAGCTCTAGATGTAGCTACTTTCATTAACTTCCACCTCACAAAGGTAACGAGTGTTCTGTAGTGTATGCCTGGGAAGATGGCTCTCCTCAAATCTGGAGAAGAATATATGAAGAGTAGAGTTTTTTTGGGTAAAACATTCCTGGTGCCAGGTGTTGGAAGCTTCTGTAGAGCTCAACAGCATACTTCAAAGTTTAATTATACACTCATGTATTTTAGACTAAGTTTATTTGATAAATACTCAACCCATTATATTAACAAAATGACTATGCTTTTCCTCTGGAAAACTTGGAAACTAATAATAAATTTTCCCCTCTACTATGAAAACTAGATCTCTTTAGCTTCAGAAAATTGAATCTGGTTTATCACAGTCTCATACAGACAATTTCTAGACTATTCTGGACAGCACTCTCAGAGTATGTAACATATACTTTGATGGCAAAGCTGTGAAAAGAAAGGTTCTAATTGAGTGGTTATGAACCAAAGGTAAGAAGCCTGGCTTTTAGGCATAATTTCTACCTTGTTAATCCTCCTATGGATCTTAAGGAAATGAGATAGAGAATAATCCATTTTTAGTGGGCTGAAAAGGAGCAATGTCTGAAAAGTTAGCACTTACATTGGAAGTTAAATTTCCATTTCATACAATTAGAAAATAGGACGGACTATTACAAAAACAACTATGGACTTTAGGAAAAGGAATATTCCTTAAAGAATAGGCATCTGTAAATCAGAGATGTTATCCTAACATTATTTGAAGCTTCAACACTTCAACATTGGTACAATTGGTGATTGACACAGTTAGTGATTGGTACAATTAGTGATGGCAGCCCCTCAGGTGCTCCCTCACACAGATGTTCTGCACACCACACCAGTAGTCACTCTCAGGGTCATACCTTGCATCTTGCCATCACCCATCACCTCAACTCCAGAGTCAGAAATGAGAATTTTACCCTCTGAGCACAATCTCCCATTATTCTAGTTCACATGGTCATCACTTTCCACTATTTCAAACCTCCCTGGCACTGACAGATTCTGCATACTCTGCTTCTCCTGGTGCACTGGGCTTTGTTCTTACCACTCCCAGCTTAGATTTCTCTTTTGTCAATGGCTAGTCCTCCCACTTGTATTTCAAATTCCATCATCCTGTTTTTTCTCCAGTTCTTTTCAGTATTAATAACCCCTTCTTTACCTTGTAACTTCAGTTTACTTCTCACTTAATCCTCCTGTTAGCTTTTTAAAATATTAAAGACTCTCCCATTAAAATAACTATCCTTAGGGACACCTGGGTGGCTCAGTGGTTGAACATCTACCTTCAGCTCAGGTTGTGATCCCAGGGTCCTGGGATCAAGTCCTGCATCGGGCTCCATGCAGGGAGCCTGCTTCTCCCTCTGCCTATGTCTCTGCCTCTCTCTCTGTGTCTTTCATGAATAAATAAGTAGAATCTTTAAGAACAGATCAATGAAAACTAAAATAAAATAACTATACCTGGTCTCATTTACTGCTCCAGCTATGCTTCTATATCTCTCTCCTCCACACTCAGCCTCCTTAAGAGAAGATTTGGAGACACAGCATCCATTTCCTCACTTCCCACTAGCTGTCTAATCCATTCCCATTTAACCTCTGGCTCGACAGAGGTATTCTCAACACCTTTCACTGAAGTCACCAGTTTTTAGATTCCACATATAAGTGAGATCATGCAGTATTTGTCTTTCTCTGTCTGGCTTGTTTCACTTAGTACAGTGCCTTCGAGGTCTATCCATGTCATGGCAAGGGGAAAGATTTCCACTCCTTTTTATGGCTGAATAATTTTCCATGTTGTATGTGTGTGTGTGCGTGTGTGTGTGTATGTGTGTGTGTACCAATCACGTCTTCTTTATCCATTCATCCATTAGTGGACACTTAGGCTGAATCCATATCTCAACTACTGTAAATAATGCTTCAGTGAACAAGGCGATGCATCTATCTTTTCAAGTTACTGTTTCTGTTTTCTTTGGATAAGTAACCAGAAATGGAATTACTGGATCATACGGTAGTTCTATTTTTAATTTTTTGATGAAGCTGCATACTTTTTTCATAGTGGCTACACCAATGTACATTCCCACCAACAGTGCACGAGGATTCCCTTTTTTTCCATATCTTCACCAACACTTGTTGTCTCTTGTCTTCTTATTAATAGCCGTTCTAACAGATGTGAGGTGGTATCTCATTGTGGCTTTGATTTGCATTTCCCTGATGATTAGTGATGTCAAACATCTTTTCAAGTACCTGTTGGCCATCTGTATGTCTTCTTTGGAAAAATGTCTATTCTGAGTATCTGCTCATTTTTAAATCAGACTGTGTTTTGTTTTGTTTTGCTACTGAGTTGTAGGAGATCGTCATGTATTTTGGATGTCCTCTCCACCTCAAGTCCTATTTCTATGTCCCCTTTTCATTGACTGGCACCACCATTCATTTGGACATACTAGTTTATCTCTTATCCTATCTGCCACTGAATTGTAAAATTTTTACCTCTTGATTATCTTTTGAATTCTTCTATCAGCTTCCATAGTCTAAACATCATTTTTTAATGTGGTATATTGCATTATTAGTCTTAAAAGTGACCTTCCTGGATGCAATCTGACCTTCACCCTTGCAGAATAACCCTTTCAAATATAAATCTGATGACACCACCCCTTAGATAAAACAATTCAGATATTCCCCCTTTACATTTAGGATAAAGACTCCATTTCTAAACATAGCTTACCTCTGCCTATATGATCTGGCCCCCACTTTAGACCCTACCTTTCTCCTGTACCACCTCCCTCACTCATCTATGCTTCAACCTCTTTGTTGCCACAGAACCTTCTCACATGCTTCTCCTTCTTTCTGGATCACCCTTCTACCCCTCCACCACTTACCATGTTAGCTCCTATCTTCCCACAAGGTAGACTCAAACTTTATCTCCTCAAGTCTGCCTCATGGATCTTCCTCGCATCTCGTTTTTGGCACTTATCACTGATAATTTTACATTTGCTTCTATTATCATTGTTAATCAATAATACCTGTCTGACTCAAGCTCCACAAGGTCACGAATTATGTCTGTTTTTGCCAAATCATTGTTCCTGTAGTCCCAGGCAAGAGAACGTGATAGGAGCTCAGTAAATATTTGTTAGATGAAAGATTGCTTATATTGCTTTATGACATATTCTTCTATCTAAAAGAAAGCTAAAAACTGATTAATGTTAAGTTTGGGCTGTCTTGAGAGTGTTTGTGAAGTGGCCAGCAGAGACCTTGATGGCATACACAAAAGGGAGAGTAGAGAGAGTAGCAGGCTAAGGTCAAGCTGGGCAGTTCCTGTTTATATGCTAAGAAATGGGACAGGGACCTGGGGCTTCAAAGGGAGGAGGATGATTCACAGGACAATAAGGAAAAAAGATGTTTGGCAGTTAGATGTTTGCCCTGCCATACAGATCTGTCACTCAGATAAAAATTATTCCTAAAGGAGAAAAAATGAGTGGGAAATATCAGAAAGGGAGACAGAACATGAGAGACTCCCAACTCTGGGAAACGAACAAGGGGTGGTGGAAAGGGAGGTGGGTGGGGGGTAGGGGTGACTGGGTGATGAGTACTGAGGGGGGCACTTGATGGGATGAGCACTGGGTGTTATGCTATATGTTGGCAAATTGAACTCCAATAATAATAATAATAAATTATTCCTGATAATAGTTGTCTTTCTGGGCTAGGCCTCTGTCTAAATTCTTTCAGGTAGTTAAGGGAGCAGTAAAAATTTTTCCTGAGTTTTCTGGGTCTTGATTGTTTTCAGTTTAAGATAGTCCATGTGCCCAAATGACACATTTTGGGGAGACTTGTTTTGAACCTCTTTAATATCTATGGTTGTTTTTCATCCTGCTTAATTTTTAATGATCCCTTTAAATCTGGAGACTCACTTTTGATGTTTTCCTGTCATTACTTTCATTACTTTTTTTTTCAGTCCTCTTTCTCTTTTTAACTTGGAACTCATATTTGATAGATGCAGGATTTTCTGGGACTTTCTCTCAAGCCTCAATTTTTTTTTTAAGATGTATTTATTTGAGAGACAGAGTAGGGGGAGGGGCAGAGGGAGAGAGAAAGAGAGAGAGACAGAGAATCTCAGGCAGACTGTGCTGAGCACTGGTGCCACATGTGGGCTCGTGACCCTGAGATCATGATCTGAGCTGAAACCAAGAGTCGGACATTTAACCAGCTGAATCACCCAGGCACCCCCTTCTCAAGCTTCAACTTTTGTCATCCTTCCTATCCATTCATTCTGAGCTGGGTAATCAGCTTATGTGGAGGCCGAGAAAAATTAAGACCGTTGCCTTTGTCAACAGGGGCCCAGGACCCATGATTGGGTCCTGCAAAGGATCCTCTGAAAAAGGGGGGAATGTGGGACCCAGGAAATCTAACAAAAATCCCCTACCCCTGGACAAGCAGAGCAGGACTAACTCCATTTTGTGCTACACCTGCCATCTCATGTAAAACCCCCCACACGACCTGCCTATTGTTTAAGGCACTCCCTCACCCTAGTTTAGCTATTAAGCACACCCTTATCAGAAACCAGCACACTTAGGAATGCAGGACCTCTGACCTTTAACCAGCCAAGGAATGAAAACCCCTCTTTTGCCTGCCAAACCTGCGCGCCAATTCTAACCAGAATAATAGGCTAGTTCAGATGGTCACTATAGGGTGAATCATGATTCAATTGGACACCTGCGTGTGGACCGACATGACTGTACAATCTGCGTTGCACAATTTCTGCGTTGTTACAATCTCAAGCCAATGGCCCCTATAACACTGCTGTGCTTCTTAGTGTTGGGGTCCAAGCCCCTGTTCTATTGTATGGAGTATACTTGGACCCAAGCTCGAGCTTATAAATAAACCCTCATGTACTTGCATCGGTGTCGGCTCCTTGGCGGTTTCTCGGATTCACAATCTTGGGCACAACACTTATTAACTTGCTCTTCAGTTGTGTTAATTCTATCATTCAGTCAATATACTGAGTTTTATTGTAATAATAACATTTTTTTATTTTTAAGATCTAAAATTGTATTTTTATAAGAACTGTTCTTTTTTCATAGTTATGATGTTCTTCTGAGGATATTAATTTCACTTCTATTAGGCCTTCTACTGAGCATTTTTTCCCTCTGGTATTAGGTTCTGTTCATGAAGTTTGGAACATCTCTTTTATGATACTTATTTTCCTCATATATTTGGCAGTTCTGGGTTTAGCTACTGTATTTGTTGAGATCTGTCTCCAGTGATGGGGAGAAGGAATAGGATGTGTTACCAGATGAGGAATGGTAGGTATTCATAGCCTTAGGAAGGATTGCTTTGTTCTGCTTGACTGACACTGTTTGCAAGGGGCAGCTGAATTGTCCACACTCACTCCTCCAGCCTAGAGCAAATGCTTCAGATACTTGCTCCTTGTCTTTGCAGGAGGAGGAAGGGGCTCCAACCATCTCGCATCCATCTTGCACCCATCTCCTCTGAGTTTAGAAACTTGCAGAGCATCCAGTTTCACAGCAGTTTTTTTCCTCTGTGTTTTTCCCATGGCTGTTTCCTCCACCAGTTCTATCTCCTTTCTGTCTCTTAGAAATGCCTCAAAAGTTTTTCTTCTCTCTTGCTTTCCAGCACTGTTATAGATTTTAATCTTTTCCCTGTCATTTCTAGGAATTTGGGGTAAGAGGGAAGGTAGAAGAGTGTTCATAATCTTGATTTTACCTCTGCACTGGATTACCATTAAATATTTTGGGGAGGATTTAAGTTAATTTGCCAATAACTTTGGAAAAAAACATACCTTCGTCTTAAATAATAATAATGAGAATTAAAATAAATGACTTGATTAATAATCTAGAACTTGAAAAAAACAACAAAAAATCATTTTAACAATACCCTATACCTTTTTTGTCAACCACATTCACACATGGTGCCATTAAATTGCTAAAAGTTACAAAGGAAAGAATAGCAGGTGTCTTGTTATGGACGATGTAATAAAAGGAAGCTCTAAGGAAATGTTTAAAAAATTGTGGGCTCAGAGGTTGAGAGAAAAGCTAAGAAGAATAAGATGTGTGTTCATGTATATGTGTTCGTACATTTTTATTAGGATGCTTAATTAGGAGAAGTAGAGTTTCTGGAGAAGTGATTAAGAATGCAAAATCACTATCAGAGAAAATGGGCTGTAAAATTTCAAAACAGGATCCCTGGGTGGCGCAGCGGTTTGGCGCCTGCCTTTGGCCCAGGGCACGATCCTGGAGGCCCGGGATCGAATCCCACGTCGGGCTCCCGGTGCATGGAGCCTGCTTCTCCCTCTGCCTGTGTCTCTGCCTCTCTCTCTCTCTGTGACTATCATGAATAAATAAATAAAATCTTTAAAAAAAATAAAATAAAATAAAATAAAATAAAATTTCAAAACATTTATCAATCTAGTTTGGGGATTAAGAGGACAGCTGGTAGATTTCTGCTGTGAGTTCCACTGATAATAAGAGCTGTATTCAAAGATTGCATATACCCCCTCGACTTAAATTCTTAAAAGTAGATGTGTGATGGTGTTTTCTTATTCAAGTGAGCCCTAATTCAAATGTCTGTTTCTACAATAAGGATAAAAGCAATTCTTTGGCTGCTTTATCATGAATCTCAATTGACTCTTGGACCAAAATTTAATTGGCTCTGGGTTCCTATTGATACACTGTATGTTTTTCCCATCAACCACTTTTGTTTGTGGATTAGATTCCCCTCCCCCATGTTCTTTGTCTTTGCTTCTGGAATAAGTTTCCAAAGCAAGGTCACCAGTGATGTCTCAGGGATACATTGTAAGTATTTTTATGTATAATTCAATCTCTTTCTATGCTGAATGTTCAACGAATATTAAATGTATTTTCAGGACCAAATATTGTAGTCTAGTTTGGAAAAAAAACTTTTCTTGTCTACATTGCTGCAAAGTTCCTTTCTTTATTGCCTTCTATCCATTATTAAGATTAAAGCACACTTGGAGCTTTCCTGGGTGGCTCAGTCTGTTGAACATCTGACTCTTGGGTTGTGATTTGAGCCAATGAGCATGGAGCCTTCTTGAGATTCTTTTTCTCCCTCTCTTTCTGCCTTCCCCGCCCCCATTCTCTCTCTCTCTCTCTCTCTCTCATAAATCTAAAAACAAAACAGGGACGCTTGGGTGGCTCAGTGGTTGAGCATCTGCCTTTGGGTCAGGGCATGATCCCAGAATACTGGGATCGAGTCTCGCATCGGGCTCCCTGGATGGAGCCTGCTTCTCCTTCTGCCTGTGTCTCTGCCACTCTCTCTCTCGCTCTCTCTCGCTCCCTCTTGAATAAATAAATAAATAAAATCTTAAAAAAAAACAACAAACAAAAGTAAGCACAGCAATTCCTGGATACCACATGAATGTCATTCAACTTACTGGGGTGTATTGACAGGCTTAGGTTCAAACACTTCAATTATATAGTGATAATATAACAAGAATGTGAATTCTGTTTTGTTTCTTGCAACTTGAAGGATGGAATCCTTGTATTTGTTAACTCTTAAAACACATTAAATCCCTGGGGTGCCTGAGTGCCTCAGTCAATTAGGAGTTGGACTCTCAATTTTGCCTAGGATCATGGTCACAAAGTCATGATCTCAGGGTTGTGAGATTGAGTCCCACATTGGGATCAGAGCTCAGTGTGAGATCTACTTAACATTCTTTCCCTCTGCTGTGACCCTTCCCCTCCCCCTTGCTAGCAAGTACATGCCCATGCCTGCGAGCACTATCTCTCACACAAAAAATTTAAAAAAGAGAACAGATTAAATTCCTAACTCTGTCACATAAAAATCAGTAAAAGCACATGTTGTACAGTTCAAAAGAAATTTCCTTATTACACTATAAAATGATGTATCCTTATCTGCTGCATAAAGAGAAAAGATATCAAGTTTGGGTAAAATTATTATATTGCTTTGCTGTAATGTGTTTGTGTACTAACAGGGGAGTATGTGATGTGGGTAAGCTTTAATTCAGTTCTCTTCTTTTTCACATTCCCTGCTCCAATATGCAAAATAGTATTGAGGATACAGGTCATTCATGGTTGCATTTCTAAAAAATCTTTTTTTTTTTTTTAAGATTTTATTCATTCATTTGAGAGAAAGCAAGAGAAAACACAAACAGGGAGAGTGACAGAGAGAGGGAGAAGCAGGCCCCCCGCTGAGCAGGGAACCTGATGCGGGGCTGGATCCCAGGACTCCAAGATCGATTGTGACCTGAGCTGAAGGCAGATGCTTAACTGACAGAGCCATCCAGGTGCCTCAAAAATATCTGGTTTTCAGTAACAAATACACATTAAGTGCTTTTTATCTAAGATTTCAAGTGATTGCATTATATTGTCAATAAAAGTTGATGTTTTTAATTCCTGTTGTAACAATACATTTGAACTCAAATGTGGGGATCCCTGGGTGGTTCAGTGGTTTAGCACTTGCCTTTGACCCAGGGCATGATCCTGGAGTCCCGGGATCGAGTCCCACATTGGGCTCCCTGCATGGAGCCTGCTTCTCCCTCTGCCTGTGTCTCTGCCTCTCTCTCTCTCTTTTTATTTCTCATGAATAAATAAATAAAATCTTAAAAAAAAAAAGAACTCAAATGTGGAAGCTACAGAAAGATAATCTCTAAAATGTTAATTCAGTGCTGTCACTCTTATAGGGAGGTATCGTAAACTGAACAGAGCCATTTGTTCTTTTCCCTTCAGGGATAAGTGAAGAAAAGATAACTCAGTCTAGCCCACATATTGATGAAACAGTTAACACTGTACCACTTAATGTTGCTTCTTCTTTCAACATAGTTGTTCACTGTAAACCTTACTGCAGAAATTTTCAATTTTTCTCTAACTTTGCTTTTGAATAAATCACAATACCAACTTTTTACATTACCATGAAAAATATATCACAGCCAAGGTTTTTATGGATTAACATTCTTCCTATATAATAAAGTTATATGGGCAGTCACAGTTTTACATTTTAAGAGATTTTAGTGTAGTGGTTCTTCATGTTTTAAGGTGAGAGTATTTGATAAAAGCCATGTGACCTTTTCTCAGGGAAACTGTGTATGTGCACATATGTTCATGGTTTTGCCTGCTTTGGGGAGCTCATGACTCTATGGGTTCATGTTTGACTTAGCATTTTGAGAGCAGAGCAGATTCTTTGATACTCATTTTGCTAGTACTACAAATGGGACAGCTTTGTGATTTAAGTCCTATTTTAAAAATTTTTTACTATGTGGAATTTCCACATGAAATAGTACTTGTGATAAACCAGAGCCTGTAAACATTGATATAAGACTCAAAAAATATAAAGCTAGAAAAGTTGTTAAGTCCTTAATAATATAACCTACGGAAAGAAGACACAAAGTTGTGTTTGTGTCATTTGTACCAATAAATCTAGCCCTTCACATTCAATTATTCGGAGGTAGCATTGTGCACCAGTTAGTGTTATGAGCTCTGTAGTCAGGTGCCTGTGTTCACCTCCCAACTGGGCACCATCTTGAGTGTGTAACCTTGGACAAGTTAAATGGGAACCAACCAGTGTACCTGCTTCTAAGGAGCATAAAACAGTGCTAGCACTTTGTGCAAACTCAATAAATACCCAATACACAACAAAATATCTATGCCAATATTTATAATGTATAGAACAATTGTTTTGGTTATGCCTTTCTAATCTCAATTTTTGTGGCAGTTCGGTGACATAGACTCATCTGGGAAGTTTCTTAGACTTTCCAATGTTGTCCTGATTGAGGTGTTTTCCCTCAGCACAATCTTTGGGAAGGATAGGGACCGATAGGTCCCTACACCCTGCAGCAAGCTCCTACAACACTGATGATCTGCAGTGCTTTCCAGGGCTGCAGACTGAAGGTATGAGCAGTCTGCCTTCTCCTTCTGCAGTCTATAGTCTGAATTTGAGGTCATTAGATATAGTTCTTGGTTTTCTCTCTTGGTAGGACTTGAGTCTACCAAACAAACAAAATATATTGCAACAGCACCACTAAAACTGTTATAAGGAAGAGATCTCAGAGCTCTTTAATTTTAGAAATTAGATATTTAGAAATGAAGGATTTTACAGAAATAAGGATTTTACATTTTACAGAAATAAATTAAAATGATTATAATTTTAAAACGGTTTCCAGAGTGAAGCTCTGGAAGTGACAATGTTCTGGCACTAATTTTATTAACAGGTAATTTAAACAACATATGGTAACTTTTATAAAAATGTGTAAGCAAATATTAAAATAAATTCATTAGACATTCATATTTCTGTCATGTACTTTGTGTAGGTGGTTCCTTATTCTGCAGAATCAATGGTTGTTTTGGTGACATACCTTGTAGCAGATGCAAAACATTAACTACTATTTTCTGTACTTGTCAAAATGTTTGGTAATCATTACTCTAATTGCATATACATATTATACTAAGTCACAGTGAAGAAAATATTGATAATAAAGTGAACCACTGGTGTGAAATTAAAAACAAACCAGACTTTAAAATGAAAATAGGGATCCCTGGGTGGCGCAGCGGTTTGGCACCTGCCTTTGGCCCAGGGCGCGATCCTGGAGACCCAGGATCAAATCCCACGTCGGGCTCCCGGTGCATGGAGCCTGCTTCTCCCTCTGCCTGTGTCTCTCTCTCTCTCTCTCTCTCTCTGATTATCATAAATAAATAAATAAATAAATAAATAAATAAATAATTTAAAATGAAAATAAATGTGAGTTGGATCTTGAGCTGAGTAACAATCTTAAATTAAAAGCCATACAGAAATAAAGTGATAGGGACTTAACTTTGCCTTCTTGGATCTGTATGCAACATTTCTATGTATTTTTAGTATCTAAAATGCATAGACCATAACTTATATTTCACAAATAACATCTGAGAAGTAGTAACAATTTGTCACTAACACAAATTTCTGAATTAACCCATAAAGAATATTCTGAAGTTGTTGGTCTGATTTTACTGTTGGAACTAAATCAGCTAAGACCTCCATTTTTGACAGTTGTGTTCAATATGAAAATCATGTTTTTAGGACTTTCAAAAATTTATGCATTACTGTTGATGTTTTTAACATCAGAGCTAAGGAATTTTAGAACTAATGAGGGAGGCGCCTAGGTGGCTCAGTGGCTTAAGCATCTGATTCTTGATTTCGGCTCTGGTTATGATCTCAGGGTTGTGAGATCAAGTCCTGCTCCACTGCTGAGTGTGGATCCTACTTAAGATTCTCTCCTTTTCCCTCTGACCCTCTCTCTCTGTCTCAAAAGAAAAAAAAAACAACTAATGAGCTTGGCAGTTATCTGGTCTACCGTTTTTATTTTACATAAGACAGGAAGTTACGTGAGGAAGAGTTTAAACAGTTTATTCCTGTTGATTCCTACGTTGCTTCTCAGTTTTTTTCCCCTCTTTATTTTTAGCAAAGGAAGTTCTACAATCCTGGTGACTTTACTTTTGTCTGTTTACTAAATAGATTATATGTCTTGGTTTGCTAACTGTGCTTTCTTTTGACTGTTCAGTAGAAATACTTGTCCTGGGTCTGTAACCTATTAAGCTTTCAGTGGCCATCAGAGAAACAGTCCTCACTATCTTGATAGCTGCCTTGTAACTTTTTAAAGATATTTTATTTATTTATTTATTTATTTATTTATTTATTTATTTATTTATTTATGAGCATGAGGAGGAGGAGGGGCAGAGGGAGAGAAAGAGAGAATCTCCAGCAGACTCTGCACTGAGCATGGAGTCTGCTGTGGGGCCCAGCCCTGAGATCATGACCTGAGCCAAAATCCAGAGTCAGATGCTCAACCAACTTAGCTACCCAGGTGCCCCTTAGCTGCCTTGTAATTATTTACAGCATTGCCTGCTGATTCATTGACAAAGAAATTAGAACTTTGTCAGGTAAAAATGAAAGAAACTTATTTTTAAAAGTATGTTGAAAATAATTTGTTAAATGTAGGCTGTGGATTCTTACAAGCCAACTGAGTTTCTATAAGGTCTGGGGTGTTGTTGGGCCTTAGGAACATCTGAAACCAAGCCTCAAATGCCATCAAGACTCTTGTGATTCATCTGTTTTTCTTTCTGCTTTGGCTTCCTTTTTTTTAAATTTTTTTGTTTATTTTTTTAATACAAGTGGATTTTTCTCTAAAAGTCTAGTAGCAAGAATAAGTTTAAATCTTAATAGATTGCCAGTTCTAGTTCTAAGATTTTGGAGAAAGGACACTAATTGTCTTAGCCTGAGTCATGTTCTTGCTTAGCCTGAGTCAAGTGCTTACTTACAGAGTAATTAGCTGAGGCCAGGAAATGAATTGCCACCAGAGCAATGTCTTGACTCAGGTAACCACTCTTGGCCCAACCAACTGTGTCCCAAAAGCCGGGTCATATTGCCTCCCACCGTAACCATGAGTTTGGGGAAAAGGACAATTTGTAGAAAAGGAGTGCTGGATAAATGATTGTCATGCAGGTCACTACATGACAAAACTTGAGATTTGCTTCCCATGGGTTCCCAGAAACCATTCCAATCTCTCCTTTACCCAGCCATGTTGGAATAGGTCAAAAATTTTAAAGCAACCTAAAAAATGTGTCTTTAGATTTTACCCACTCATCTTTATACTGGTATCAGGATTTTTTTATAGTTTTAATTGGGCAGTGGATGATACATATGAAAGGTCATATGTAACACCAATGTAAATTAAGAAGCACAAAAATAAACACCTAGGAAGCCACGAGCTAAACTGAGGAAAGAGTACATTACAAACACTACCCAAGCCCCTGGTGTGCAAACTCTGCAGCACTCCTCCAACATCTAACTTAATCTATTAAATAAAGATTAGTATATTTCCCCTTTTTGGTAGGAAGACAACAAAAAGTAGTCAAGAAATATAAGCTGTGGATTAGAATTTTGTGTTTTCCACTTACTACATGAACTTATTAGCTAGTTACTTCATTTACCTGTGCCTCTCTATTCATATGTAAAATGGGATTAAAAAAAGTTCCCATCTCACAGAATTTGACAATTACATGAGAAAAGCAGCATTTTTTTTTGTAATAGTGAAAACCTGGAGCCTTGGAAACAGCATAATATAAATATTCATTAACAAAGGACATTTAAACAAATTGGTAGACTCAAACAATTGACCATGAGGAAGCAATGAACATCATATAGCTATAGCTTATAGCTATATAGAAGGCAGAGTACCTTCTGCAACATATTTGGCTGTTTCCCTGGTTCTGCTTTAGTTTGCAACAGCAAGGCCAGAGCTTAGTCGGGAGCTACGAGGCTCCAAGTGGAATTGTGTCATAACGGAATGGAAAGAGTGTTACTGAGTTTTGGCTTTCTCCTGTGGAGGAAAAATGAATAAAAACAGGGAGCTCGGGACTTGAAAAGTGAAGTGCAGGGAACCTTTGATATGAATAGTCATTGGTATGACAGAGTCAAGGTGTGAAGCAGCCAGTAAGGGATAACCTATGGTGGTGATGATGGAGGATGGTGGGGCAGGTAAAGGCAGATTGTTGGCAGACATCAGCCTGTAAGGCCAAATCCAGCCCATCACCTAGTTTTGTATAGCCTGGAGCTAAGGATGTTTCATTTGTTTGTTTGTTTCTAAGGATGGTTTTTAACACAAAAATGATTGAGAAATCAATTTTTAAAAATAATATTTCATGACACGTGAAGATTATGTGAAGTTTTAGTTTCGGTGTCCACAGATCACGTTCTGTTGGAATATCCCATGCCCATTCCTTTGCCTAGTGCCTCTGATTGCTTTCCCCCATGGCAGAGCTGAGTAGTTGCAACAGCCCCGGTGGCGCAGCGGTTTGGCGCCGCCTGCAGTCCAGGGCGTGATCCTGGAGACCCTGGATGGAGTCCCGCGTCGGGCTCTCTGCATGGAGCCTGCTTCTCCCTCTGCCTGTGTCTCTGCCTCTCTCTCTCTGTGTCTCTATGAATAAATAAATAAAATCTTAAAAAAAAAAAAAAGAAAGAAACCATATGGCTCCCAAAGCCAAAAATATTTACTACATGAGTTTTTACTGAAACAATTTGCTGATTCCTGCCTTATGGCATAACCCGTGGATTTTAGGAAGAGATGCTAAAACTTAATTCATGCTGAGCACTCACTGTTGTCCAGTGTGGCTCTAAACTCTTCACAAATATTTAATATAATCCTGTAACACTAAAGATGGGTGGTAGTGTTACTATCCCCATTTCACCCATGAGAAGTCCAGACACCCAGGTGATTTGTTCAGTGCTGTACCATTAGTGAGTTGAAAAGCTAGAGTATGAACCTGGGCTGTCTAATCCCAGAGCAGTAATGTGTAATTTCCAGTTTTGTTTTATGTCTTGCCTGTTAAGTAATTCCTGCCAGTTCCCCTCTGAGTGTCAGTACTGCTATGTGATCAGTTGCCCCCTGGGTCTCTGTCTTTCTGTAGAGACTTGTAGGATTGCCTGTGCTTACACTTGAGGCACAGCATCAGTGGAGGAAGATTTCAACCTGGAGGAGTGGTTCCAGTGTAAGCCTGAGTTTTACATTTGATGGCATCCTAGAATGGAGGAGATAGTGGTGTGTGTGTGTGTGTGTGTGTGTGTGTGTATGTGTGTGCATGTCTGTGTGATATACATAGAACATGTCCAGGATTCGTGCCACACAGCAGATAGTTGCCCTTGAAGAATGAATAGGTAGTGTAGAATTGGCAGATTTCTACATTTTAATTCTATGTAGTTTGAAAATTTTAAGCTAGTAGTCTTTGTATTGTCATTAACAGCAACAACAACAGCAACAACAACCCTATGGAATGTGGTGGAAAGAACTCTCTGAACTGGTTTTTCCTTTTGTGAGGTAAATTAGCCTAAGTCTCCTGTGGTTATCTTAGATACTGAGAAGAGACAAATTGTTTAATAATTCAATTCCCCAGGATATGGCCTAGATGGAAGAGAGATTCTCCAGCCACCAAAAAATGTCCTGTTTTTCCAATTGGAATATACCCAACTTAATCATGAGTGGGGGACATCCTTTCTTCTTTTCAAAGATACACAATGGCACTAGGCTTCCTCTTTATTACTTTATTTTAAAATATGGTATAGTTAACATACAGTGTTATATTAGTTTCAGGTGTACTACATAGTGATTCGACAATTCTATACATTACTCAGTGCTCATCATGGTGAGTGTACTTTTAATCCCCATCACCTATTTCACCCATCCCCCCACTCACCTCCCCTCTGGTAACCATCAGTTTGTTCTCCATAGTGAAGAGCCTGGTTTTTTTTTTTTGGTGGGGGGGCACCTGGTTGGCTCAGTCGGTAGAACATGCAACTTTTAATGTGGAGTCATGAGTTATAGCCCCACATTGGGTGTAGAGTTTACTTAATAAAAATATTTTTAAAAAAGAATCTGGGGTTTTTGGTAAAGTGTCTGTCTGCCTTTGGCTCAGGCTGCGATCTTGGAGTCCTGGGATCAAGCCCCACAACAGGCTCCCTGCTTAGCCCCACTGCCTTTTTTTTTTTTTTTTATAATGCCCACGGATTCTGTTATAGGTGGCCGTGGTGAAGTCAGAGGACATGGAAGCAGAGTTAGCATGCCCTGGTGGGCAGCCTTCCCCAGCAGGTGCCATTCCACAAGTGGTAACCCTCCACGTGGCAGAGCCAGGGGGCAGCATGGCAGCAGGGAGCCAGCTAGGCACCCCTGACCTGCAGCAGATCACCCTGGCACCGGGTCCGTTTGGTGGGACTGGCTACAGCGTCATCACAGCACCCCCTATGGAGGAGGGGATGTCAGCTCCTGGCACGCCTTACAGGTGAGACCTGCTGCCTCCAAGGCCCCCTTCAGCCATTGTCCCTCTGCCCCACTGGTACTCTCTCTTTCTCTCTCTCTTTTGCTCTGACTCTCACTTTGTCTCTCAAATAAATAAATAAAATCTTTAAAAAAAAGAATCTGTTTTTTTTATTTGTCTCTTTTTTCTTTGCTGGTTTGTTTTATTTCTTAAATTCCACATATGAGTGAAATCATATGATATTTGTCTTTCTCTGAGTGATTTATTTCACTTAGCATGATACCAATTCCATCCATGTTGTTGCCAAGGTAAGATTTCATTCTTTTTATGGCTTTTTATTTATTCTTTTAGTACCATTCCATTGTATACCACATCTTCTTTATCCATTCATCTATTGTTGGACACTTGGGCTGCTTCCATATTTTAGCTATTATAAAAATAATACTGCAGCAAACATAGGAGTGCATATGTCTTTTTGAATTGGTGTTTTTATACTCTTTAGGTACATACCCAATAGTGGAATTACTGAATATATGGTAGGTGTATCTTTAATTTTTTGAGGAACCTCCCTCCAGACTGTCTTCCAGAGTGGCTGCACCAGCTTGGATTCCCACCAACAGTGTAAGAGGATTGCTTTTTTGCCACATACTCACCAACACTTATTGTTTCTTGTGTTTTTTATTTTAGTCATTCTCATAGGTGTGAAGTGATATTTCATTATTGTCTTGATTTGCATTTCCCTGATGATGAATGATGTTAAGCATCTTTTGATGTATCTGTTGGCCATCTGTATATTTTCTTTGGAGAAATGGCTGTCCATGTCTTCTGACTGGGCTTTCTCTTGACATAAGATATTCACACATGTTAGAGCATGAAGCTCCACGCAAATGGCTTTATCTACTCCATTTACTGCTAGTGGGAGTAGGAAAGGAAGTTTCTTCTTTGCTGAAGATATTTGCTCACATGTGATACCTGCCTCCCCTTTAAGATGGTAAGGAATGTGCTTTTCTTCCTAGATAACTGTGTACTCAGAAGGATTACATCCATTTCTCTGGTCTCCTCCCCTCTCCCAGATTCATACCCCCACATCCCCAGGACCAGGAGAAGGAATACTGCTAGATGTTTGGCTACTCAAGGCTGGAAAGATATGGCAACACCAAAACATCACTCATACCTGGCTCTAAGCCCTCAGCTTTGGACAGAGTGAGGAGTGGGATCTGGTCTTCTGAGTTCCTCTTGGTCTCTTGGAAGACTGTTTCAAATTTAGTAAAAAACAGTAGTCAATGTTGCTTCCATTTTTGATATAACCTTAAAAAATGAAGTAACTAAGCAAGCTGGGCATTTCAGTTCTACTTCTCTTCAAATGTTGAATACAGACTCCCATGTTAGAAACATATCTAAAGGAAAATAATCATATGACACACAGTGTAACCTCACTTTTTTTTTTTTTGCATTTAAAGTTTAAAAAAACAGTATAAAGTCAAACTTTCTTTCTTGGAAATGACTATCTTTTTATTTCTGAGACGATCTTCTTTCTGTTTTGGTGGCAGTTGGGGGGGGAGTGCCTTTTTATGAAATTAATTAAGAATTCCTATAATTTGCAAGAAACTGTTCTAGGTCCTCAGGTGTTAGCAGTGAACAAAACACAGAATGCCTCTTAACACAAGAGCAAATTCCAGAAAACAAACAAATACATAATGTTATGTATTAATTAGGTAATAACTGCTATGAAGAAAAATGAAGCAAGGTCAGGAGTTTAAGCAGTGGGGCTCAACCATGGGTCAACACTGGAAACTCTAGGGAGCTTTAAGAAATGCTGAAGCCCTCATCCCACCTGGATAGATAGATTCTATTTCACTTGCTCTGGAGTCCCTCTTGGGCATCTGGATTTTTGAGCTCCTCAGGTAGGTCTACTGTAAACCAGAATTGAGAACCATTAGGTTAGAGAGTGACATAAGTGCTACTTTAGGTGGGTGTTCAGAAACTGCCTCTCTGGCTTAGTCACATGGGAAGAGACCCAAAAGAGGACAGACTGTGAGCCAAGAGCCTAGTTGAAGTGCAATCCAAGTAAATGGACTACACAGGCCAAGTCCTGGGGTATGTGCTCCATGTGCTCTTGGGATGGGCAGGTTGTATAATTTGGGTGCAACAGAGTGAGCCAGCGGGAGAGTGAAATAGCATTAGGTTGGAGGGGAGAGCAGGAGCCAAATCATTTAAAGCCCTGTAAGCCATGGAAGGAACTTGGGTTTATTCTAATGTGATGGAGAAGCCACAGGAGGGTTTTGAGCAGAGAAGTGAAATAATTTAATCCATCTTTGAAAAGGACTACCCTTGCAGCTCTGTGGAGAATAAGCTAAATATCAGATGCAAGAGGGGAAGTGGGGGGCCAGTTAGGAACCTACTGTTACAGATCAGCCTAAAAATAATGATAGTTTAGACCAGAGTGCTAGGAGATCAAGATCACTAAGAAGTGGTTGGATTGGGAGTAATTGGCAAAGGTAGAAGGTAGAGCCAAAGGAATTTACTGTTAAATTGGATGTCAGGTGTGAAAGAAATTTTTTAAAAAGTCAGGAATAACTCCCAAGCCTTTGATTTGAGTAACATTTTTGGGTGAATCGGTGGTGCCATTTTGCAAAGCTGGATGACACCAGAGAAACGGATTTGTGTTGGCAGGAAGGAATCTGGAGCTTTGTTTTTAGACATGTTGCATTTGACATGAAATAATGTTGAGATAATAAATGGTAGAGTTTTACTTGTTGTTGTTAATATCCTCAATTGACAAACAGTTGGTAACATTGGCCCCTTAATTTCAGAAGTTACACTAAATATAAATATAAATATTTTAAAGCAGTGCCTTTATGTCATGGAGCATGATTAGGAATTGTGTTAGTGTTTATAAATATGTCCTGGTAAAATGTGTCTAAAAGAAATCGGAGGATTTCTGGTTTTAAGAAATTAACAATCGTTTACTAATTAGACTCTTAGACTAATTAGACTCATTTTATTAGAAATAAAATGTTCCTGGTTTTATCATTTCCCTGAAGGATTTACATTATGGCAAAATTAAAGCATCAGTCTAATGTTAGTCTGGGGATTTATATAGGAATATATTCACAACAGTGGCTGAAGCCTTTCAGTTTCATGCCACTGTGTAACACTAAGACATCTATGATTTTATGACACCTCTGTATCTATTGTAGCATCTCAAAAGATGAGAATCAAGTATTTATGTAAACTAGAAAAATCTTTTCTTCCAACACCATGGGTGATACCGGAATACAATGTGTAAGAGATGCTAAGAGATGCTGTTAATGTTTAGTAGAGTCATATCGAATGTCTGGATTTTTCCCTATTATTTAGACAATGGAATAATAAAATAATTCCCTATGATGTCAGCAGCCACATTGTGAATTTGAGTGTTTGTGAGTAGAGTTCCCCTGTGGCTAAGAATACCTGAATAGGAGTCAGAACCCAGAGTGTGATATTACAATATCTTTCAAATGCAAATAAAACGAAGAGTGCTTCCATGTTTCTCTGGCAATTAAAGCAAAAAAAACTATTACATTTTTCTTTTAGATAAAAGAAGATATGAAAGAAAAAGCTGAAATTCCCAAGAATCTGAATGTCTTTCAATGTAGCTCATTTCCTAACATGCAATGGTTTTTATCACTGGGTATACCAGAATCTATATTGAAAATGTACTTGGCAAAATTGATACAAAAGCAACGAAACCATCGCGTGGGGACAGAAACTGCATTTTGTAATTTCATTTATCGTGAATTCATTCGCAACTGAACTGTAGCCATCTGGACACTAGTGACGTTAAAAGCTGTTGTGCCCAAGATTGCGAATCCGGGAAACCACCAAGGAGCCGACACCGATGCAAACACACGAGGGTTTATTTACAAGCTCGAGCCTGGGTCCAAGTATACCCCACACAGCGGAGCAGGGACTTGAACCCCGAGGTGGGTTTCAGCTTAGTTTTAAGGACTGGTCTAGGAGAACTCCAGAAAGGGTGGAGCAATTCCTCAAGTTCTGTTTACATTTTGATATGGGGCCTTCAAGGGCATTGAGCTCTGTTTTTTTTTTTTTTCTGTTCTCATTCTAATAGGAGCTTCCTGCCCTTGGCTTGGGCTCTGTTTTTTGTTTTTTTTTTGTTTTTTTTTTTTTGGGGGGGGGCTCTGTTGTTATTCTAATGTGGGGCTTTCTAGGACGTTAAGCTGTAAGCTTTTTTCTTCCTGTAACTGAAGTAAGGTAAAGTTCAGCTCTTATTCGCAGGAGCCTGGGATGGCTGTACTTGTGATAACGCTGAACTTAAAGTGAATGGCCTTAATTTTCTCGGCCTCCACAAAGCATGTTCATGTGACCAAATGGGTCACCTTTTTTGGGTAATTTGAGGGTGTCTTCATAAATATAAACAGGGATCCCTGGGTGGCGCAGCGGTTTAGCGCCTGCCTTTGGCCCAGGGCGCGATCCTGGAGACCCGGGATCGAATCCCACATCGGGCTCCCGGTGCATGGAGCCTGCTTCTCCCTCTGCCTGTGTCTCTGCCTCTCTCTCTCTCTCTCTGTATGACTATCATAAATAAATTAAAAAAAAATTAAAAAAAAATAAATATAAACAGCATAAGTGACTGAGCATTGGTGAAGTCCCTGTGGAGGCTTTTAGGTCCATAATGTTTCTACTGATTTCTTTTCCTGTATCTATGACATGTATCCCCAAAGCAGAGCTTAGCGTGTATGTTGAGGAGTAATCACACGTATACACACTAAACCTGCTTCACAGAGGCTCCCAAGCGTGGTGCTTCCTCTTGGTCCCAAAAGGTAGCTTTCAGTGGTGATAGGAGCTGGAAGGGACATTGGGGGCAGGGGATCGAATTCAGGGGATCCCTATTTTCCCTCTGCCTCAACTGTCGGTCTTTTTTTTTTGTGGTCTTTTCACAGTCATGAAAAATAAAAACGTGATATATCTGACAAAAGCTGACAATGAAATCCTACTGGCACAGATAAAAATTGGTCTTTGCGCAGTTCCATGAGTCACACACTCACAAACATCTGATAGTAATGCTAACATATGTTTAACATTTACTGTGTGCTCTCCATGCATCATTAATCCTGAAAAACAGTGCTATGATGTAGGCATTACTATTAGCCCCATTTTACAGGTGAGGAAATGGGCCTTGGAGATTAAGTAACTTGTCTCAATTTCTCCAGCCACCAAATGGAGCAGCTGGAAATGCTATCATGGTTCTCCAAACAATCACATGGATAAAACCTCCAAGAGCAACCGACACGGTCTCTCAGTCTTCTGGGCTCTTGACTAACCCCACTTAAAGCATACAGCACCTCCTCCCCACCAACTTTTCAGGAGACCCACCACATCGCTAGGCCCTTGGGTAGAGAGTAATTAACGCCTGTCCTAAATAAGCAATATCCTGCAGGCTTAAGAGAGCTAGAGATATTTAAAGCTAGATTCAGCCAACGGACACTATTTACTCACCTGGCAAAATCCGGTCCAAGGGAAAAAAGGAAAGAACAATAATTATCTAATAAAAACTCCCTTTCTTTTTTCTGAAAGTTAACTTGAAAAGGGATTCTACTTTTGGTGTGTAAAAACCTAGTGTTGAAAGGGATTTCTAAAGCAAAGGACAGATCAATTCCAGCTTCTTTTTATTTCAATGTAATGCTTGAACACGAGTCTTTGTTTTAGAATTTTATATATTGTGAAGTTTCATAATAACAAAAGATGGCTGGTTTTCAGGTCTCAAAGCTTCTCTAGAAGGAAAAGTCTTGTCTTGAAAGCATTTCTAGCTAAAAGCTTCAGCAAGCTCTGGCAACAGTTTGGAATCACGAACAACCTTGTTCTTTCTCAGACTGTTCCACTCCAAAGTCATTTCTGCTTGCTCCTTGCCAAATGGTTGAGCTACCCTAAGCCTGCTGCCTCCCAGAATTCATCTCCAGTCAAATTTGCCTTGTCGCCTCTCCCGATTAATCTGGTTCTGTGCACCTGAACAGGGGACAGATCCAGAGGTTGTAATGCACTGAGGCAGTATTTTCCCTTTGGACTGCCAGCCTGAGTCAGGCCCAGGTGGGTGGTGATTCAAGTTGAAATGAACGTTGGCTCAGTCTAAGCTCTTGGTTTTGCTCTGTAGGAAAAATTCTTTGTAATGTGTGCCAGGGGAATGTAGTTAAAAAAAAATAATACTAATAGGATGCAGGGAATTGTTATGTAAGAGTTAGAGTGCTTTATGGTTCCTTGGCTGAGATATTTAAAATGCTGTATTATAGGGGGAAAAACGTAAAGTGAAAGAATATTACAACCAAGTCTTTGGTATAAAACATACCCTTTAAAAAAAAATTGGAGTTTAGGGCACCTGGGTGGCTTCGTGGGTTAAGTGTCTGCCTTTGGCTCAGGTCATGATCCCAGGGTACTGGGATCAAGTCCCACATGAGCTCCTTGCTCCACCGGGAGCCTGCTTCTCCCTCTCCCTCTGCCTGCTGCTCCCCCTGCTTGTGCTCTCTCTTTCTCTCTGTCAAATAAGTAAATAAAATCTTGAAAAAAGTAAAAATAAAAAATTGGAGTTTAAGCACCTCTTTTAATGGACTTTGAGGCCATCTGGTGTGCCTTTTCAAGAGGTCACTCCATTTGCTGCTCTTGATATATTCTCCCAAATCTTGAAAGTATTATAAAGTGATGAATCACAAAAGCCAAGAAGCTTCTCATTCTTGTCCTCATCACCTGGCATGAGACTTACAGTCTCATGTAATATCCTTTAAAAATCATCTACAAAGGAGATCTCTTGAATTCTAAGATTGATTTGTATTTTAGGTAAATTTTTACTTGGAACAACATGTACCCAGATTGACATCAAGATCACTTATTTTTCCTTTCCCCTCATTTGACTAATTTTTATCTGTGGAATGCAGAGGATAGTTGTGAAAATTTATGCAAGTAACTGTCACAAAATTTTTTTGAAACGCGGGTAATTAAAATGATTGCTTCAGTTCTCCATTTACTGATGTTATGCAAACACAGCAGCTGTAGCCCAAGTATTTATACTCCAGTTTTTTATTTCTCTGGTTAATTATTTTTTATTATTAATATTTTAAAGCATATATAGTGTTCAGAGGTCCTGAGAATGTGCATAAAAACCATCTGCTTAAACTAAAATCTATTGTAGTATGTGTCTAAAAATTAAAATTTAGAGATGCCTATGTGGCACAGTAGTTGAGTGTCTGCCTTTGGCTCAGGGCATGATCCTGAGGTCCAGGGATCGAGTCCCCCACATCAGGCTCCTTGCAGGGAGCCTGCTTCTCCCTCTGCCTATGTTTCTGCCTCTCTCTCTGTGTGTCTTTCATGAAAAAACAACAAAAAAAAATCTTAAAATAAAATAAATGAAAATTTATCAATAATAAGCAAAAGCAACATTTTAGGTAGAATATTCCCTCTAAAATGATTTCCACTTTCCTGTATATATGAAAACTTACATTAAAAATATTGAAAACAAAAAGACTATACATACCTGACAGGACCTCTGTAACTTTCCCATTAAAATACCCAAGAAGATAACAAAAGGACAAAAACTAGAGACAGTGTAGGAAAGTAAGGAAAGAAAAAAAAACTGTTTGCAAATTTGAAAGACAATTGCGCTATTATATCACTGGGGGTGGGCTAAGGGACACATTCTGGGACTCTGTGTGCTGTGAATTCTAAACAAAAGCAGCAGGGATAACAGCAATAAAGAGAGAAAAAGGCTTTGATTTACCTCAACTGCCTGCCCAGAAAAAGGAGCTCTCTTGGACTAAACACCAGAGGCATTCAGGCGTCTCCCTGCTGTAGGAGCCCTGTTGTAAGCTGCTTGGAGTTATAGCCCCTCACCCACTTAACCCACTCCCAGCCCAGCACACAGCTCCTTTCTTTCCTTTTTTCCTTTCTTAGATTTTTAAAAATTTATTTTAAAGATTTTATTTATTTAACAGATAGAGAGAGCACAAGCAGGGAGAGAGGCAGAGGGAGAGGGAGAAGCAGACTTCCCACTGAGGAGGGAGCCCAACTCCAGGGCTCTAGCCCAGGACCCTGGGATCATGACCTGAGCCAAAGACAGATGCTTAACCAATTGAGCCACCCACCCACTCTTCTTTCTAAGATTTTATTTATTTATTTGAGAGACCGAGAGAGAGAGAGAGAGAGAGAGAGAGAGAGCATGAGTGGGGAGGGCCAGAGGCAGATGAAGCAGGCTCCCTGTTGGAGCACAGAGCTCAACGTGGGGCTCGATTCCAGGACTCCAGGATCATGACCTGAGCTGCAGGCAGCGCCTAACTGACTGAGCCACGCAGGAGCCCCAGCTCTTTCTTTCTATATCCACTCAGACCCTACAGCTCCTGCCACACCACTGGCAGGCAGTGTGATAGGTTTCAGTATAAAATGATTTTTCCAGAAGAACTATAGTCAAGGGGAAAGAAAGGAAGAGCCCCAGGAACAGTGTCTATAGTGGAATGGTTCACAAATGTCACAACAGAGCTAGAGATGGTAGCCAACTCTTGACCGTAGCTGGAGAGCTGACAGTGTAGGGAGACAGATCCTCACTATCCATGACACATCCATTCTCACTAAGTATTGGTGACCATGGACTGGGTGTTACAAGCCACACTTTATGCTGAGTTGGTCTACACACACATGTTCACCCTTTTGAGTGTTCTTCGTTTTGTCTGCGGATTCTTTCTTCTATTTGGTATAATTTCCCATCTGTCCGCAAATTCTCTGCTGGCCATATCTTGCAGTGACAGTCTGATGGCAATGAATTCTCTCAGTTTGAAAATGCCTTTACCTTGCCTTCAGTTTTGAAGGAAAATTTTGCTGGAGGTAGAATTTTAGTTTGTCAGTTTCTCCCCTTTTTCAGGACTTGAAAGATGTGGTTCTGGTGTTTTCTGGTTTTCACTGTTTCTGGGAGAATTCAGCCATCATTCTCATCCTTATTTCTCTTAAAGCAATTTTTATTCCCTTCTGTGAATACCCATAAGATTTGCTCTTCATCTTTGTTTTTTTTGTTTTTTTTTTTTAACAGTTTGACCCTGTTGTGTCTGAGAGCAGTTTTCTTCATGTTTATCATGCTTGGAGTCCTCTGGCATGCTTGAATCTGTGACCTGACATCATTAATTCAAGACATTTCCCAACCATTATTTCTTCAGATTTGTCCTCTGTTCCTCTCTCTCTCTCCCTTGAGGACTCAGTTACATGCACAATGTTAGGCCATTATTGTTACTGTCCCACAGAACTCAGATTCTCTCTCTCTTTAACCTCCTTCTGCCCCTCCCCATGTTTGTTTAGCTTAATTTGAATAACTTCAGTTGACTTGTCTACAAGCTCACTGACTTCTTTTTCTCTGCTGTGTCTAGTCTGCTGAGTCCATTGAACGATTCTTCTATTATGTTTTTATTTATTTTTAATTTTTTAAATTTTATTTTATTATTATTTTTTTAAGATTTTATTTGACAGAGAGAGAACACAAGCACTATTGGGGGCAGAGGGAGAGGGAGAAGTAGGCTCCTCACTAAGCAGGGAGCCCAATGTGGGGTTTGATTCCAGAATCCTAGGATCATGACTTGAGCCGCAGGCAGATGCCTAACTGACTGAGCCACCCAAGTGCCTTTGTTGTTTTTTTTTATTCTTAACATTTCTGTTTGTTTATTTTTTATAATTTCTTGCTCTCTCTGGATATTGCCCATCTATTTATGCATTGTCCATTTTTACCTGCTTGGTCCTTTTACATATTTATTATAGTTATTTTAATGTCCCTATCTGATAAGCCTACCATCGGGCCATCTTCAGGTTCACTTTTATTATTTCTTTTTTCAACCATAGCTCACATTTTCTTGTTTCTTTGAATGTGCCATAATTTTTTTAAAAGATTTTATTTATCCATTCATGAGAAACATACAGAGAGAGGCAGAGACGTAGGCAGAAGGAAAAGCAGGCTCCCCATGGGGAGCTTGATGCAGGACTTGATCTCAGGACCACAGGATCATGCCCTGAGCTGGAAGCAGATGCTCAACCACTGAGCCACCGAGGCGTCCCTGAATGTGCTGTAATTTTTAATATTTAATCAGGCAATTATGTATGAAAAAACAATGAAAAGGAAAATAGTATATACTCCCAGAAAATAAATGTAAGGGCCTGAGTTAATCTAATCTTTAGTTGAACTGAGTATGGACTTTGTTGCAGCTTTGGTAGATTCAGGTCATCACTAGCTTCAAATTTTTTCTTTAAAAGACTTATTTGTTTATTTGAGAGAGAGAGAAGGTAGGAGAGGGAGAGAGAGTCTCAAGCCTACTCCATGCTGAGTGTGAGCCTGATGTGGTACTTGATCTCACAACCCTGAGATCATGACCTGAGCCGAAACCAAGATTTGGTGGCTTAACTAACCGTGCCACCTAGGTGTCCCTAGCTTCAAATGTTTTGAGTGCAGGACCAGCACTTTCCCTTTGCCAAGGCATGGGACCCTAAAGAGGTTTTTTTTTGTTTTTTTTTTTGTTTTAGTTTCAGGGGTTGAATTTAGTCATTCATCAGTTGCATATAACACCCAATGTTCATTACATCACATGCCCTCCTTAATGGCCATCCACTCCACCCCCACCTCCCCTCCAGCAACCTTCTGTTTCCTAGAGTTAAAAGTCTCTTACGATTTGCCTCCTTGTTTTTATTTCATTTTATTTTTATTTTATTTTCCCTTCCCTTCCCCTATGTTCATCTGTTTTGTTTCTTAAATTCCAATTGAATTTGGTGAATTCATATGGTATTTGTTTTTCTCTGACTTACTTATTTCACTTAGCATAATGCCCGCTAGTTCCATCCATGTTATTGCAAATAACAAAGTCTCATTCTTTTGGATGGCTGAATAATATTCCATTATATCATTAAATATATATAAATATATATGTGTGTGTATATATATATATATACACACATATATATACATGTATATATATATATATATATACCATATCTTCTTTATTCCTTCATCTGTTGATGTGCATCTGGGCTCTTTCCATACTTTGGCTATTGTGGACATTGCTGCAATAAAAACTGGGGTTCATGTCTTTATGATTTATAACCAAATCACCAGCTTTACAGGCTAGCTACCAACTTTTTGGGTCAACGGGAAGTTCTCTTTGCCTTTCAATTATGATCCCCACTCAGAGGGCCTCAGGAGATCTCTCTGTGCCTTACCCTGATGGCTTATGCAGTGCATTCAGTGAAGGCCAATAGAGCCCAGGGGTCTTTGTCTCAGGACTCTGCTCTCCCCTAGCTATAGGAAGCTGGCAGCCAATTCCTGGTACTGAATGAAACATTCAAAGAGGTTTCTCTCAGTCCTCCTTACTTGTTCCCAGGCTTTGGTTTACCACCTCTGTGTATTTAGTGAAAACTCCTGGGATAGAGCTGACAGGTGGATGCAGAACTGATCTGTGGATAGGCTCCTTGGGTTCTAAACTGAAACGAGAGTTCACATGGGGCATTGAGATTATGCGACACAGCTAAAGTTGTCTTATAAGGAAATACAGGAGCTTACTGAATATAATAGGGAAGAGGGCAGCCTGGGTGGCTCAGCAGTTTAGTGCCACCTTTGGCCCGGGATGTGATCCTGGAGACTCGGGATCAAGTCCCATGTCAGGCTCCCTGCATGGGGCCTGATTCTCCCTCTGCCTGAGTCTCTCTGCCTCTCTCTCTGTCTCTCACGAATAAATAAATAAAATCTTTAAAAAATATATAATGGAGAAAAAGAAATCCTGAAAATCAATGAGATAAGTCTCCATCAAAGAAAATAGAACAAGGATCCCTGGTGGCGCAGCGGTTTGGTGCCTGCCTTTGGCCTGGGGTGTAATCCTGGAGACCTGGGATCGAATCCCACGTCGGACTCCCGGTGCATGGAGCCTGCTTCTCCCTCTGCCTGTGTCTCTGCCTCTCTCTCTCTCTCTGTGACTATCATTAAAAAAAAAAAAAAAAACAACAAGAATGTAAAAATAAATCCAAACGAGGAGAAATAAGAAAATAAAAAAAATTAATGAAATGTATAATCAAAATTTTGTAGAGATTGTATCATACCAACAGATTGTAGAGAAAATTGAAAAAGACCAAAATGAGTCTTTAGAAAGCATTATAAATTTTATAAATTTCTGTAAACACCAATTGCAGTAAAAGATGGAAGGCCTTAATAGTTAAGAAGGGAAATGAGACACACCTCAGATGTTACAGAAATTAAGTAGTCTAATAATAAAAACAAAACAAAATACTTCAGACCAAAAAAGGGGGGGGGGAGACTTAAAGGGGACGAGTCCTTAAGAAAAACCAACAAAAACCTTAAAATGAACTAAAAAAAGAAAAAGAAAGCTTTAATAATTACTAAATAAATAAATAATAAACAAAATTAAGTAAATTTTTATCAGTAGTCAAATAGCTATAAAAACCAAAAAGTCAGGCTCATGTGGCTTCACTGGAAGGTATACCAAGTATTAAAGGAAGGAATAACACAGCTCTTTGGATAAAATCTTTCAGATAATAGGAATAAGAAGGGGGAGACTTATTTTGTGAGGCTAGCATAACTTTGATACTATAACCTAACAAGGACAAAACAGGAAAGGACAATGACAAGCAAAGTATAATGGGTAATATGTAAAAAAATAGAGATAACCAATGTTACCAAGTGGGGCTTATATGAAAGATGTAAATTTAGCATTAGAAAGTCCATAATTTTGTAACAATATATGATGACAGGTGTTAACAGGACTTATTGTTTCACAAGGTATACAAATAGTGAATCATTATTTTGTACACCTGAAACTGTACATTGTTATATGTCATTTATACCTCAATTTTATAAAAAGGAAAATTGGTAAGTGTAATTGATTGACAAAGGAAATACATCCTATAATAATCTCGACAGATTCAGAAAAAGTACTTGATAAAATTCATGATCATTTATGATTGAAAATTCCCAGCGATTGTGGAAAAAAGCAAAATTATCTGTAGATTACCAGAAATCCTTCCATAAAATTTTTATGTAACAAGTGAGTCATTGAAGTTTCCCTTGGAGTTCAAGAAAAGACAAAAATGTTCATGCCACATCTTCAATTTAGCATTTTGGTAGTGCTCCTAGGCAGCACAATAAAGTAAGTGAGAGACATAAAGTTTTGATGATTGAAAAGGAAGAAATGAAACAGGTATGATTCACATGTGACACAGTTGTGCTTTTGGTAAAACAATAATATACAGATAAAATATTAGAGTTAGCAAGGAAATTTAATGAGAGAGGTCTATATAAAATCAGTAGACAAATTTCAACTGGCTTTCCATAAACCAGCAAATTCCTCAAAACATACAATTTACAATAGCATAAGAGGAAGTCAATTATCTAGGAATAAAATTGACTAAAGTTATAGAAAGGATACATTTTTAGGAAAAATACCAAACTTAAGAGGTGGTCACAGATTTAAATGAATGAAAACACCATGTGCATAGATTAAAAGACTCAATAATGCAAAAATTAAAATTTTCACAAATTGATTTACAGAAATCATTTATAAGTTGCATTACATTGAAATTAAGAATTTTATTTGAAAACATCATAAAATAAAACACTAGCCATGGTGTGGGAGAAGACATATTTCAGTTATATCCTTACAGGGATCCCTGGGTGGCGCAGCAGTTTGGCGCCTGCCTTTGGCCTAGGGCATGATCCTGGAGACCCGGGATCGAATCCCATGTCGGGCTCCCGGTGCATGGAGCCTGCTTCTCCCTCTGCCTATGTCTCTGCCTCTCTCTCTCTTTCTCTGTGCGACTATCATAAATAAATAAAAATTAAAAAAAATTATATCCTTACAGAGGACTAGTATGAAGAGCATTTCAAGAATTTTCACAATATGAAAAAGAGAGAAAACCCCAAAATGGGCAAAAGGCTCGAAATAGGCACTTCATAAAAGGGGAAATTCAAATGCCCATAGACATGAAAAGATGCTCATTCTCATTAGTGATTGGAGAAATGTAAATTAAGATTATGAGATACTGCTTCTGTGTTATCAAATTGGTGGCTTTTTTATTTCATTGTTTATTAGCTTGACTGATATCTTTGAAATATCTAGGCATATGTGTAGGATTAAGCAATGGAGACTTTAAAAAAAAGAAAAGATCTATTTACTTATTTTTAGTGGGAAGGAGCAGAGGGAGAGAGAAAGAGGATCTCAAGCAGACTCCCTTCTAAGCTCAGAGCCCTTTCGGAGCTGGAATCTCACGACCCTGAGATCATATTCTGAGCCAAAACCAAGTCAGATGCTTAACCCACATGCCCAGATAAATAATTTTGAATTTACAGAAAAGTTACTAGAATGGTACCCCCCAAAACCTTTTTTTTTTCCCTTGGACTATTTGGTTGCAAGACATAAGTTGCCACATGATTGAAAAACATTTGTGGTCTCAAATGCCAAGAGTTGGCAAAGATGTAGAACTACGAGAATTCATAGGTAGAATAAGTGAGTCTCTAAATTGGTAGAACTACACTGGCAGATGGTTTGACACTGTAGGATAATGTTCACAATATGTCTACCCTATGACTCAGAGATTCTACTCCTACTTATACCTGAGATATATGTACAAGAATGTTCACAGCCATGCTGTTGATAAAATTATCCCAAACTGGAAACAGCCCAAAGAGTCATCATCGGCAGAAAGGATAAATAAATTGTGATATTTTTACAAAATAGAGTCTTACATAGCAATGGAATTGGATGAATTATAGCTACATACAATATAAGCGCAGGTTGTGAACAAATTAAGAAAACAAGTAGGATTGGTGTGCCTGGATGGCTCAGTGGTTGAGCATCTGCTTTTGGCTCAGGTCATGATCCCAGGGTCCTTGGATCAACTTGATCTTTGATTCTTGGTCCCAAATCAGACTTCCTGCAGGGAGCCTACTTTTCCCTCTGCCTATGTCTCTGCCTCTGTGTGTGTGTGTGAATAATAAATAAAATCATAAAAAAGAAAACAACTAGGATAAAACAAATCATTCCACATAAGAAGTTCAAAAGTAGGCAACACAACACATATTATTTATGGGTGGAGGCATATATGGTAAAAATATAAAGGATTTGCCTGATTAGTGATTAGCCTAACAGTTGGGATAAAGCAGTGCTCTCTCAGAGGGGAAGCAGAGTTTTAGTAGGAAGGACTGTTCCATGGGTTGCTGCTATGCTAGGAAATTTCTATTTTGTGACCTACAGGATGGCTGTGCTGGTATACAGGACTGTATGTTTGTCTGTTTTTAGCTATTTGTTAAACTATGCATGTACTTTTTACGTGTGGTAATATTTCACAATAAAGAGTGTGTGTGTGTGTGTGTGTGTGTGTGTGTGTGTGTGAGTGTGTGGTTAGAGGGAGAGAGAGAGAGAAGAGAGAGGGAGGGAGAGATTGATTCTCGGTTTGATTTAACGTGGTCCCAATAAACTTATTGTTCACTGAAGCAGGCATTTGCCAACAGAGATAAAATTTTTGCTATCTTAAAAAAATGGATTGATGATGAGAAAATAATCATTTAGGAGTGGGGACAGGCAGGGTTAAAGTATCATTGCAAGAGTGGCTGGCCCTGCCTTGGGATTTAAAACCAGAAACACTCTCAAGATGGCAGAGCCTTGGGGCACCTGGGTGGCTTAGTTGGTTAAGTGTCTGCCTTTGGCTCAGGTCACATTCTCAGG
Organism: Canis lupus dingo; assembly: GCF_003254725.2. Taxonomy (NCBI): domain Eukaryota; kingdom Metazoa; phylum Chordata; class Mammalia; order Carnivora; family Canidae; genus Canis; species Canis lupus. The sequence goes on along the minus strand of NC_064244.1, from coordinate 16,603,253 downwards.
GTCCTGTGATTGAGTCCTGCATCCTGCTCCTTGCTCAGTGGAGTTTGTTTCTCTCTCTTCCTTTCCCTCCACAATCTCAAATAAATAAAATCTTAAAAAAAAAAAAAAAAAATTAGGGCAGCCCCAGTGGCACAGCGGTTTAGCGCCGCCTGCAGCCCAGGGTGTGATAAAAAAAAAAAAAAAAAAAAGGAAGGAAAAGTCATTATAGGAAGAGAAGTCATTATTGTACAGTTCAAAGATAGGATTGAAATGTTACAGAGTAGGTGAGCTAAAGTGCATTGGTTTCATCCAATGACCTTCTTGCCTCTCTTGATCTGGGCCGAAGTTGTAAGAGTTCACAGAGACTCCTAAAATAAGCGTCTCCCTGTTTTCTCCTAGAAATAAATGATACAGAACACAATAGTTTTGTTTCATCCAGCTGAAGCTTCTCTCATTTGGAGGAAGTGAATGAATCACATCTACTCCTTCAGAGTTTTGCTCTGTCTGAATTTTCAAATTATAGTTGCAAAAAAGCAGTAACAGTATAACGGAATTGTGTGTGTAGAGGTTATAAGGTATATATTCTTAATTCAGGGCCTGTATACTGCTGTGGGAACACTATATTCTTGGTTTTGTCCTTCACAGTTAGAAAGACAAGCTATACTTTTGTAGCTATATATAAAAAAAATTCTGACTTTAAATAGTACTGAAAGTTTAATCCAGAGTTCTGGATTAAATAGTACTGAAACTGAAACTGAAACCTTTAGCTTCCCTAAAAATAGTACTAATAGTACTGAAACCTTTAGCTTCCCTAAAAACAAACAAATTGAAACTAGATTTACCTCTGTACACATGCACACACAAAGCCCGCATGGAAATGTCTTCCTCTAACTGGAACAAGTGGGACTCCACCTTCTCAGAAAGAAAACAAGATCTGTATGTTCTATATGCAAACAACTACCTTGAGTATTCAAGTAACAGAAAGTAAGGGAACTAAGAGGTCCCTTCAAGGGACAGTAAATGCAGGGAGTTAGTATCTGCATTCAGGTCATGACCTCGCTCATTTGGAACAAGCTGTTTTCATATGTTTTAAAATAATCATCCTGAAGAAAAAGCACATTAAATCGCAGTAATATGGTTCACATTAGGGTGCCGGCATAAAATTCGGCAAAGAACAAAATTGTTTATTATTTTAATTAAAGACTAATTTTGAAAAATCCTTCCAGTCTGATTGATTATGGTATGGAAATGACTTTTTAGGGAACATAAAGGCTTTCCTCAAACATTTTTGTAGGGCTGGTCCTTTTGGTATGGAGAATTACCAGCAAGTTCAGATCTTGTTCTGCTGAAAGATTTCTGCCCCTTTTCTGCGGACTGCAGGCCCTGCTACAACCACATCGTATTCTCAGTTTTCCTTTGCGCTCTTCCAACTAAGACGAGCCAACGTAACTGGAAGGAAAGGACTATAGGGTAGGGTTTATATTTTTCTGTACTTCCAGTGTACAGAACTCTGGATTAAGAGCTAGAGGATCTGGATCCCAGACACTTCATAGTTGAATGATTTAGAACAAGGTACTCAAATTTTATTGATCTAGGGTTCCTGAGGTTCTTGTGTTTTTTTTTTTTTTTGTTTTGTTTTGTTTTGTTTTGTTTTTGTTATTTGGGTTTTTTCATCAATAACCTAGGGATAAAATTACTTATCTTGCCTACCTCACTGGGTTCTTAAAAGGATCAAATAAATGACATGTTTTGAAAACCACATGTGAATTTTAGAATCATTATTACTGTACTCTAGAACAATTCTCTGCTACTGGTTCCCCCACTCTGTGCCAGCACCCTTTGCCCTTGCCCTGGCTCTGGCTTGCCATTGGAACTCCAGAGCCTACTATGGAGCCAGTGATAGGATGGCAGAAGTAGTGGCATAGATATTGGGACAGGAGGAAACTAAACAGAGTAGTCCGACGACAGTTCAGCTGCTCCAGGTTATCAGCCACTTTTTGTTAGAGTCATAGCCGAGTCATAGCCAAAAGAACACTTTCTGAAAATTATTGCACAATGTCAGAAAGGTTTCTGGACAATTGTCTTTTCTAGCTCTGAGTTCTTTCACTCTGATCTCTAAAACTGAGATTTAGGATTGGGATGGAGGAGGGTCTCTTACTCTAGGGCAATCACCTGCTCCACCAGAGAGAGTTCCATCCATATTGTTGAATCATGAAATAAGTTGGATGTCGTGGAATTTGGTTTACTAAGCATTACTTGAGACAGGCAGGACCGTACAGGTTTCAAAATGGTAACACTTAACAGAATGTAATACATGTTTTAATGGGATTTAGGGAAGAATGTGTAGTGACAGTGTTTTCTACACTTTTCTCTGGCAGATCACAAGCTTTGCATTGATATACAAGTGTATAGGTTAGAGGTACCTGGGTGGCTCAGTCAGTTGAGCGTCTGCCTTGGGCTCAGGTCATGATCCCAGTGTCCTGGGACTGACTCCCACATCAGGTTCCCTGCTCGGTGGGGAGTCTGCTTCTCCTTCCACTCCCCCAACCCTCCACCCCCGCTCATGCTCTTTCTCTCTCTCTCAAATAAGTAAATAAAATATTTTTAAAAACTGGTCACACATACAAAGAAAACCACAAGTGCATGAGTTATATGCCTGAACATATAATCATAGGGGTCACTTTAGAGGGGAATTTTCTCAGTCTTTATGAGGGTTCCCAGGCTAAGGAAGGAATGCTTTAAGGTTAAATAATGTTAATACATGCGTAGGCATAAATTAAGTTGAAAACAAGACTAACCAGAATAACTGGCCTTACCACCAAAATGGGGTTTCTCAACAACGGTGCTATTGACATCTTGAGCTGGATAGCTGTTGTTGTAGAAAGCTGTCTTGTGCACTGAAGGATATTTTGCAGGATCCTTGGCCTCTACTCTCTAGATGTTGATAGCATTCTCCAGGCAGTGCCAAATAACCCGTGGGGGGTGGGCAAAATCACTCTTGCTGAAAATCACTGCACTTAAAACCAGTAATTTAATTCACTGCCCAAAATTCTGTTTTCCTTCTGGAAATTTGCTCTTAATGAAGGAACATACTTCTCAAATAATCAACACATTTTAGTTCTCACTAATTTTACAAATAATTTTTATGGCCTTATAATTTACAAATTATTATTTTTTTAAAAGATCGTATTTATTTATTCATGAGAGAGAGAGAGAGAGAGGCAGAGACAGAAGCAGAGGGAGAAAGAAGCAGGCTCCATGCAGGAAGCCTGTTGCAGGACCTGATCCCAGGACTTCAGAATCACGCCCTAAGCCAAAGGCAGACGCTCAACGGCTGAGCCACCCAGGCATTCCTACAAAATACTTCTATATACAATATTATGGAATTGAAAGGAGAGGAGTCAATATTATTTACCATATGCCATCCGCTGAAGGATTTAATTCAAATACACTCTTCCATTGAGATCCTGGAGTATTTCTAGATGAGAGTATTTTCTTCTGTATTATAGATGATCAAACAAGCTTAGAGATGGTAAGTGGCTTTCTCAAGAAATGTAGCCAATCTTCTGACCTCAAGTTTTACTATTCTTTATTCCACATAAGAGCTGCTAGGGAGGCACTGATCTTTTACACTCCAAGGCGAAATAGCAATTATGATCTGTGTATCAGAATTCGCTCAAGTCATTTTTTACAAGAGTGTTACACTTTTCTATTTTGAGTTTTTTTTTTTTATTTTAAGATTTTATCCATTTATTCATGAGAGATACAGAGAGAGAGAGGCAGAGACACAGGCAGAGGGAGAAGCAGGCTCCATGCAGGGATCCCGATGTGGGACTTGATCCCGGGTCCCCAGGATCACACCCTGGGCCGAAGGTGGCACTAAATCGCTGAGCCACCCGGGCCTGCCCATCTATTTTGAGTTTGATAGGCCCCACATCCACCATGTATCATTATTAAAACAAAATTCAATTCCATGTTTTCCATTGGGCCAGTTAAAATAATCAAATCACTCATGCTATTTCTGGGTCAGTAAGTTATGTTACCCTTCCATGTGGCTGGTTTGGATTATTACAGGGTGTGTGGGTAGCAGAGTAAGCAGGGTAGCAGATGTTACTGGGGGATTTGGAGCAAAGGCGGGCAATTTCCTTACAGGTGATAAACAATTTGAAATGAAGTATTAGATACCCCTTTTCTTAAAAGTCTTTGGGCCACTGCATTTCCAGAATGGCCATTCTTTCTGGCCATCTTTTCCCCTGGCTTCAATCTGCCATCACACACATCATAATCAATCTTTTCACTCAGGTATCCTCCCCTATTCCCAGACTCTCTAGATACCTTCATGTTTAGCTCTCCCCTAAATTAGATTTTCATCATTTACAGGGCAGAGCAATTAGTTCTCTACCCCCTCTTCAGGATGGGGTCCACCACCACCTATTGGAAGATGCATTCATCACTTTGCTAAACCAAAGGCCATCCCTTCAAACACTCACCCCTGTGCAGCCCTGAAGAACTGGCAGGTTTTGCAATTTCTATCTTTCCTTAGTCCTCACCACACCTCCATTCTCCTCCTCCCAAGCTCTGTAAGCAGAAGAGGTCAATATGACATTTATTTTCCCATTGAGAAGAATTGACGAGAGGTGTCTGGATGGCTCAGTTAAGTGTCTGCCTTCGGCTTGGGTCATGGTGTTGAGTCCTGGGATCGAGCCCCACGTTGGTCTCCTTGGTCTCCTTGCTCAGCCGGTAGCCTGCTTCTCCCTCTCCCTCTACTGCTCCCCCTGATTGTGTTCTCTCTCTCTCTCTCTGTCAAATCAATCAATCAATCAATCAATCAATCAATCAAATCTTTAAAAAAATTGTCTAGCCAGCCCCACTCACATCTTGAATGGAAGCAGTAGTCAGTTTTTTATCTTTAAAAATGCTTTGTATTGAAGTATCCAATACATACGGAAAGGGTCACAATTCCTAAGTGTATACATCTATTAATTTTTATAAACTGAACACACCCATATAACCAGCATCCAGAACAAGACACAGAACATTACAAGCATTCCAGAAGCCTTTTTGTTCTCTCTACCAACCAGCATAGGATTTTGTAATAACAAAGAGTCTGTACATGCCAGCATATGCTCTCTAACCCAGAGCATGGTAGTGAGTAACTTAGTTTTATTACTGTACTGGCATACAATCAGAAGTTCACCACATGAGGCACAATTGCTTATGTTGTTTGCATACAAATCACTGAATATGTAGTCATTGTGTTAATATCATGGTTTAGGGGTTCAAGATGGGAAAGAGACCTTCTGCATCCTGTTCCTGGGAGTTCTCAGAGCCCGTGGGTCTTTCCTCGATGGGGTTCTCTCCTCATCACCCAAGAAGCCCTAATTTTCTTTGGGTTCTACAAGTTTTACCTAGTCTGATAAGTGATGAGGACTCTCCCAGCAGAGTTCACACTACTGCAGGTGAAATTATTGTTCCTAGAACCATCAACACCACCACTTGATACTATAATGTGTCAGCACATGGGAGAACTTAAAGTCATAGAATTCTCTACCCCGAGTGGGTCTCATCCCTGGCAGCACATTAGTATTGAAGAATTTAAAATAACACCGAAAACAAACCCCCAAAACCCCACCAACCAGCCAAACACACACATACAAAACCCCCACAAGTCACATCTACCAATTACATCAGAACCTCTTGAGGGGTAGAGTTCAGCATTGATACCTTTAAAATTCCAGGTGTTTCTGAAGGGTTGAACTTCTCAACCTCCCCTAGCAGCTCCCCTCCTTTTCACTTTTAGACATATCTGCAACTCTAATTACATTCTCAAGGTGATTGAAATTTACCCCAGGCTTGATTCCCTAACTACCTTTCAAACATAAGGTAGGGCATTTTTTCCTTTTCTTTTCTAACCTAGGGACTATCCTTAAGTTATAGGAAATGGACAAAACGCCTCCATTATCTCCCAGTTTCCTTCCATTGGCCAGATCCCCTGGGATCCCTGTGATGGAGATCTGACCCCTAGAAGCCCTGCCAGGGGAAGTGAAGTCTATTCCAGCACAGGAGCATGCCTTTGTCTAGTTGCTTTCAGTTCAGGACACCAGGTATACCTTAACAGAGCCACATGAACAAGTGCCTCCTGTGTCTCCAAAGGCAGTTTTACTGTCAACACTCACCAGTCACTCACCAGTTACCTTTTGAGGGCTTATGAGCTGCACTGGTGATAGGAGGGGGTCGGTAGGCAGAGAAGAGGATCTGGCAGTTGGTCAAGAAGGGAATATCCGAGAAGTTAGTTCAGGAAAGGTATAGAGAGATAGGAGCTGGCCTGGCTGTGGAGGATTTCTCTTACATAAAAAAATTAGTCCCTGTTTTCTATCAATGTCATCACGTGCTTGCTTTTTCTGGCTTTTTCTCTCCCCCTAGAAAGTATTGTGTCCAGAAGATCTTCCTTGGAACTGCATCTGGCTTCCACCACTTGAACAATGCAATAACTACAGGATGCACAGTGACTTGAGAAGATATCAGAGGCGACCTGTCACCATGCCGGGGGTGGGGGGGGGTGTCACATGAAGAGCTGTCTCTCTGTGTTCCTTCTAATCTAATATTTGGAGGGTAGGAGAATGGATGTCATACTGTATAATTTGCTCCAAACTCTAAACTTCCAAGAGATGTCTTTGCTAGAAAGCAAAGTGTACCCCTTGATAAACTTTAAGCTCCAGCTTTGAAACAGGGCCCCAGGCAAATAATCCTCAACTCATCCTTCCATAGTAAAATCCCTAGGGAATCATTATCTCTGATGGCAGTCCTGACTGATGGGATTGGCTGAATTAATAATAATAATAATAATAGCCATCATTATTGAGGATCTGCTGTTCACCAGTCACTGTATATTCATCATGTTATATAATTAACCCTTAAAGGTAGGTATAACTCATGTTGTTTTACAAATGAAGAAATCAGGGCTTAAAATCTTGAATGGCTTGCCTCTCGTCACACAGTGAGTGACTGAATGAAGCTTTGAAACCAGGTCTGAAGACTATACTTTCAGGGATCATTTCTATAGTTTGTTACTAGAGAAGTTTCTCTGAACGTGTAGGGTACCCCACTATGATGATTACAGCAGCTCACGTGACGGATATGGTGGAAGTCGAGACAGTTACTCAAGCAGCCGAAGTGATCTCTACTCAAGTGGTCGTGATCGGGTTGGCAGACAAGAAAGAGGGCTTCCCCCTTCTCTGGAAAGGGGGTACCCTCCGCCATGTGATTCCTACAGCAGTTCAAGCCGCGGAGCACCAAGAGGTGGTGGCAGTGGAGGAAGCCGATCTGATCGAGGGGGAGGCAGAAGCAGATATTAAAAACAAAACAAAACTTTGGACCAAAATCCCCGTTCAAAGAAAACAAACAAAAAAGTGGAACCTTTTCTGTCATAACTGTCCAAGGACTACTAAAAGGAAAAATTGTGTTACCTTTTTAAAATTTCCTGTTAAGTTCCCCTTCCATAATTTTTATGTTCTTGTGAGGGAAAAAAGTAAAACTGTTTAATCTTATTTGACTTTATGACATTGCTTTCAATAAGCAAATGTTAAATGTGTTAAGACTTTACTTGTGTACTAGTGTTGTAATTTTTCAAGTTAAAAGTGTCCCTAAAGGCCACTTCCTATATCTGATTTTTCCCAGTAAATGAGGCAAAGCAATTCTAAGACCTTCCACAAACATCTAGCCTTCTAAAATGGAGAGGTGAATCTTTCTGCCTATACAAACAAGCTAGCTATTAGAGGGTGGTCGGGGTATGCTACTCTTAGGATTTCAGAGTGTCTTCAAACTGAAATCTCAATGTTCTCAGTAATGAAAAACCTGAGATCAGATGCTTATTTAAGGAAAGTGCTATTCACCCAGTAAATCCAAAAAAGCAAATGGATAATGCTGGCCATATTTTGCCTTTCTGACATTTCCTTGGGAATCTACAAGAACCTCCCCTATCCCCTCCCCCAATAAGACCATTTAAGTGTGTGTTAAGCAACTACAGAATACTAAATAAAAGTTTGGCCAAAACCAAACCAAACCAAACCAAACCAAACAAAACAAAACAAAAAAAAAAAAAAAAAAAAAAGAAACCAGGTCTGTCTGATTAGACCCTGTGGCCTTTCATAGAGAACATTGTCTTCCTGTAAGATAAGCTGCTAGACCTTCTCAGGTCTAGTAGCCTGGTACTTTTATGCTAAACCTGAATTCACAATTTCTCCCAATTACTACCCAGTTCAGGCTTGCTTTCCTCCTTCATAATCCCACAAGATGAGAGCTATGTACTATTCTCCACCTAAGGCTCTCTCTCTCTCTCTGTGTCTCTCTTTTTTTAAGAGATAGCTACCAAAGTAGCAATGGTTCCAGTTCTATGCAAAATGTCATGAGTTCATCTTTGGTTCCTAGAAAATACCTTTAGTTTATGAGATCCCTCCAAAAGTAATGCTTTAACCAAGACTGATGTTGATAGTTGGGATTTTAGACACCTTGAAGAGAGGTCTATATGGGGTACTTTTAGAGGTTTCTTGAATGTGTCAGTTAGGACCCTTTGGTTGGCAAGTAAAGGAAATGCAAACTCAGTCTAGCTTAAGGGAAAAGAAGATATACTAGCCAAATGCTGCAAACATCAGAGAGAGAATGGTGAATACATAGTTTTATGGAATTTATAATACAGCACTTTAAATGAATTATAGCTATGTCTCACAACATAAGTAAATCTCTAAAACAACACTGAATGAAAATGTCAAGTTGTGTTGAGTCCCTGTGTAATTTGATAAAATTATCAAGTTAAAAAAAATCTATAAAATAGGTTTAAGGATACATAACTAGGTAGTAAAAATCTTATGTCATGTATGAGCATGATAAACACTAAATTTATGACAGTAATTATCACTGGGTTGTAGTTGGGATCTGGTGGGAGCACACACATATTGTTTCAAATCTGCAATGTTTAATGCTTTCCATGGAAAACACTTAAATTATGATGCTTATCATATTTGATAAAACTGGATGTTCATTATTATATTATTCTCTACTCTGATCTGAGTGTTTAAAATGATTCAGAATTGGGGCACCTGAGTGGCTCAGTCAGTTAAGCCTCCAGCTCTTGATTTTGGCTCAGGTCGTGGTCTCAGGGTCATAAGATCATCCCCCACATCCGGACTCTGTGCTGGGTGTGGAGCCTACTTGAGATTCTCTCTCTCTCCACTCCTCTTCACTGTGCTTGTTCTCTCTTTCTCTTAATAGTTAACTAATTAATTTCTCTAAGTGAAAGTGACTTACAGGAAATGTATCTTCAGTCTCACTGAGGAATATATTTATATATGAAAACTCATAAATAATGTGCCAGAGAATATAACTGAACAGTGTATAAAAGAATAATTTGCCAGAATAATTTGCCAAAATCTATCAAGATTTATCTCAGCATAGAATAATATAGCAAAAATTCATTGATATAATACATTGCATTGATAAGTTATGGGAAATAACAAACAATAGGTGGAACTCTATAGCTATTCCCCTTAAAATTGGGAACAGGAAAAAACAGTGCTCTCACTATTACTTATTATTATTTTTTTAATGAAATGCTAAGTCAATGCATTAAGGGAGAAAGCAGTTATAAAAAGTATCATAGATAGAAGCTTGGGAAAATATTCTACCCATAAAAGACCAAAACTAATAAAAGTGGACAGATTCAGTTCAGTTTATGAATAAAGAGAACCTGATCTCAAAGAAGAGGACAGACACAAGCTTGCTTTGGAATGGGGACAGTGGGAGTATTAGATACAGACCCAGGTTGTTCTAAGAATTATCTCAGAACATAAAAAGAATAAGATACAAGAAATGAGGCTGGCAGGAATGAAGCCAGAAGCAGGTTCCAGCCAGCTGGCTTGGTACCCATAGGGCAATGATACCATAGCACCAAGAATAGGGAAGCCCCGAGTCCTCTGTGTAGAAGAGAGTCAGATAGGGGCCCAGGTGTGCCATATTGTGTATCTGTCAACACCTCTTGGCATTCTGGAACTAAACTATGGACATACTTAACGTAAGCATACTTAGGTGAGAGCAGCAGGGTGAGAGATTTTGAGGTGGTGCTAGGCTGCTCATCATCGGTGGGTGAAGGCAGGCAGCCTATTCCTAAATAGATACTCCTTTGACAGACAATACAACTTGGCTGAGAATAGTATGGGATGAGCCCTGACAATGATCTCTATGTGTATCAAGGATTGTGAATAGTATATCATAAAATAAATCGTTATGTTTTAAATACACTAATGAAAGGCATCTGCTGACGTTTGAGCTTTTGACATGTTACTCAATAGATCTGGCCTGAGTGTGCCAGAGGGCCAGAAATGCCAAAACTCAAAAGGAACTGGTCAAAGTATCTGCTCTTAGGTAAAAAATAATGGATATACTCCACTTCTTCTCTCCCACTGAATGAAGTTATACAACCTGGAAAAAATGTGTGGAGCAACTATTTAAGGACTCTGAAAAGTAAATAGCATATGGCCTGGGAAAGAAGACTAGGATTTGAAATACCACTAAAGCAGCTGTATTTATCATTCTTTTTATTTTCAAAATTTCCTGGCCTCAGTTCAATGTACCAGAAGTGGGCAATGAGGCACAGAAAGAAAGTTCTAGAAGAAGTCCTTTGGTGGTGACTTAAATGGAAAACATAGCTTCTAAGCTCAGAGTGAGTGTGAAATTTAGTCCCCTTGTTTCTTTTCAAGGGAAACAAAGAGGGGGAAACACTATGTATACTGGATACATTAAAAGGATAATAACTCTACTTATATAAATTCAACAGCTTAGTGAAATAGACTCATTTAATTCCTTAAAAAACACAAACTCGGGCAGCCCGGGGGGCTCAGCGGTTTAGCACTGCCTTCAGCCCAGGGTGTGATCCTGAGGACCCAGAATCCAGTCCCACGTCGGGCTCCCTGCATGGAGCCTGCTTCTCCCTCTGCCCGTGTCTCTGCCTCTCTCTCTCTCTCTCTCTCTGTGTCTCTCATGAATAAATAAATACAATCTTAAAACAAAACAAAACAAAACACAAACTCCCTAAACTGACTAAAGGTGAAATAGATAACCTGAATATATAATGATATAACTATATATAGCTGTGTACATATATACAGTTTTACATATATACATATATATGTAATTATTTAAAATAATTAATTCTTGGTTAAAATTCTTTTGAAATTCTCCAACCTCAAATAGTTTTACTGGTGAAATTCTACCAAATAGGTAAAGAGGAAGTAAGACTAATTCCACCCAATATCTAAATAAATTAAATCAATATTAAATAACCTTCTCAAAAATAAAGCACCAGGCCTAGATGGTTTCACAGGTGAATTCTACCAAATATTTAAGGAAGACTTAAGTTTAAATTGAATTTGAGTCGGTTCTCCACACTCCTCTAGATAATAGAATGCAGACCATTCTCTAATTCATTTTTATAAAGCCAGCAAACCCATACTTGGCAAAGGTAGTACAGACAAAGAAATCTATCTATACCAGGTTTATCTAGGTTTTAGATTCTCAGACTACACTGATTAATAACTCACAACTAACTTTATAATAAAAAAGTACCTCTAACACTATATTTTCTTTTGAGATCCTTTGTTAGCTTTTCTCTTCCTGGTTTTTGGTAATTGAAGTTGTTGGCTATTGACATCATGGTCTTTTTATCATTTGCTCTAAATATCAGCTATTTATTTAATATGTCATAAAATAATAAAATCCATGGCCTACCTTGAATTGTTGCTATCCTCTCCACTCTATGTTCAAATATCAGAATGTTTACTTGGATTTTTGAACTGAAAGGATCATAATCAACATGAAATATCTAGAACATTGTAGTCAGTAGTGAAAATGAGCTTAATGCAAGTATTTGAATAGCATATCCATTTAATCACTGTTCCCGAAAGTAAGTTTTTCTTCCTTTGTGGCTTCTTGATGGGTAAGAGACAACGCTTTAAATAACCAGATGAATTAGGGCTTCTTTTCCTATATCACTGGGCACTGGTGGTTGAGGAAATAAAACTTTGCATGTTTAGCTAAAGTGTACACGTTTATGGTGATGATACGATATGGAGTAACAGAAGTATATTGCAGCTGTTACGAGCTAGCTGCTGAAATCAAAGCGCCCCGCTCGGCCAGCTCAGTCCTTTCCCACGTAACACCAGCCAGCGAAGGAAGTTTAGGTTCGGGCCGGGGAGGAGCGACAGCCTACAAAAGGAGGGTGACATGACACGCGGGGCTTCGCATCTGCGCTTGCGCAAAGGCTGATTAATCACTCCGGAAAGACGCGGGAGACTCTGAGTTTGCGCAGACGCAGCGCTTCCTCAAGGCGGAACTGGGAAGACCGGCGCTTGTGCAACCTAAATAGCCCGGGTAGGAAGGAAGGTGGCAGATGCGCAGCGCTGCGCATGCGCGGGCACCGCTCCCGGTGGGGAAGGGTTGAGAACCGGACCCGGGTGGCCGGCTGGGCTCAGAGCGGAGCAGGGTCAGGATGGACGAGGACGTGCTGACTACCCTGAAGATCCTCATCATCGGCGAGAGTGGCGTGGGCAAGTCCAGGTGAGGCGGGTCTGCGGGCGGTGACGAGGGCAGCGGGCTTTCTGCCGCCGTGGCGGCTGTGTGCTGGGCCGCTCGGGAACGGTAAAGGCAGCGGCCGGTGCGGGCCGGGGGGCGGGCTCCGCGCGTGCTCCCAGGCCTGTCGGCGGCGCGGCCCCGCGGCCCCGCGGCCCCGCGGCCCCGGCGCGGCCCGGCCCGGCCCCCCGCCCCCCGCCGCGCCCGCCTCGGTGTGGGCCTCTGGCAGTCCGGACTCGTCTGGATACGTTTCCCCTCCTGTTGTACCAGATAAAGAACAGTTCTGAGGGCCGCCGCCCGGCTCGGCCGGCGGGTTCGCTGCCGAGCAGCCTCGGGCGCGGCGGGCGGGTGTGGGCCCGAGTCTGGACCCGGCCGGGGGGTTCAGGCTCGCCGTCAATCCCGCGATTGGAGTTGAAACTTCAGTCCTTTGATTTCTGTCAGGCTTTCTCTGAATACGTAGTGTTCCACACAGGAAGTTTCGTGACGCCCTAGGTCACATTCCTGGCCTACTTGGGTGCCCCACCCCCCGTGTTTTTCGGAGTCAGCTTGTGAAAGAACGCTTTGGCCTTCTGACTACTGGAGTAATTCACTGTAGTCCAAGATGCTGTGAGTTTAAGCTGGGACCACCGTTGAGAATAAAGGGTAATTGTTTCACTCCGCATTCTGCCACAGCAGAGAGGTCAAGGAACAAATTAGTATGCTGTTTCTTTTCTTGGCTTTTTCTTGAGGGAAAATTATAATTGGCAGGAGTTCGAGTTGAGATCAGGTAAGAGCAGTGGAGCTCGAGCGAGCAGTGGGTGTTGCAAGCGGGTTGTGATTTCACTCAAGCCTTGGAACAAAGTTCTCCAGGTAAAGTTACCCTTGCCATCTGGCTATTATTATTATTATTATTATTATTAATCCTAGTAGTCGAGGCTGTCCTGGTTTGTAAACAGTATTCAATTCCAGAAGTTCAGATCACTTCATCAAGTTTTACTTTTTTAGATGCGTAAGGATTTCAGATTTTATTCTGTAATACGTTCTTTTTGCGATTTTATATATTTTCAAAGTATGACAATATATTTCCAATTTTTCTCATTTAAATATATTAAGGACAGCGTATTTTGGAGTGAAAGATTTGTACATAACAAGGAATAGATTAATGAAACACTGTGGGCTAGTATAGTAGTGTGGGGAGTGTGTGTGTGCATTATTTAAAGGACTGAGTGATTTTCACGATCACCATCTATTATATTTGGGATTAAAAAGTTGCTATATTGAACATTGTCTTAATAGGACTTCTATAGCCCTGTGATCTTTTTTTTTTTTCTTGAGATGTGACTCATGTAGGTTAAGGCATATGAAATTGCTGATTCTGAAGTCAAGAATGGGTTGACTGTCATTTCATATAGTTCAACCCAATACAGTTTTTGGTAGGCAACATTTTCCTAAATGTATCTGGTGGATGACTGGTTAAGTTGTGTTAAAATTTTCTGGAAGGTTAATAGAATGTTTACATAATTGAGGTTCTTCCTCTAGCCTAAGATCTGCTAAGTGGTTTATTGGATTCCTTAGTTCCCTCCCCTCAGACAAACATGTTTGGATCTAATCTGCTCCAAACTTTTCTCAGTACTTAATGAATTTTCAGCTGCTCACTGCCAAATTTTAACACCTTTACCTCTTTCAAGAAAGGGTTGTGTTCAGGGAGAAAGTTGGCTTATTTTTCTAGCTAGATATTGCATTATTGGTGCTTGTGCTGTGCTATGGAAAACAATCTTGAATACTTATTCTTTCTGGGTACCCGGAGAACAAATGACTCTACTAAGATAGAAGCCTGTGCTTTTTAAGTTAGTACAAAAACATTTGTCGTGGATATAGTCTTTAAGAATTGTTCTGACCAATAAGTTTATATTTCTTTACAGATCTAGAGTTAATGGAAGTGAAATATCATTTGTATTGTTGCACGACAAAGGATATTTATTTATTTATTTATTTTAAATATTTTATTTATTCATGAGAGAGAGAGAGAGAGGCAGGGACACAGGCAGAGGGAGAAGCAGGCTCCCTGCAGGGAGCCCGACGTGGGACTCGATCCCAGGACTCCAGGGTCACGCCCCTAGTCCAAGGCAGACGCTCAACCGCTGAGCCACCCAGGGATCCCCGGATATTTTTTTTTTTTTTTACGATTTTATTTTATTTACTCATGAAAGATACAGAGAGAGAGAGAGAGAGAGAGAGAGGCAGAGACACAGGCAGAGGGAAAAGCAGTCTCCATGCTGGGAGCCTGAGTGGGACTCGATCCCTGGTCTCCAGGATCACGCCATGGGCTGCAGGCGGCGCTAAACCCCTGCGCCACCGAGGCTGCCCGACAAAGGATATCTTATTAGTAGGTTATTTTTCCAGTTTATTTCAGACTGTTGGAGTGTGATCAGCGTGTGTGGTAGCAGACAGGAGATCCGGATTATGAAACTGGTGCTGCCACTTATGTGACCTGTGTGATACTTGAATGCTCTAGGCCTTCATTTCTTCGTTTGAAAAATGAGGTTGGAATAGAAATCCCTCAAACCTTATCTAATGTTAAATGTATAAGATGCTTTGAGCCATGGTGAAGTAAAGAACTAGCAAAGTGTTTCAGAAACTGGAAGGTTGGGACGCCCGGGTGGCTCGGTGGTTGAGCGTCTGCCTTTGGTTCAGGGCATGATCCTGGAGTCCCTGGATCGAGTCCCACATCAGGCTCCCTGCATGGAGCCTGCTTCTCTCTCTGCCTGTGTCTCTGCCTCTCTCTGTGTGGGTCTCTCATGAATAAATAAATAAAATCTTAAAAAAAAAAAAAAGAAACTGGAAGGTTATAGAGACCTTCTGTTACCTAAATTGCTGTCCCTCCTATGTCTCTGTATCCCTATCCTTTTTGGCCAACTTCATTTGTAAATTAAGAAATGCAGACTAGTTATGATCGCACTGTTTATTACAAATTTTATTTCCTCTAACTGGTAGTTACTCCTTCCATCTATAGCTCTGCATGGAGAGTATTTTTCTCCTCTAACTTTGAAAATATGAACGCGTAAATAGCATTGGTTCTTAATCATTTTCTGGTTGTGGAGTCTTTAAAAAGTCTAATAGAGAAGTAGACTCTGCCTAGGAAGAAGCATAACATAGAGTTTAGAATAGATTTCCAGCTAACAATGTATCCCTTGCCATGACCTGCTTATATTCAGAGCTGGTATTAAAATTTGTTGTTTTGTACCATATCAGTTCCCTGGCTTTCTGACAAAGTACCTTTAATGACAAGGGTTATTGTAAGGATTAGCAATTATGTAAGAAGAACCGCTGGTTCAAACGTCTGGCACATTGTTACTGTCCAATAAATAATAGCCAATACCATTGTTATTTTATTATTCTGGTATTTTTACTACTACTAGTACTCTGCAAGTTTCTTTTGTTTTTGTAACTGAGTCTTTGTAGTAACTGAGCATGGATATATACCTTTTCCATTCTTAAAATACGAGTAACTAAATTTTTAGCGAAATCTTCACTTTTATGAATTTAAAAACTTAATGTTGGGGAGAACATTTTTACAAGTGCAATCTTAAGACTCTTGTTAGTGCAGTCACCTAACTCATGTTGGAAGTAAGCAAAGTTATAATCAAGAGGGTTCAATGTTAAGTAGAAAATCTATTTTACTTCTATGATGCTGGTTTCATTGAAAACACAAGAAAGGGAGAGTTAACCCTTCAATACAATTAATGACACCAGCTTTTTTTTTTTTTTTTTAAGATTTTATTTATTTATTCATGAGAGACAGAGAGAGGCAGAGACATAGGCAGAGGGAGAAGCAGGCTCCATGCAGGGAGCCCAATGTGGAACTCTAGGAAGGCAGATACTCAACCACTGAGCCACCCAGGTGTCCCAGACACCGGCTTTTGAATACCAAAAGGCCATTATGTGTTGCAGTATACTCTGGACAAAAAAAAAAAAAACCTCTAGCAACAAAAATTCATACTTTTTTTTTTTTTTCATGTCAGACGTCTGATAGCTATTTCCTTGATTTTATTAATGCATACAGGTCGATAGAACAGTCTTTTGTCCTATTGTGGGAGATAATGTGAAGGAAGATGGATTAATTTTATAAATTTAGGGCTTTAACAGAAACTTAGATTGTATTTTTGAATAGCTTCTAATAACTGACCCTTCTGCCTTATAATAAATAAATAATTCTGGGAGATATGAAATCTTAGAGTACTCATATGTGTCTTTTGCTATTATTTCATCTCTCATCTCTTTCTAGTTTCTTTACCATTTCTTAGGTTTAGTCCTTCTTATCTTTCACCATAACCATGGCAGTTGTCTTTTGTTAATTTTCTTGCTGGCATTTTTTGCTGGCATTAAAATGAGCAGTTTTTGTCAAGAATTCTTTCTTTCTTTATTTTTTTAACTTTTTATTTTTTAAGAAATCTTTTTTAAAAAAAGCTTTTGGGAGCTCCCTATTGCCTACTTTTTTCATTCACCCTGCCTAGCATTTGCCAGATTATACTTACTCTGGCTGTCTATTGTTTGGTCAGTCTACGCTTTCTGTTTATCAGTCTGCAGCTTTCTGTTTATACTTGAATTCAGAGTGGAGTATACATCAGATTTAAACAAAAAATTAGCTTGTTGCATTCCAAGAGACTTATTTTCCCCCCTTTTGTCCACATTACAGTATGATGTGTTGCTACTATTTTCTCACAAGGATACATTTATAGTTAAAAACCAAAATCAAGCCTAAATCTTTTTTTTTTTTTTTAATTTTATTTGTTTGAGAAGAGAGAGTGACAGAGAGAGGGAGAGTACAGAGGAAGAGTAAGAGGGAAAAGAATACTCCCCGCTGAGCAGAGAACCCCACTTGGGTCTGGGTCCCAGGACCTTGAGATCATAACCTGAGCTGAAGGCAGATGCCTAACAGACCGAGCCACCCAGGCACCGTGAAACCGAAATCTTTTCACACTTGAGAATTGTGTAGAGGAGTATGGGGAATATATTAAGGAAACTTCTTTGCTCTTGGGATTCTTTTATTGCCTTCCAATAATTTAATTCCTCTCTGTATTTCTGCAGTGAGACATTATTCTTGTGAGCAGACCTACATCAGCTATTCTTACCTGTGTCTAATTTGTGACAAAATATAATCATGAATGTTTTGCCAAATGGTTAGAGAAAAGACAAATTTCTAATCTGTCTTTTAAACATCTCTTTTAGCCTGCTCTTGAGGTTCACAGATGATACTTTCGATCCAGAACTTGCAGCAACGATAGGTAAGCCTATGTTTAAAAATTCAATAGAAATACCACGTATTTTCTAGCCTTCAGTCTTTTATCTAATTCCTTCTACCCTCCCTCTCACCACCTCATTGCTTCCAAGTCTGTTGAATTATTTGTCTTTAAAAGCTTAGCTTTGGTTTCATTAAGTTTCTGGAGCCTTTGTAGCTCTCACCAAGCAAAAATGACTTATTTGTTGTTTCATGACACTTGGTTAGCACTGTGGGTATTATGATTATGATTAATCTATACATACATTTCTTTCTTGTACTATGGATTGTCTTTTACTTAGCAATTATCTGAATATTTATTGTATGTCGGTACTGTCCTAAGGATTGAGGTTGTAATGATGAATAATATAGACTTGGTATCTATCATCATGGACCTAACGGTATCACTTAATACTAGAGTGTGTTAATATTGTGTTTTTAGTGTTTGCAATAGTATCCTGCATAATTCTGAACTCAACATGTTTATTGATATTAGTTACTAAAGATTCTTAGGAGCAGTAATATTTAAATGCCTTTTTAAGATGAGATTTAGATCTGAAAGTGGTTTGCCACATTAGCTTACTAGAATATAAGAGAAGATTGAGCTAAATATTTTGGTGTATCACATGTTTAGGGAGTAGATGACAATATAAAGGTATTAAGAGACAGCTTGCAATGTGAAAGAGCTGAGTCAGAGCAGGATAGTAGCCTTGGCTCTGCCTTGAACCAGTTGGCAAGATCTTGAGGAAGTCCTATAACTTCAATGTTTCCACCTATAAATGGAGAAGTTTTGTTGAGAGATAATACATTTTTCTTACAGCTCTAAAATTTCATGATCTGATGAGTAGAATGTATTAAATACGATCCTAGCATTATTATTAGGGAAAATAGTTTCTCTTAACTGGGTTTGTTTTCATTTATTATGTTCATTTATTCGTGTTCATTTATTTATTATGTAGGTTTTTTTCCTCTTTCTTTCAAATGCTGAATAATTTCATACTTAGAGAAGTGTTGTAAAAAATAGTACAAGACTTCTTGTATGTCCCCAGATGTTAATATTTATCACATATGCTTTATCATGCTCTCTCTCCACACAACTTTGAATTCAGAGTAAAATTACAGAAAGCTCTCTAAATACTTCAATGTGTATTTCCTGAGTGAACTAGATACAATTTTACTGTATACAGACAGATTTCATTAATTGTCCCCCTAATGTCTTATTTAGCAAAAACAAAAAACAAAAAACAAAAAACAAAAACAAAAACTCAAAACTATTTCTAGTCAGGATCCAGCCCAGGATCACAACTGAGTTTAGTTGTCATTTCTCTTCAGTGTCTTAATCCGGGCAGTTCTTTGGTCTTTCTATGTCTTTTATGGCCTTGACATTTTTGAAGAGTACATACAGGTCGATAATAATGTAGAAATCCTTCAGTTACATCTGTCAAATATATCTTTGTTGTTAGATTTGGGTCATGTATTTTGGCAGGAATTGCAAAGTGCTTCTCAGAGCATGGTGTATATTTGTACCATTATTGGTGATGGGACTTTGGTTACTTAAGGTGATATATGCCAAATTTCTTTAAAGTATCATCCTGTCATTCTGTGGTGGTTGTCAGATGCTGATTTTTTTAAAATCCCATCATTCCATCTACATTTCTTACTTAGAATTCTGCCAGGAAGAGGTTTTGTTTCTTCAGTATAAACTCCTAGTGCGGGGGATCCCTGGGGGGCGCAGCGGTTTGGCGCCTGCCTTTGGCCCAGGGTGCGATCCTGGAGACCCGGGATCGAATCCCACATCGGGCTCTCGGTGCGTGGAGCCTGCTTCTCCCTCTGCCTGTGTCTCTGCCTCTCTCTCTCTCTCTCTGTGTGACTATCATAAATAAATAAAAATTAAAAAAAAAAAATAAACTCCTAGTGCCTCTAAATGTTTAGTAAGTTATACCAGGCATTACTTAGCTTTTGTGTGGCATATTAATATTTACAGGTTTACATTTATGTGTGAAAATAAATCACTTAAAACACTAGTAATTTAGGGATCCCTGGGTGGTGCAGCGGTTTGGTGCCTGCCTTTGGCCCAGGGCGCGATCCTGGAGACCCGGGATCGAATCCCACGTCGGGCTACCGGTGCATGGAGCCTGCTTCTCCCTCTGCCTGTGTCTCTGCCTCTCTCTCTCTCTCTGTGTGACTATCATAAATAAAAACAACAACAACAAAACAACAACAACAACAAAAAAAACACTAGTAATTTAAAATCCACTTTAATTTGGCTTTGCTATATTATTTGTTCCTTTAAAAAATTAGTTGTAAAAAAAAAATTAGTTTTAAAACTTCATTTCACTCAGTACATGCCTCACAGTGGATGGCGAGGAGAAGAGTAGGAACTGGCAGGAAAATGAATTTGCCTAGAGTTAAAATTGTACTAAGGGAATGATCAATATACAGTGTAAAGGTATCTCTTCATTTTAAACCCAGATGAAATCTGGGAACTTGGACATGACAAATTATGTATTGTCTTTATTTTTAAAAAGGCTTTGTCTGCTTTAAAAACCAGTACTATGATTGTGGTATACTGATTAGATATACATAATTTGTTTCCCAAATGGACCCTGGGTCTTGAAAAGTATCTTTTACATTTAGACATCAGATTATTTTCTGCTTTAGTTATAACTAATACACACATGAGTTTTTAAAATAAAAACAACTCAGTTGCTAATGGCCCTGTAAAAATTAATGTTTTGTGGAAAGTTAGTATTTTACGTAAAGTAGTAAGGAAAGCACACCTCTATCTTTCAGTAATATAGTGAGACATTCAAGTTTCTATCTTGTATAAAATATTCTTTTATTTATTTATTTTTTAAAGATTTTATTTATTTATTCATGAGAGACACAGAGAGAGAGAGGCAGAGACACAGGCAGAGGGGGAAGCAGGCTCCATGCAGGGAGCCCAATGCAGGACTCTGTCCCAGGTCTCCAGGATCACGCCCTGGGCCAAAGGCAGATGCTCAACCGCTGAGCCACCCAGGCGTCCCTAAAATATTCTTTTAACATAATTGTTGGGTTTTGAGTCTGAGGATGGTACAGTAAAGCTGGCATTTTTTTCTTCTGCTTTCTGGCAGTTACCCAAAATAACAACAAAGAGAGAGAAAAAGTAAAACACAAGCCCCATATTCCACTGAACTAGAAGAAAGCTAAAAACCCCAGGCCACAAAATAGGTGGAATGGCTGCCAAAAGCAGTAGCATAAGCAGGATGCATTTGGGAAGAAGAAGGGTGAGGATGCCACAGCTGCAGAGCTTAGAACCAGCCAGAGATGCTTCATGAATCTGAGAGGCCCACCTGGAGATGCAAAGCCTAAATCCCTTGTTTGCAAAAGCAAAATGGTTTTTTAAGCTAATGTCAGGGGTTTCCCTGCACCTGGTTTGATTCTCAGACTCAAAGGAAGAGGGGAAGCCAAACAATCACAGGAACAAGCCATTTTTGCATTTGTCCCTATCTGTAGCAGGAGGGGAAGGGATGTCTTTGCATTGTGAAAACTTCAAGGCTGCCTGTCTCCATTGGCTGTTGAGAAGTACAAAAAGAACAAAACAAAAAACCCTACATGATTCTCCTATAACACCCTGAATCAAGACAAAGTTTTGCTGGTCAGGAATTGGAACCACTATAGCCTTCTGCATGAACCTCTTACAAATAGCTTTTCCAAAACAACCTTACCTCTAAAGATGAATTATCAAAAGGATTTCAGCTTAAAGCCCCTCCCTTCCCATTCAAGAATCAAAAAGGAAGAAAGCAGAAAAACAAGGAAGAGTTGAAGAATACTCAACAGAAAAAAATATTTCTGTAAAGGAAATGAAAATCATGCCCAGCTGTTTTGCTCTGAATTTGAAACACTTTTTGAAAGTACTTACCACTGAGAGCACAAAGCAATGATATATAAGAAGAGGTCAGGGAAGAGATAGTGTGACTGCATGAGAAAATGCAATGTAAGCTGAGCAGAAAGAATAAAGAAAATAAAACCATCACTGAAATAAAGGTGAAATTGGAAGGATCACAAGGGACAGTAGAGACTGGAAAACAAAATAAAGCACAATAGAAGCTAGAAATGGAAAAAGTGGGTAGAATTTACCAAAATGAATAAAGACGTTAAAACACAGAAAATGATGTGGAAATCAGGAAAAGAGGAGAAAAATTTCCTTGTTCTAGGTGACCTTTGAGCATGAAAAATGCTTTAAGTAATACTTATTTCAAATTAAAAAATTAGAAAATTTATTTATTTAAATTAGAAAATTTAAAGCAAATTCTTTTTTTTTTTTTCTTTTTTAAGATTTTATTTATTTGAGAGAGAGCATGTGCACACACAAGTAGGGGTAGAACCAGAGGGAGAGGGAGAGAAAGAAAATCTCAGGCAGGCTCAGGGAAGAGCCTGGCTTGGGGCCTGATCTCATGACTCTGAGATCATGACCTGAGCCAAAATCAGGATTTGGATACTTAACCAACTGAGCCACCCTAGTGTCCTGAGGAATATATTTATTTAATTGTTTGAGAAATTGCTTCATTTCTTTCCTACCCCCCTTCCTACTTTTCTTTTGGTTTATTTTGTTAATTTCTTAAGATAAGTGTTAAGTTCCCTTCTTTTTAGTCCTTACTCAGGGTGTCCTCTAAGAACAAGTACCCCATAGGTTTTGGTAGGGTGTATTTCTTTTCTCATTGCTCTTTGGATATATTTGAAATTTTTGATTCAGAAATTCATTTGTTTTTTTAATTTCCAAGTTATTTTGTAGTCATTTGATTTCTTCTTTATTGGATAATGATATTTGTTTGGAATAAGACCATCCCTCCCTCTGCCAACCCCATGTCCATCAGCAGGAGTCAAGTTGGAGTCTTCGGAATTCAGCCAGCTTCTGACAAGACCTTTCTCAACCCTACTCTTTTCTCTCCAAATATTTTTTTTGTCTTGCTGTTGCTTGTCTCTCTGTAAGTAGTCATCACAAAAAGCCCTGGACTCCCAGATTATTCTTCATCTCCCAGACTTTAGTCTTCATAAGGTTTTGTATGTCATTTCTCACCCCCTTCCCTTCCTTCTCAACTCTTAAAACATATTTACTCTGTCCTCTGGGGTAGCAGAGAACCTACCTTTTTTTATTGTTGATACTTTTAAAGTTTGTAAACTCAAATTTGAGGAATCTAGGTTGTCATAATATTTTCTCCATTGGATCCTTAAGCTTTCGTAGTATCCCTCTTGATGTCTCCCTACCCTGATATTCTCTACTCCCTCTTCTCCCAAAATAAAGTAGCAGGTGAAGCAGGAATTTTTATATTTCTTGATGAGAAGGGGGAAACCTACTTAAAGAGGTTAAGCTCTTGTCTATCTAGACCTCAGTAAGAGAGCTGAGACTAAATCCACCTTCCTAACCTCTAACTTGGTATTCTTTTAATCACAACATAGTAATACAGAAATAAAAAGAATCAAGCACAAATTTGAATGGAATGTTAAACATAAGGAAGCAACAGAATTAAATTAAAAAATTGATATATTTAATTAAATGTCAATAGGTCCAATTCTCCTAATAATTTAATTGTCAGATAGAGTTGAAGAGTACTTAAAACAAATAATGAAAGGTTGAAAAAAAAAAAAGTAGGCCAGGTAAGTGCAAGCACTACAAAAGCAGAGGTGGTAATATAATGTAGTTTAAAGTAGAATTCAAGGCTAATGCACTGGATATAATGAAATAGGACAGTATGTAATAATGAAAGGCCCAATTAATTCCTAACAAAGTAGCTGTAACAGTTATAACAAGTAGGCACCAAACCTAGATGCTCTTTGTGACAGCAAAATTTGTTCAAAACATAAAGAGTAGTTGATGAAAATACAGTTACTTTAGGAGATTTGTTACATCTCTTTCATACTTAAGTAGATCCCAATGACATAAATGAGATCATAGGGAAATAGAATAACACAATCAACAAATTTTATTTATTTATTTATTTATTTATTTATTTATTTATTTATTTATTTAACGATTTTAAGGAATCCTACACCCATTTTGGGGCTCAAATGTGCAACTCCAAGATCACGAGTTACATGTTATATTGACAGACCTAGCCAGGCACCCCTCAATCAACAAGTCTTTTTTTCTCTTTTTATGTAAGATTTACTGTGAGAGAGAAAGAGAGAGAGCCTGGGAAGGGAGGGGCAGAGGGAGAGAGAGAGAGAGAGAGAGAGTCTTAAGCAGACTCTGCTGAGTGCAGAGCCTAACGGATACAAGGCTCCATCTCACAATCCTGAGATCATGACCTGAGCCAAAACCGAGAGTTGTTTGCTTAACCATCTGGGTCAGGAAGGACCCCCAGTCAACAAATCTTTTAGACAAGGAACTCATTACTTCAAAAGCCCACGGGACAATTCTACAAAATCAGTCTTGGACTTAGTATCAAATCATAAATCAGTACAAAGTAGGGATTTTATAATACATGTCTCTCTTATAATTTATTCTTTCAGAAAATATTTTTTATGTGTTATCTTCCTACCATATGAGTAGAAGTGGGTTTTTTTTTTTTTAATTACCATACAGTAAAATTGGTCTTTATTTGGCATTTTGATATTTGATATTGGCCAGTTTTTTGAATTTTAACATGTATTATACAAATGTATATAGTCACTTGTTAACCACAGTGAGGATATTAAGCAGTTCTATCATTCCTAAAAACTAACTAGTGTCTTTTTAGTCATACATTTTGCCTGCCTCTACCTGTGGCAACCACTGGTCGTTCTTCATCAGTATAATTTTATCTTTTTGAGAATGTAATATAAATTGAATATATTCAAATTTTTCAGGCTTTTTTCACTTAGCTTACTTACTGCTTTTGGGTTATATCCAAGTTGTTGATGCCAGTAGTTTGTTTCTTTTTATTGCTCAGTTGGTTATATTCCATTGCATGGATGTTTCTTTCTTTTTTTTTTTTTTTTTTAAGATTTTATTTATTTATTCATAGAGACAGAGAGGGAGAGGCAGAGACACAGGCAGAGGGAGAAGCAGGCATCATACAGAGAGCCTGACGTGGGACTCGATCCAGGGTCTTCAGGATCATGTCCTGGGCTGCAGGCGGCGCTAAACCGCTGCGCCACCGGGGCTGCCCTGCATGGATGTTTCTGAGTTGATTTATCCATCCACTTATTATAGGACATTGGATTGTTTCCAAGTTTTGGTGATTATTAGTAAACCTGTTATAAATATTGAAGTGCAGGATTTTATATGAATATTAATTTTTATTTCTTTAGAGTAAATGGCCAGTAATAGTATAGCTGGATCATATGGTAAATGCATGTTTAACTTTGGAAAATAGTTCATCCTTTTTTTTTTTTTAATTTTTATTTATTTATGATAGAGAGAGAGAGAGAGAGGCAGAGACACAGGCAGAGGGAGAAGCAGGTTCCATGCACCGGGAACCCGACGTGGGATTCAATCCCGGGTCTCCAGGATGGTGCCCTGGGCCAAAGGCAGGCGCTAAACTGCTGTGCCACCAGGGATCCCCATCCATTTTTTAATAAAGTGATTGTATCACTTTACATTCTCACTAGCAGTATTTTAAAATTTTACATTCTCACTAGCAGTATATTAAAATTCCTGTTTCCACATCCTCACCTGTTATATTTAGCATGATCAGACTTTAAAAATTTTAACCATCCTAATAGGTATGTATGTATTGGTAATCTCATTATGGTTTAATTTGCATTGTCTAATGACTAATGATGTTGAGAGTCTTTAAAGTTCTTATTTGCTGTCTGTTGATCTGTTTTGAGTGTATGTGTGTGTGTGTGAAGTTTATAAATCTTACTCGTTTTAATTGTTTTTTTCTTATTGTCGAGTTTTGAGAATTCTTTACATATTCTGCATATGAGTCCCTTATTACATAATATATGCTTTGCCAGTATTTTCTTAGTCTGTGGCTCCTCTTGTCATTCTCTTAAAAGTTATTTCTAAAAGCAGAAGTTTTTTATTTTGATGAAATGCAGTTTATCAATCTTATGAATGATGGTTTTAGTGTTGTATCTTTTGCTTAACAGAGGGTTGCAATGATTTTCTCTATTTTCCTCTAGAAGTTTTATAGTTTTATGTGTTACTTTAGGTCTGTGATTGATTTTGAATTAATTTTTGGATACAGTGTTAAGCATAGGAATCGAAGTTCTCTTTGTTTTCTTCCTTCTCCCCTCTTTTCTTTCTTATATGTTCTAAAGCCATTTGTTGAAAAGACTGTCATTTCTGTACTGCATAGCTTTTGTACCTTTGTAAAAACAGTTGTTTCTATAGGGTGAGTCTATTTCTGGACTCTGTTCTGTCCCTTTAATGTATTTGACTTTATGTCAGTGCCTCCCTGTGTTGGTTTCTGCAGCTTTATAATGGATCTGGAAGTCATGTATTGTTGGTCTACCAGTTTAGTTACTTTTTTCAAAGTATTCATTCTTCAGGTTCCTGGAGTTGCTTAGTCTGGATTATTATTATTTTTAAAGATTTTATTTATTTATTTGAGAGAGTGTGCACACAGCAGGGGGAACATCAGAGGGAGAAGGAGAAGCAGGCCCCCCTCCCAACAGGGAGCCCCATGTGGGGCTTGATCCCAAGACTCTGGGATCATGACTTGAAGACAGATGCTTAACTGACTGAATGGATTATTACTTAAATGCAGTAGAATTCATTTTGGGCATGAAATTTTTTTTAAATGGAAAGGTTTTTAACCATAGATTCAATTTCTTTGATAGATGCAGAACTCCCCAGTTATCTATATTTTTATTGTGGTAAAATATTCATAACATAAAATTTACTGTTTTTAAGTTTACAGTTCAGTGGCAGTAAGTACATTTGCATTGTTTCACAGCCTTCACCGCTATCCAATTTCAGAACTTTCTCATTACCTCAAACAGGAGGTCTATACCAATTTAACAAAACCTTCGACTCCACTTTTCCCTCAGCCTGTGGTAACCTTTATTCTACCTTCTGTTTTTATGAATTTGCCTATTCTAGATACCTCATATAGGTACAATCATACAATATTTGTCCCTTTGTGAGTAGGGACATTTAGCATAATGTGTTCAAGGTTCATCCATGTTGTAGCATATATCAGAATTTCATTCCATTTTATGACTAATATTCCATGATACATATAAGCCGCCTTTTGTTTATCTGTTCATCTGTTCGTGGACACTTGAGTTGCTTCAGCCTTCTGTTGTAATACTGCTATACACATTGTGCAAGTATCTGTTTGAGTTTCTGCTGTCACTTTTGGGTATATACCGACGAGTGGAATTGCTGCATGATATGGTAATTCTGTTTTTAGCTTTTTGAGGAAACATAAAACTATTTTTCACAGTGACTGTACCATTTTACATTCCAACCAGCAAAGTACAAGAGTTCCAATTTCTCTATATCCTTGTCACCATTTGTTATTTTTCATTTTTTAAAATAGCTATCTTAATGGATGTGAAATATAATATCTATGTGGTTTTTATTAGCATTTCCCTAATGGATAATGATATTCAGCATATTTTCATGTGCTTATTGGCCATTTGTATATATTCTTTGGAGAAATGTCTATCCAAATCCTTTGCCCATTTTTGAATTAGGTTATTTTGTTATTGTTGTCGTTGCGTGATAGTTCTCCATATACTGGGATTATACTAATCCTCTATCTGCTGTATGTTTTGCAAATAGTTTCCACTCAATGGGTTATCTTTTCATCCTTTTGATGGTGTCCTCTGATGCACGTAGTTTGTAAATTTGATGAAGTCCAGTTTATCTATTTTTGTTTTTGTTGCCTGTGCTTTTGGTGTCATGTCCAAAAAATCATTGCTGTATTCTGTCATAAAAACTTTTCCTCCTATTTTTTTCTAAGACTTTTAAAGATTTAATTTTTACATTCAGGTATTTCTTCATTTTGTGTTAACTTTTGTGTATGAAAGAAGGTAAGACTCCAGCTTCATTCTTTTGTATACAGATACTCACTTTTGCCAGAATCATTTGAAGATGCTGTCCATTCCCCGTTGAATGGTCTTGGCACTTTTGCTGAAAATCAATTGGCTTTATATGTTAGGGTTTATTTCTAGGCTCTCCCTTCTGTTCCATTGGTTTAAATGTCCATCCTTACGCTAGTACCATCTGCTTTAATTATTGCAGATATGTAGTAAGTTTTGAGGTTGGAAAATGTGAGTCTTCAGTTATTGCAGATATGTAGTAAGTTTTGAAGTTGGAAAATGTGAGTCTTTAGACTTTATTCTTCTTTTCCAATATTGTTTTGCTATTTAGTACTACTTGCTTTATATAAATTTGAATACCAGCCTTGTCATTTCTGCAAAAGAGTTGTTGGGATTTTTATAGGGATTGTGTTGGAGCTGTAGATTGTCTTAGGTAGCATTACCATCTTAACAATATTAAGTTTTCCAACTCATAAATACAACATGTCTTTCCACTTATTGATGTCTTCTTTAATTTCATTAAACAGTGTTACAATTTGCAGCTTTCAGTGTGTAAGTCTTAAAAGTCGCTGGTTAAATTTATTCCCAAGTATTTTCTTTTTGATGCTACTGTAAATGGAATGGTTTTTTAAAAATATTCTTTTTGGATTGTTCTTTGCTAATGTATAGAAATGCAGACTTAATTTTTGCATGTTGTTTTTTTGTATCCTACAAATTTGCTGAATTCATTTATTCTAACAGTTTTTTGTTTTTGTTTTGTTTTTTAGTTTGGGGCACGTGTGTATTAGGATTAAAAGTAGGATTTTCCGGGCAGCCTGGGTGGCTCCGTGGTTTAGTGCTGCCTTCAGCCCAGGGCCTGATCCTGGAAACCCGGGATGGAGTCCTATGTCGGGCTTCCTGCATGGAGCCTGCTTCTCCCTCTGCCTGTGTCTCTGCCTCTCTCTCTCCCTCATGAATAAATAAATAGAATCTTTAAAAAGAAAAAGTAAGATTTTCCTGGGGGGCAAGATGGTGGAGGAGTAGGGTCCCCAAGTCACCTGTCCCCACCAACTTACTTAGATAACTTTCAAATCATCCTGAAAACCTATGAATTTGACCTGAGATTTAAATAAAGAACAGCTGGAATGCTATAGAGAGAAGAGTTTGCACTTCTAACAAGGTAGGAAGATGGAAAAAAAAAATAAAACAGACTCAAGTCGGGGAGGGGACCCCGTGAGGAGACTGCTAAGGGGTGCAGTGAAAGCCTTCCGGGACAGGAAAGCCCAGCCCTGGAGAAGCAGGAACTTTAAAAATCCGACCGGATTCTTCCTGAACAGAAAAGCGCTTAGAAGGGAAACTGGGCCGAGCCATAGGAGGGGCAGTGGGGCCTCAGGTTCCCAGGGTCACTAATAGGGGAGGTGCACTCGGGGGAGAGCGCCACACACACTGTGGGCCAAGCTCAGTAAAGGGCTGGAGTGCGTGGCCAGCGGGGCCTCGGGAGGAAGCTCAGGCGGCGGCTCCGGGCAGAGGGTGCTGCGCCCTGCTGCTTTTGAGAGCCGTGGCCCCAACAGTGCGATTCCAGCAACATGGATCCCAGGGCGCCGGGGGACACAGCCCAGGATCCTGTGTTCCTCCCGGGACAAGCAGAGGCAGGGAGGACACAGGACAGCAAGGATTGTCCTGCCCTTGGGTGCCCCCAAGCTGTGCAGATCAGCGTCCCCACCCTGGGAACATTCAGGTCCCTGTGGACTGGAAGCTGCAGTAGTTACTGTGGGAGCTGACTCCAGAGCTAGAAGGCAGGTTGCTGCCAGTCTTGTCCTCTTGGTGTCACCCTGTGCCTGGGACGAAGCGCGCCGTCAGGGAACAGGGGCCTCAAAGGATGAACAGCTCCCAAAGGTCATGCACCTGGCAGGGGGCGGGCAGCTCCTCCAGGTGCACACACCTGAGAATCATCCTAGCCCACCCCTCCCATAAAAGACCAGCTGGAAGGACAGGAGAGAGGAAGTTCTTGACCAAGCAGCGCTGGAAAGCTCCAGGGGAAGTCGAGGGATTTACAGTATATAGAACCAGAGGATATCCCTCCTAGGTTTTTTTTATTTGTTTGGTTTTTGTTTTTTCTTTTTTTTCTTCGTTTTTTCAGTACAACTCGTTTTTAGCCACTCTATGCTGAGCTAAATGACTAGAAAGAACTCACTACAAAAGAAAGAATCAGAAACAGTATTCTCTCCCACAGAGGTACAGAATTTGGATTACAATTTGATGTCGAAAGCCAATTCAGAAGCACAATTAGCTACTGGTGGCTCTGGAAAAAAGCATAAAGGATTCAAGAGACTTCATGACTGCAGAATTTAGATCTACTCAGGATGAAATTAAAAATCAATTAAATGAGATGCAATCCAAACTGTAGGTCCTAAGGACGAGGGTTAATGAGGTAGAAGAAAGGGTGAGTGGCATAGAAGACAAGTTGATGGCAAGGAAGGAAGCTGAGGAAAAAAGTAAAACAAAAGACCATGAGGAAAGGTTAAGAGAAAAAAATGACAGCCTCAGAAGGAAAAAATCTACATTTAACTGGGGTTCCAGAGGGCGCCGAAAGGGACAGAGGACCAGAAAGCATATCTGAACAAATCATAGCTGAGAACATCCCTAACTTGGGGAGGGAAATAGGCATTCAGATCCAGGAGATAGAGAGATTCCCCCCCTAAAATCAATAAAAACCGTTCAAAATCTCAACATTTAACAGTGAAACTTGCAAATTCCAAAGATAAAGAGAAAATCCTTAAAGCAGCAAGAGACAAGAGATCCCTAACTTATATGAAGAGAAATACTAGGTTAGCAACAGACCTCTCCACAGAAACCTGGCAGGCCAAGAAAGGCTGGCAGGATATATTCAGGGTCCTAAATGAGAAGAACCTGCAGCCAAGAATACTCTATCCAGCAAGGCTCTCATTCAGAATAGAAGGAGAGATGAAGAGCTTCCAAGATAGGCAGAAGCTGAAAGAATATGTGACCACCAAACCAGCTCTGCGAGAAATATGAAGGGGGACTCTGTAAAAGAAAGAGGAAGCCCAAAGAAACAATCCACAGAAACAGGGATTGAATAGGTATCATGATGACCCTAAATTCATATCCTTCAGTAGTAACTCTGAATATGAATGGGCTTAATGATCCCATCAAAAGGCGCAGGGTGTCAGACTGGATAAAAAAGCGAGACCCATCTATTTGGTGTCTACAAGAGACTCATTTTGACCTAAGGACACCTACAGCCTGAAAATAAAAGGCTGGAGAACCATTTACCATTCAAATGGCCCTCAAAAGAAAGCAGGGGTAGCTATTCTCATAGCAGATAAATTAAAGTTTATTCCAAAGATTGTAGTAAGAGATGAAGAGGGACACAATATCATACTTAAAAGATCTATCCAACAAGAGGACCTAACAATCCTGAATCTTTATGCCCCTAATGTGGGAGCTGCCAAGTATATCAATTAATAATCAAAGTAAAGACATACTTCAATAATAATACACTTACACTGGGAGACTTCAAGACGGCACTTCTGTAAATGACATATTTTCTAAGCACATCTCCAAAGAAACAAGAGCTTTAAATGATACACTGGACCAGATGGATTTCACAGATATTTATAGAACTTTTCATCCAAACACAGCTGAATACACATTCTTCTCAAGTGCACATGGAACTTTCTCCAGAGTAGATCACATACTGGGTGACAAATCAGGTCTTATTCGATACCAAAAGATTGTGATTGTCCCCTGCTTATTTTCAGACCATAATGCTTTGAAACTTGAACTCAATCACAGGAGGAAATTTGGAAGAATTCAAACACATGGAGGTTAAGGACCATCCTGCTAATCGATGAAAGGGTCAACCAGGAAATTAGAGAATAATTAAAAGATTCATGGAAACTAATGAGAATGAAAATACAACTGTTCAAAATCTTTGGGATACAGCAAAGGCAGTCCTGAGAGGGAAATACAGTGCAATTCAAACATCCCTCAAAAAAATTGGAAAAAAACCCCTCAAATACACAAGCTAACCTTGCACCTAAAGAAACTGGAGAAAGAACAGCAAATAAAACCTACACCCAGCAGAAGAGGGTTAATAAAGATTCGAACAGAACTCCATGAAATAGAGAGCAAAAGAACTGTAGAACAGATCAACAAAACCAGGAGTTGGTTCTTTGAAAGAATTAGTAAGATTGATAAACCATTAGCAGCCTTATTAAAAACAAAGAGAAAAGACTCAAATTAATTAAATCCAAATGAAAAAGGAGAGATCACCACCAATACCAAGGAAATACAAACGATTTTAAAAACATATTATGAGCAGCTATATGCCAATAAATTAGGCAATCTAGAAGAAATGGATATATTTCTGGAAAACCATAAACTACCAAAACTGGAACAGGAAGAAATAGGAAACCTGAACAGGCCATTAACCAGAGAGGGAATTGAAGCAGTCATCAAAGCCCTTCCAAGACACAAAAGTCCAGGGCCAGATGGCTTCCCAGGGGAATTCTATCAAATGTTTAAAGAAGATACAATACCTATTGTACTAAAGCTGTTTCAAAAGAAAGGGATGGAATACTTCCAGACTTGTTCTATGAGGCCAGCATCACCTTAATTCCAAAACGAGAGAGGGACTCCACCAAAAAGGAGAATGATAGACCAATATTCCTGATGAACACAAATGCAAAAATTCTCAACAAGATACTAGCCAATAGGATCCAACTGTACATTAAGAAGATGATTCACCATGACCAAGTGGGATTTATCCCTGGGATGCAAGGCTGGTTCAACACTCATAAAGCAATCAATGTGATAGATCATATCAACAAGAGAAAAAAACAAGAA
Organism: Canis lupus dingo; assembly: GCF_003254725.2. NCBI lineage: Eukaryota > Metazoa > Chordata > Mammalia > Carnivora > Canidae > Canis > Canis lupus. The sequence goes on along the minus strand of NC_064244.1, from coordinate 16,570,588 downwards.
CCATACGATCCTCTCAGTAGATGCAGAGAAAGCATTTGACAAAATACAGCATCCACTCCTAATCAAAACTCTTCAGAGCATAGAGATAGAGGGAACATTCCTCAGCATCTTAAAAGCCATCTACAAAAAGCCCACAGCAAGTATCATTCTCAGTGGGTCAACACTGAGAGCCTTTCCCCTAAGATCAGGAACAAGACAGGGATGTCCACTCTCACCACTGCTCTTCAACCTAGTACTAGAAATCCTAGCCTCAGCAATCAGGCAACAAAAAGACATTAAAGGCATTCAAATTGGCAAAGAAGTCAAACTCTCCCTCTTTGCAGATGACCTGATACTGTACATAGAAAACCGAAAAGACTACACCCCAAGATTGCTAGAACTCATACAGCAATTTGGCAATGTGGCAGGATACAAAATCAATGCCCAGAAATCAGTGACATTTCTATACACTAACAATGAGACTGAAGAAATAGAAATTAAGGAGTCAGTCCAATTTACAATTGCACCCAAAAGCATAAGATACCTAGGAATAAACCTAGCCAAAGGGGTAAAAGATCTATACCCTATAAACTACAGAACACTTCTGAAAGAAATTGAGGAAGCCACAAAATGATGGAAAAATATTCCATGCTCATGGATTGGAAGAATTAATATTGTGAAATATTAATTTACACATCTAATGCAATCCCTATAAAAATACCATGGACTTTCTTCAGCGAGTTGGAACAAATCATCTGAAGATTTGTGTGGAATCAGAAATACCCTGAATAGCTAGGGGAATATTGAAGAAGAAAACCAGAGCTGAGGGTATAACAATGCCGGATTTCAGGTTGTACTACAAAGCTGTGGTCATCAAGACAGTGTGGTACTGGCACAAAAACAGACACATTGATCAATGGAACAGAATAGGGAATCCAGAAATGGGCCCTTAACTTTATGGTCAAGTAATATTTGACAAAGCAGGAAAAGACTATCCGCGGGAAAAAGGACAGTCTCTTCAATAAATGGTGCGGGGTTTTGCATCAGTATTCCTCTTGGTTATTGGTCTGTAGTTTATTATATTATAGCATTTTTGTCGGCTTTGGTAGGTATCAGAATAATGCTAGCTTCAAAGGAACACTTTGAAGTGTTCCTTTCTCTTCAGGTTTTTTGAAAAATGAGGATTGGTGTCACCTCTTTGAACGTATGGTGGAATTATCAGTGAAGTCATGTAGTCCTGAGCTTTTCTTTGTTGGGACTTTTTGACTACTTATGGGTCTCTTCAGATTTTCTTTTTCTTGGTAAGTTGATTTTGTCATTTGTATGTTTTCAAGAATTTGTTCATGTAGGTTATCCAACTTGTTGGTGTATAATTGTCCATAGTATTCTCTTATAATATTTTTCTTCTGTAAAGTTAGTAATAATGTCCCCCACTTTCATATCTGAGTTTTGTAATTGGAATCTTCTCTTTTTTCCTTAGTCCAGTTAAAAACTTGTTAGTTTTTTTGATCTTTAACAATAAGAATAATAATAAAAACCCAGCCCTTTTGTCATGGATTTCTCTATTGTGTATCTGTTCCCTTTATCTTTTATCTTTGTTTTGATTTTCATTATTTCCTTCCTTCTGTAGCACTTAGTTTCCTCTTCTAGGTTATTGATTAGGTTACTGATTTGCGATATTTCTTCTCTTAGAATATATGTGTTTATAGGTATAGATTTTCCTCTTAGTACTGCTTTTGCTACATCTCAAATTTTGGTATGTTGTGTTTTCATTTGTCTTGAAATATTCTCTCATTTTTCTTAAGATTTTTTCTTTGATGTATTAGTTGTTTTTTAAAAGGGTATTTTAAAATTTGCACATTTTTGTGAATTTTCCAGTTTTCTTTCTATTACCAATTTTTAGTTTCATTCCATTGTGATAAAAATATTTCATCGATTTTAGTCTCTTAAAATTTATTAATACTTTTGTTGTATACAATATATGGTCTGTCCTGGAGAATGTTTCTTGTGCACTTGAGAAAACTTTATTCTTTTTTTTTTTTTTAAAGATTTATTTATTTATTCATTCAGAAAGAGCGAGAGAGAGGCAGAGACACAGGCAGAGGGAGAAGCAGGCTCCATGCAGGAAGCCCGATGTGGGACTCGATCCCAGGTCTCCAGGATCACACCCTGGGCTGCAGGCGGCGCTAAACCGCTGCGCCACCGGGGCTGCCCAAGAAAACTTTATTCTAATGTTACTGAGTAGAATGTTCTATTGGGTCTTACTGGTTTGTATTGTTCAAATGTTCTGTTTCTGTGTGATCTTCTGTCTGGTTCTATCCATTATTGAAAGTGGTATATTAAAATCTCTGACTAATAGTCTGTTTCTCCCTTCAGTTTTGTGAATGTTTACTTCACATATATTGGGAACTTTGGTGCATATGTTTATAATTGTTACATCTTGATGAATTGACCTTTTTATCTCAATATATTTTGTCCTTTCTCTTTTGTAATAGTTTTTAACTTAGTTTATTTTGTCTGATATTAGTATAGCCACTCCTATTCTTTCTTGGTTACTGTTTGCGTGGAATATTTTTATCTATCCTTTTACTTTAAACTTATATGTGTCTGTAGCTTGAAAATGAGTGTCTTATAGACAGCATATGGTTGGCTCTTTTATATATATTTATTTATATATTTATGTATTTATATATATTCTGCTAGTCTCTGCCTTTAATGTAATTACTGGTAAGGAAGGATTTATTACTGACATTTTGCTGTATGTTTTCTTTGTGTCTTACAGAGTTTTTGTCCCTTATTCCTCTATTGCTGCCACCTTTTGGGTTTAGTTAATTTTTTATAGTGATGTTTTGATTTCCTTTTGTTTACATTCCTTAGGTATTTTGTTCATGATGTATTTCTTTTTGAGTAAATTCAGGTGGTTTTTAATCTTTGAAGGAAATTGACATTTCATCTGAATTGTCAGTTTTTTGGGGGGCATGAACTTTGTAACCTTCCCTCTAAAATCTGTAATGATGTGATCTTTCTCATTCTTTATAATGGTAATTTTTGTGTATGTTTCTCCTGATCACTTAGGCTAGAATTTATCTGTTTATTGATTTTTTTTCCCTCATAGAACCAGCTTTTTTGTTTATTGATTTTTTTTTAATGGTTTTGCAGTTTTCATTTTATCAGTGTCTGCTTTGAACTTCATTATTTCTGTTCTTCTGCCTGTTTTCTATTTGTTTGCTTTTTAAATTGTCTTAATTTGGAAGCTCAGGTCATTGATCATTGAAATGATCTTTTTCTAATATGGTCACTTAGTTCTATAAATTTTCCTGTAAGTATTGCTTTAGTGACGTCCCACAAATTTTGATAAATGTTTTTCTTTTCATTCAGAATACTAGTTTGAAAAACTTCCTAATTTCCCTTCGAGCAATTTGTTATTGTGACCCTTAGTATAGTTTTCTTCAGGTTTCTCTGCTTAGGGTTCATTGAGCTTTTTTGATCAATAGGTTTTACATTTGATTAATTGTGAAAAATTTGAGGCCATTATTTTTTTAGATCTATCTTTTGACTTTCTTTCCACCTTCTTTTTGTCCACTATCATTGCTTGTCTATTCGACTACTTGGAATTGTCTCATATCATGGATGCCTTCTCATTTTCTTTGAATTTTTTCTCTCTTAACTTTTGGGTAGTTTCTGTTGCTGTCATCATATTCACTTATGTTTTCTTCTACAGTATCTAATTTTTGTTACTCTCATCCCATGTATTTTACATCTCAGACATTGTCATTTCATCTCTTGAGTTTGATTTGGGTCTTTTTAATCTCTCATGTCTACTTAACTTTTTCAACATGTGCTATATAGTTAAAATAGTTTTTAATTTCCCATTTGCTAATTCTAACATGTTTGTTAGTTCTCAGTTTCTGTTGATTGTTTTTTCTCCTTTTGACATGGCAGGTGATTCCATTGATATGTTCTAGTTTTTCACTGACAAATAGCTCTTTATGATATAGTTGATAATATTTTTGGTAAACTTTCATGTTTCATTTACTGCCTGTCTTAAAAGCTTTATTGACTATGATGTCTAGTTTTAAGTAAAATAACCTTCATAAAATGTGCCTAAAAAAAAGATTACCTTAAAAAAAGTGAATTAAAAATCATTTTAAAAGTGTAAGCCCAAATGAATGACAAGAAAAAAGCCAAAATGGCCATTCAGTGGATATTGTGATTTATAATAAAAAATATATATTTCGTTCATGGCACAGACCTTTTAAAACCCTTTGATTTTCTTACCTGAACAAAGAGATGTCTTTTGTTTTTCATAACTATCCCCTTTCAACCACACCGGAGTTTATGTTAGTCCTGTGACTTCTGGAAAGCCTCTAAAGGTGGAGGCTCTTGCCTGAGGAACCAACCATGTGATTGGAGGACTGGGATTTTCAATCCTACTCTTTCCTCCCCTACCCCAGGGGAGGGAAGAGGGATGAGGGACAGGGGATTTTGTATGGTTTCCAAAGGCCAATGATTTAATCAACCATGCCTAAATAATGAAACCTTTGTAAAAATGCTAAGTTTATGGGTTCTGAGAGTTCTTTTTTGGCAAACACATGAAAGTTCTGGAGAGATGGCATACTTGGAGGGGACATGGGAGCTATGTGCCCTTTCCTTATACTTTTACTTATTTATCTCCTCCATCTGGCTGTTCCTGGGTTATATCCTTTTAGAATAAAATGATACTCTAGTAAGTAATTGTTTTTCTGAGTTCTGTGAGCCACAGTTTGATCTAATCAAGGGTGAGGATTATGAGAACCTTTTGGTTAATAGCCCCGTGGTTGGAAGTACAGGTAAAATCTGGATTTGGGGGGCAGCCAAGGTGGCTCAGTGGTTGAGCGTCTGCCTTTGTTTCAGGGCGTGATCCTGGAGACCCGGGATCGAGTCCCACATCAGGCTTCCTGCATGGGGCCTGCTTCTCACTCACCTGTGTCTCTCTCTGCCTCACCTGTGTCTCTCTCTCTCTGCCTCACCTGTGTCTCACTCTGAGTGCAGCAGTCTCATAGGACTTATTCTTGCCTAGCCTTTACCTCGTAGAATCTGACTTTATCAGACTAAATTGAGTTGTAGGACACTGATGTACCTGGAGAGTCAGAGAATTTCTTATGGGAAAGACCCTCACAGTATTTGGTCTCAGAAGTGTTCAGTATTGTAGGAGAGTAGAGGAAATACACAGAAATGTTTTTTTTTTCTTAGACGTTCAGCTGTTATGAGCTCCTTGTCATTCACTTGAAGAGATTGAAAAGATAGTTTAATCAAATCTAGTAAGAAGTTGGCAAAATCAGATTAAAAAGATTCCCACTGTGGCCACCAATAAAAACAAATTATGGGCCACTTGCAAAACAGAAGAACCAGACTTGGTGAAGAAGCAGTTTAAGCATATGAAAGCTACAGAGCTTAGTGTCTGCCTAGGACACCAAAGAAAGATGAAATTGGGGACTTGCAGGGTCTGGTTCCAGATGGGGCACCCTTTCAGGATACCTGTGTGTACTGACATTGAAGGTAGGACTCCAGTGAGCATTGTTTTCTGGGGAGGTTATCTGTAACTTTCAGGTCTAATATCTCAGAAGAGTAACTTGGAGAAGATTATCAACATGTAAATGATACATATGATAGAGGCCATCGTTAGACTGTCAAGAAACATATGAAAGACAGGCAATTGTAAAAGAGGGAGGAAATTTGGAGAGAAGTAAACACAAACATTTTGGGAACAGTGAGTTTCTTTTCTTGGGTGGACTAATTAGCTCATAGCTAGCAAAAAGCCAGTCTAGTCTGCCCGTGAGCATGTCATCTGGAGTAAATAGGGAAAAGTTTTTCTTTATTCTCTGAAAAACTTTGAGAATTTAACTGTAGAGTGTGTATGATGGGTTATCTCTGTAATGTCTTCCAGTGGCCTTAATTTTGTACCTGTACCAAGTCAGAACCATTTCCCTCATCCAATTTTCACAGACTTTGTTTTGTCTTTAAAGCATTATGAATGATGGGACACCTGGGTGGCTCAGCAGTTGAGAGTCTGCCTTCAGCTCAGGGCATGATCCTGGAGTCCTGGGATCAGGTTCTCCCCATTGGGCTCCCTGTGTGGAGCCTGCTTTTCCCTCTGCCTGTGTCTCTGCCTCTCTTTCTGTGTCTCTCATGAATAAATAAAATCTTTTTTTTTTTTTAAAGCATTATAAATGACATATAAGTAATTTCGTATTTTTTATATAAATGGTATGGCATATTTCTTTATCTAGACCTGGTGAATACAAGATTATTTAATATGACATTTTTTGTTTAGGTGCAAAAAAACTTTACACTTAGGTTTTCCTTGGACTATGTTCTTGGCACTGTCATTTAACAATAATTGCCCATGATTCTAGGTGCGGCTTTTTTTTTTTTTTTTTTTTTTCTAGGTGCGGCTTTATCAGCTCCTTTATCATCCTAGTCAAAACACCAAATTTTTTTTTTCTTAAATCTTTGGCATGCAGAGAGACTTGGTATAATGCACATTTTGAAATGCATTTTTATTACCTAATTTGTGTTTGTAGTGGATCACCAGAAATCATCCAAGATTTACTAATATATTTTCATATTGGTGACAGGTGTTCTTGTAAGTGTTTAGTATATGAGAGTGCTGTTCATCTTAGTTGTGGATGTTCTGAATCAATCATGACAAGCTAATAAGATCTTTTGAAAGTTTCTTTCCAAATTTCTTGAGCTAATGCTTTCCCTCTAGCCAGTGGGGTAGACTGCACATTAATTTTGATACTCTTTAAAGACATGTGGACATCTACTGTTCATTTAAGCCAGATGGCATGTGTCAACTCCTTTTCCTGAAAAGGGAAAGGTTGTTTTTTTTTGTGGCGGGGAGGGCCATACTATATAGTAGAACCTTAAGTGTCGTCTTATGAAGCTCTTCTCTTTACATAAATTAGTACTTATAGCTGTTTTTTAAAAGATTTATTCATTCATTCATTCATTCATTCATTCATTCATTCATAAGAGACACAGAGAGAGGCAGAGACACACCTGCAGAGGGGAGGCAAGCTCCTGTGGTGAGCCTGATGTGGGACTCCATCCTAGGACCCCAGGATCACTACCTGAGCCAAAGGCAGACACCCAGGTGCCCCAGTACTTACAGAAGGTTTTCATAGCACTTTGAGCATTTCACTTATGAAGATTCTTAGAGATTTGGCACAGGTGTTTTTGGGTGTAAGTTCTCCTTTTGCAACTGTGCAGTAGCAAGGGATCATTGATAAAGTTACATAGGTAAATACTGTTTTTTAGGATGAAGACCATTCATAAGACAAGGAGTAAGTGGCCCTTTTATGTTTTTACTAAGCTGCTAACAGTCAGAATTTGAGTTAGGGAATTGGCTGGTATGGACAGCACTCTTGATAATGGAATGTAGATACAGTTGGAACTCTTTAGAAAATTACCCTTATCTGGAGTCAGCCATAGAGTCTTTACATTAGCACTGTGAATTCCATCCATTTTAACATGCATTGTTAATCACCTTACATTGAAGTTGATTTTCTCATTAAACTTTTTATTTTTTTCAAGGAAGTACAGGTAGGTGAGTGTGTGAATTCTGCAAGCATTTGGTTTTTATTTATCCTGACTAAATCCTAAGCTTCTGAACTTTTTTTTTTTAATTTTCACATCTATAACTCCAAGAATTTGGGAGTGTGAACTTGGTATTTGATAAAGTGATTTTTCTGTTTTCTCGTTTTCTTGATAACTGATTTTATATTATTTTACTGGGATTCTTACCAAAATTTTTTCTTTTTTTTTTTTTTAAGGTGTTGACTTTAAGGTGAAAACGATTTCAGTGGATGGAAATAAGGCTAAACTTGCAATTTGGGTAAGAGTTTTAAAAATGTACTTTGTATAAATATTCAACTTGTATTTTTTTAAAGAAGCAGAGATGTGTAGAGTTCTAGAGATAAACAATTTGTATTAAGTAACTTGGATAACTTAATATTAAGGGATAAACAATAAATGGTCATACCTTAAAATTAGGTAATTAGGCAGAGACTTGTTTTACTTAAAAATTTAAAATATATAATCCCTTGAGAATATTTAAAAGCAGAATAAAGTACAGAAAAATAGTCTTGTTTGCCAGAGAGAATTACTATTATTGAATATGTTTCTTTAAAGTCTTAAAAAGACAATGTATACTCACTCAGTTGTGGATGAGAAGGAGATGAAGTAATGCTCAGGAAAAGCAGTATTTTTTATGTTTGTTAGTATAAATATTTATGAAATTTGAGTTTACCAATTTTGGATTTATTTTTTAATGCCTATGCCCAGTCTTTACCTACTGTCTTCATTTGCCTGTGAACCCAAACAGTCTGATACACGTTGCTTTCCTAACTAGACCTTTTCTTGATTCTGATTCTTGATTCTGATTGAAAAAGATAACATTAAATGTCAAAAACATCCAAAATGGTCAGTGTCTGTCTGTCTACTTGTCTCTCCCTCACTCCTATCTATGTATCTGTCTACCTGTCTACCTCTCTCTATCTAAATGATTGCTAATATTTTAAAAATATTACATAAATAATTTATAAAAATATGCTCATATATATCTGGTTCCCATATATACTGTGATAATATATAAATATGTTTTTATTACATGTGATAATATTAACTGGTCAGCAGTCTTTACCTTGAGATGTACTTAAACATAGTGATTAAATAGTAAATCAGTTACAGATTGAAACAGAAGTGTTTATTAATTATATGATATGATTCATCTTCCTGGCATTCTCTGAATGGCATATTATTTCTAACACACGTTTTATCCCAAATGACAAGTAATTGTGTGTTTCTAACATACAATACATGATTGGTATCCTATTTGCTCCCTCCTGAAATATAATTATGGTATCAATAAGAATAGTAATGTCTAACAAAACAATTTGAAAAATGTTGGACTAGGTAATAATGAAATATATTGAACAGTTTAACAATGCTGGCTTCTTTCTTTACAAAAGTGGGGCCTGATTTTCCATGTACTTTTCATGGTTGAATTAATCAGTTCTTTCTGTCTTTGCTACTGTTTTGTGAGATATACATATTAGAATAGGATCTAAGGCTTGATGGTTTCCATGAGATCTTTCTTTTATGCAGGAGTTTTTTTTTAAATTTATTTTTTAGTTCCTGTTAATAAAAAGGTTGGCAGGTATTATTGAAGTGATATCTTTATCATAGGACTATAAATATTTTTTAAATAAAAAGCTCAGTCTCATGACCCTGAGATCATGACCTGAGCTGAAATCAAGAGTCAGATGGTTAGCTAAGCCACCCAAACACCCCAAATGTTAATGTTCTGGGGTTTTGTTGTTGTTGTTGTTGTTGTTGTGTGTGTGTGTGTGTGTGTGTGTAATACTAACTTATATGCTTCGAATATTTTTTCTGGTTTGTCATTTGCCTTCCAATCTTGTATAGGATGAATGAATGTGTGTATAGATGGTATGGGGAGCTATGTTCTTGCCATACTAAGGTTTTAGTATTTACGTGGTCAGACCAGTTATTTTTCTTCATGAATTTAGGTATCATGTTGTATTGAGGAAGGCCTCCTCCTCACTCATTAAGAGAAATACACAAATCCATTGTTTCCTCTAATTCTTCTGTAGTTTTATTTATATACATAAGATCAGTTCCTTTCCTACTTGGACACTCCTCCTAGGATCAAATAGAATAATCAAGTACAGCTCTGTCCTCACTGATCTTAAAAGCACTTCTAGGGCTGTTTTTCTCAAAATTCTACCCTTATTTCCACTCCCACATTTTAATATTTAGCCTTTTCGGATACTTCCTAGCCCTTTATCCATTTCTTTTTTTTTTTTTTTTTAAGAGTTTATTTATTTGAGAGAGAGCAAGAAAGAGCATGAGTGAGAGGAGATGCAGATGGGGAGAGGAAGAGGCAGACTCCCCGCTGAGCACAGAACCTGGCATCGGGCTCCATCCCAGGACCCTGGGATCGTGACCTGAGCTGAAATCAAGAGTTGAACCCTCAACTGACTGGGCTACCCAGGAGCAGTTCTGATTTTTAAATTTTTTTTTAAATTTTTATTTATTTATGATAGTCACAGAGAGAGAGAGAGAGAGAGAGAGAGGCAGAGACATAAGCAGAGGGAGAAGCAGGCTCCATGCACCGGGAGCCCGATGTGTCCCGGGTCTCCAGGATCGCGCCCTGGGCCAAAGGCAGGCGCCAAACCGCTGCGCCACCTAGGGATCCCAGCAGTTCTGATTTTTATGTTGTTTCATCAGGGCAGTTACTAAAGCTGATCTCAGTGAAGATGAAGGGGAACAAAATTCATATTCAAATACTTTCTGCTATTTCTAGAAATTAATTTACTACAGTGTGAATACAGGTTTTGTTATGCACACAGAATTTTTCTGTTATAACAAAAAGTCTTTTGACTAAACTATTTCTTGCTTGGTCCTTGCCCTAACCTATATCAAATTATCCAAATTATAATCTGCTTTAGATAGCAAGTGCACTGCACTTTATGGACCTTTAATTTATATTATTGTTTTTGAAAAGTTGAGCCAGTATGCAGATAGAATAATTTTAAATATCAGAGGTTTCTTAAGAAATTTTGAAGCTGGGATCCTTGGGTTGCTCAGCAGTTTGGCGCCTGCCTTCGACCGAGGGTGTGATCCTGGAGCCCTTGGGATGGAGTTCCACATCAGGCTCCCTGCATGGAGCCTGCTCCTCCCTCTGCCTGTGTCTCTGCCTCTCTCTCTCTCTGTCTCTCATGAATAAGTAAATAACATCTTGAAAAAAAAAAAGAAATTTTGAAGCAAAGGGAATTTTTATAAAGAGAGAAATAATTTTTATCACAAATTTATCTGTTTAGAAAGTTTAGCTTTAATTTTGTTAAGTTTTTCATTTCAACATGGCAAGGTTGGGGGCAGTTTCTGTAGTGACAATCTGGAAGCAAGAATATTCTGCATTTATTATGTAAGCTTATCTGAGGAAGAGTAGTAGATGTGCAAAGTGGTTTACTTTGAAAGTTATTTTCCTGTTAAGTTTCTCTTCTGGGGCTGTAAATTACTCATATATTCTACCTATAGCTCTTCATATTACAGCAGTCTCTATTTTGGCCAGGAAAAGAAAGTAGGTAAGTAGGAAAGTAGGTAGCCGGAGCCCATCACCGCTAGTTTAAAATTCCTCTCCAATCTTTTAAACCTCTGAGAGATTCTTAACATGTTACATATTTGAAGGAGCCTCTGCTTGCCACATAGCTAAACTTGAATTTACGACCATGGGACGGGCAGCTAAGTTGATGTTTGACATACGTCTTCACTCTTCTTTAGGTTATTTTATATTAGCAGACTGGAAACTTTCTCTTTAAGTCCAGATAGTAAATATTTAGTCTAATCCGAAGGCCGGCCATGTGGCAGTGCATATAAGCGAGTGGGCCTGGCTGTGTTCCAGTAAAATTTTATTTAACAAAACAGGTGGTGGGCTGAGGGAGCTGTTTGTCAACTGCTGCTTTGCATCATCTTAGGTACCTTGAAGCCACAGTCCAAGGATGGTAGAAAAAAGACAGAAGGAACCAGATCCAGAAGTACTGACTTTCTTTCTCTTTTTCTTTCTTTCTCTTTTTCTCTTTCTTTCTTTCTCTCTTTCTTTCTTTCTTTCTTTCTTTCTCTCTCTCTTTCTTTCTTTCTCCTTCTCCTTCCTTCCTTCCTTCCTTCCTTCCTTCCTTCCTTCTCTTTTCTTTTCTTTTCTTTTCTTTTCTTTTCTTTTCTTTTCTTTTCTTTTCTTTTCTTTTCCTTTCCTTTCCTTTCCTTTCCTTTCCTTTCCTTTCCTTTCCTTTCCTTTCCTTTCCTTTCCTTTCCTTTCTTTTCTTTTCTTTTCTTTTCTTTTCTTTTCTTTTCTTTTCTTTTCTTTTTTTCTTTTTTTTTCTTTTCTTTCTTAAGAAAAGTTGAACAACTATCCTGTGGCAAGAATTACTCTGGGCACAAGGCTTAAACCCATGATTAAGCAGATGAAGTCTTTTTTTCACGAAACTTGCACTTCCTAGCTGGTGTACATCTTCTGTTCGTCTCTCCCAGTAGGAGTCAGAAACATGTGATAGCAAGTGGTTTGGTTTTATGCATTTTCCTAAAAGAAGATACATAGAAAATACTTTAAGAGTTCGACCTGAAAATTGCATAACTATAGTAAGACACTCTTGTAGTTCTCTTTTAAAAAAATAAGAGGTTCTCAACCTTGATTCTATGTTAGAATCACCTGGGAAGATTTTGAAACCTACTTTCTTACTGAGGCCAATTAAATCAGAATCATTAGGGATTGGACTCAGGCATCGGAATTTTTCATTTCCCAGGAAATTTCATTGTGCTTCTAAAGTTGAGAACCATGGTTTTCAAGGAAATGTTCATGTGCGATAAAAAATTTTTAAAAACAAAAAACCAGGATGCCTGGGTGACTCAGCAGTTGAGTACCTGCCCCGGCTCAAGGTGTGATCCTGCGGTCTCAGGATCGAGTCCCACACATCAGGCTACCTGCCTGGAGTCTGCTTCTCCCTCTGCCTACATCTCTGCCTTTCTCTCTGTGTGTCTTTCATGAATAAATAAAAAAAATCTTTAAAAAAAAAAAATAAAAAGCCTTTGGAATGCCTGGGTGGCTCAGCGCATCATCCCCGAGTCCCGGTATCGAGTCTCATATCAGGCTTCCTGCATGGAGCCTGCTTCTCTCTCTGCCTGTGTCTCTGCCTCTCTCTCTCTCTCTCTCTCTCTCTCTCATGAATAAATAAATTAAAAATATTTAAAAAATTAAAAAATCCATTTACTTAGATGCATTTTTCTAGAGATGAATATTAATTTTATTTTATGTAATAACACTTGTCAGTAAGAGAACACATCTAATTTAAATTTCAAGTTTTAAATCAGCTTGTGCATGGATATTTTTAATAATGTTTGATTTTCTTTTTTTTTTAATGTTTGATTTTCTACTCTTAATTTATACTTTTAAAAATTTAATAATAATTGATTGTCACTTTTAGGATACTGCTGGTCAAGAAAGGTTCAGAACATTAACTCCAAGCTATTATAGAGGTGCACAGGGTGTTATATTAGGTAAGGTTTTCCTTTAAGATAATGCTTGAAAAATATTATTGTCTTATTATTACAATTTCTGATTTTCTTAATCTGTGAAGGTCAGTAAATTTTTATTTTTCTTCAGGGGCATCTTTATGTAACTTGAAGTTATAGTAAGCTTGATTTTACATTAATGACTATTTAAACTTTCAAAATTTATTTTCAGTCTTTTGTCTAGCAATTAAAAGATAAAGATCAGATTAATTAACTTGGTTTAAAGGCTCATATTGATGAGGACGTGATTGAGGATTAATCTGCATGCCATTGGTCTGTCTTAAGAGTGTTAACCAGAAACTGACCTTCAGTGAGCAGTGTATTAATATTTGCTTTGTGTTTATAAAGGAAGAAGCCTACTAGTTGCTTAGTTGAATGTTTTATTGTCCTAAAAAGTATCACAAAGCACTTAACATTGTTGATTCGTAATCATACAGAATTTAAAAACCAAATGGGGATTCTTACTGTAAAGTGTTGAAAAGTACTTGCTATTAATATGGCAGAGAAACTTTTTAAAATAAATACTGATCAATTTTAGAGAGAATTGTCTTTTTGTATTATAACTTGTGAGGTTTGGGTTCATTTCATTAACAGCAACTCTTATTTTGGTTCAGCATCTTTAAGTTTAGAAAACACTTTAATAAGGTTTTTATATTAATAAGCTCTTTTATATTATAATGTGGTTTCATGTAAGATGAAAGTGGTAACAGGGAGATAGAATCCTATCCATTAAGCTTAGATATTTTTTCTTTTTTTTTTTTTCCATATTTTTTCAAAGTTGGAAATTCTGGTCCTTGTAAGAAACAAATTAACAGGATCATAGATGTTTAAATCCATGTAAAAAATTTGGTATTTTGCCACAGATTGAATATGAATGTTTTTTGGTCTTTGGATAAATGATTTTTACTATTAGGAATGGGAACAACAGTTGTTTTGCTTAAATTATTTTTAATTATTGCACAGGATATAATCTCATTTCTCTAACAATGTGTGTTAAAATTGAAGAATGTATATGTATGTGTTTATTATTTTTTATAGACTTGTTTCTTTCATCTGGGTGAGTAGATACTGATTGTTAAGCATTTAAGGCTTAGAAACATAATCACCTATATAGAATATTAGTTCTCAGTCATATATCAGAAATATTATATCACTGCTTCTTATTTCTAATGCTTATTTAATAAGTGACCCTTCTTATTTCAGTTTATGATGTCACAAGAAGAGATACCTTTGTTAAGTTGGATAATTGGTTAAATGAATTGGAAACATACTGCACGAGAAATGACATAGTAAACATGCTAGTTGGAAATAAAATTGATAAGGTAAGAAGTCAGACACTTGACATTTTGACTGCATTTTAGTAGCTTTTCTTAATCTTTATATTTATCTTTTAGGAAAATCGTGAGGTTGATAGAAATGAAGGCCTGAAATTTGCACGAAAACATTCCATGTTATTTATAGGTAGGTGTGTGAGCATTTATCCTTTCATTGTTAATGAGAAATTTTAAAATGGAGTTTTTGCTATATATTTCTCTTTATAAACTGTAAAATGTATGTACTTAGGTCATCATTTTTTTGTGTTCTAAAATCTAACTATACAGCCAGGTTCATTTTTCCTTTTGTTAAAAAAAAAAAAAATCACATTATGTGAAGTTGTACAGGACACAGTCAGATCTTTCCTCTCAGGATATAACGGCGTTCAGCAAAGCCAGGCACTCAGTGCTGTGGTTGTACTTTGCTGGTCCTTGTGCCAGCAACAGTGGTGTACCACCTGGGGAGTTTGTTAGAAATGCTTCATTTTGAGGCCCAGTCCAGCTTTTCTGAATTAGAATCTGTATTTTAACAAGATCTTCTTGTGATTTGTATGCACATCAGTACTTGAGAAACATTGTAAAATAGGGTTTGGCACACTACAGCATGGGGTCAGATCTGGCCACACCATTTGTACTGAAACACAGCCGTATCTACCCAGTTATCTACGTGCTGTCTATAGCTGCTTTGTGCCTGATGGCAGAGTTCAGTAGTTACAACAGAAACCATATGGTGTTCAAAGCCTAAAATATTTACCATCTGGCTCTTTACAGAAAAAGTTTGTTGACCCCCTGTCTAGAAAAGTGGACAGGCTATATCACTGTAGAACTTTTTTTTAACACTGCAGGTTCCTTGAGCCTTGTTACAGGCCTGAAACTGGGCCTGGAAGACAGTTTATAGAAACACCCTAGTTGATTCTGGTGTGAAGCCAGCTTTAGGAATTACTTATTTAGCTACTTCACTGTGTTAGAATCTTTTAGGCATTAGAAAATGGAAATGAAAGAACATCATCTATAGATAGAAGCAGGGTGCTATAAGTGGAAGGTAATAGGAAATTTTAGAAAGGAATAGAAAGCACATATTTCCTGAGCTAGAAAGCAGTTTAGTGTGTTTAAGGGGCAGGAAAAAAGCTTGTGGGCTGAAGCATAGTGTATGTTGGGGGAAAAGGTGGTGATGATGGGAGAGAAGATTTAAAAAGTCACGTTGGGCCTTTTTAAGGAATGGTAAAGAGATGGATTTTATTCTAAGTGTGAAAAGTGAGGGGGTAGTTTTGTGATCTGGTACTCTTTTAAAAAGACCTGTTTGTACAGAAGATGGTCCATGTGAAGCAGAAGCAAGAGGTTCATCATTTTCTTACAGTGGCCCGGATGAATAATGCCGATGCCTTTATCTTTGGGAGTAGTTGTGGATGGTGGAAGGATGGCAGATCTAGGAGATATTTGGATGATAAAGGTGACAGGCTCTGTTGATAAATTGGGTATTGAGGATAAGGAAAGAGAACAATCAAGTGTAACTCTGAGTCTTTGGCATGAGCATACTAGGTGGACTGTGTTGCCATTAACTGTGTGTGGAAGGCTGAGGTAAGAACAGGTTTGGGTAAGGGAGTGGGGAATTAAGAATTCTGCTTAATATAAGAATGAATCATTTTTCAGATAACCAGTGGACATGCTGATCATTAGCATGTAGGTGGTATTTTAAGTCATGGAGTTATAGTGGTCATAGGAGTAACTGGGTAGAAAACAGCTGAAGATTGAAGCCTGGGATGCTCCACCAGTTAGAGGTCAGCAGAAAGTGGAAAGGTCAGTGAGTAAGACTGAACGATGTGCTGGTGAGAGGAGGAATATGATGAACAGTGTTCAGTGTTCTGGAAGTCAAGTGAACAAAGTATTTAAAGGAAGAAAGTGATCAGCTGTATCAAATGCTAGATGTTGAATAGGATAAGGACATTGGATTTGACAGGACGGAGAATGTTGGTATTTTTTGGAAAATAGTTTCAACGGAGTGATGAGAACAAAAGCCTAGTTAGGGTACAGCTGACCCTTGAACAATGTGGGGGTAGGGTGCCGACCCCTCCTCACAGTCAAAAACCTGTGTATAACTTTTGACTCCTCCGAAACTGAATTGCTAATGGCCTATTGTTGACCTGAAACCTTACTGATAAAACAGTCAGTGAATGCATATTCTGTATGTTATGTGTATTACATACTATATTCTTACAATAAAGTAAGCTGGAAAAAAATGTTACTAAGAAAATCATAAGGAAAAAAAAAAGAAAATCATAAGGAAGAGAAAACACCTTTATAGTACCGTACTGTATAGAAAAAAAATCCATGTGTAAATGGAGCTTCACAGTTCAAACTGGTGTTGTTCAAGGGTCAGTTACAGTTTGAAGAAAACATGTGAGGTAAGAAAGTGGAAACAGCTTAAGTAGCTAACTTGTAGGTAAATCTTGATTATCAGTTTTGCTTTGAAACAGAGAACCCAGGTGGCTACTAGAAGGACACGTGGGCTGGGGGGTGGGGTGGTTGGTTGCTTGATTGATTAGTAAGATGGACAATAATTTTGGTAGGTTTTTAAGCTGACTGATGTGATCCAGTAGTGAAGGCACAAGATTCTTCAGTGAATGAGAAGGGATGGGATCCAAGGAGTTAGAAAAGAGGATCCTCCTAGATAGCAGCAGGGACCGTTAATGTACTGTCATAAGAGCAAAGGCAAGAGCCCATGGTTACAAATGCAGACAGGTTGGTGAATCTCTTAGTGGTATATGATCGGTTAGCTCCTGTCAGATCATTTCTATTTTTCTCAACATAAAGTTAGGTCATGAGCTGAGATAGAGGAGTTTTATGATAAAGGAATAAGGGAGTCATTCAAATAGTGAAAAAGGTAATGACTAGGGAAAGATACTATTGGGGAGTAGGGCTCAGTGTCCACATCAGTTTCATGGGGAGCATAAACATTAAAGGAGACCTGTGTCCATGGGTGTGTATCATTTATCCAACCACCTAGAGCTCCTTGATTGCAGGCACAGAATGGCCAGATTGTTCAACTTGGAGCCTGAATTTCCTTATTTTGAAATGGGAAGAATAATCTGTTTTAGGGGTTGATTTTAAGAACTAACTAAAAAATTAGTTACTCACTGAGAAATTTTGGCATAATATTTCTGTAGGGCTTTACAGTGTGCAATTCTATGACAAAATCTTGGGCTTATATGCCACTGTTTTTGTGGATAGAATTTAAATCGGTCAACTTTGAGAGTTGGGCAGAATTCATGAATATTAAACTGTGGGGAGAAATTGCTGACTTGCCTCTGTGTATACTGCTGGCTGATGTTTACACCATAATAATTTCCCAGAAAAACATAGGAATATGGCCAGAAAAGAATATACCCTGACATATTTTTCTTGAATTTCAGAGGCAAGTGCAAAAACCTGTGATGGTGTACAGTGTGCCTTTGAGGAACTTGTTGAAAAGATCATTCAGACACCTGGACTGTGGGAAAGTGAGAACCAGAATAAAGGAGTCAAACTGACACACAGGGAAGAAGGCCCTGGAGGAGGGGCCTGTGGTGGTTACTGTTCTATGTTATAAACTCTGGGAAACTCCATCTCTTGCATATTTGATCAGATAGTGACATCTTTCTGTATATAAACTCTTTAACTGCTATTTTAGGGACCTTGCAGTTTGCACATATTTGTTTTGTATCATGGCAGTAAATACTTGCAAGAAATCCCGCTCATCGGCTTTCCCAGGTAAAATGTTATGGTAAGCATGCATAGTTTGCAGTCTATAGGTTTTTATGTAACATAAAATAGGTGTACTTTTACAAGTACATTTGATTTTATGATTTACATTTATCATGTGATTTAAAAAAATCCACCTATCTAGTATATGTTGATACAAGGTCTACTTTTGGTCTCCTCTTTGCTTAAAAACTCCTCTATCAATTATTGAATTAATTGGTATGTAGAACTCCCAGAACCACTGGGAGATATTCAGATATCATCAGACCTGGCAGATTTCCTTTCAGGAATAACACTGAGCATGATTACACAGCTTTTGTAGGATGTTTGCTGATCGATTCTCTTTTAGTACTAAACAAAATTCTCTTGACAGGCCGCAGTCCAGGTCAATTTATAATTAAATCTCTGTTCTGATGATGCTTCTAAAATAGCATTGATATATTACAAAGTTTGGCCTTACTTTTAAATTTTCTTCAATGAGTAGCTCAGTTGCTTAACTGGAGTCTTAACTCTGGTTACCTACGTTGGATTCTGACCCTTTGTGCAGCATTTTTAGTTATGTGGTGTTTGGCAGAATGACAATAAGGTTTTCCCCCATTTTGGTTTGGGAAGGATGCGAATAGTGTGTTTATGTAACTGGTGTAGTACTTACCAATGTAAACCGACACCTTCTCCCATAATGCTGGTGGTGTTTGTCCGGGTACCTCATTTGTAGCTTGTATAATGTTTATGAACATCTGTATCTCATGACTTCCCTAAATGGCTAGTTGCTATTCAGAAACCTATCTCTGTGTTTTGAGGGTTGGGAAAAGAACACTAAATGACAATTTGAGAAAGACCTATTGTTTCCAGATTTTGATGTGTGTTGGAAAATATTGTTGCAATGGACATCTTGGTAATTTACTGTAACAAGTAGCCAATAGTTTATCAAAACCAACTTGTACAGACTAATAAATCTTTTCCACAGTATTCAGTTTTCTAACCTCTTGCTATTATACACTGCTTTTTTTTTTCACTCATATGTTATTTAATTTACATTGATACCTGCTATATTAAGCCCCCAAATAAGTTATTTGTCCTTTTAGCCAGGTTACCCTTATACTCCTCAGTAAGATGTCTGATACTAATTTCTGTACAGTTGCAAATGATGCAATAACTTGTGATAGTGGATTGACTTCAAGTTGGGGTTCTTTCTGAAATGTACATCTTCACGTAAGACAACCTTACATTCTACTTGGTTCACACCTGTGAAACTACATTACATGTGATTAAAGGTTTTATACATTATATATGTATTTACTAAATATAAACATTTACTCCTTTATTGTTGGAGAAAAGTAGCTAACAGATGTACTTATAATTTGTGTTACATTAAAGCTGTAGATTTGTATATTTATATAGTGTCTGAATTGATAAGACATTTATTTCTGTTTATTGCTTTTTGCTCTTTGAGGTATATAATAATCTTTTTGTGTGCATTGGATTGTTGTGTTGATTCGGTCAAAATTTGGATACATATGAGTCACTTACTTTTAAAACTAATTTTGTTTGATAGATTTATATTGTAACCTTTTATAGTTTTTGAAATAAATATAGCCTGCTTTCCCTAGATGCATTTGTGCAGGAAGTATTCTACATTTCCCTGTTGCTCTCATGGGTAAGGAACATTCTGAATAGAGCGTCACTCAGATTCTATTATATGGCTTTCACTCTACTATTTTGTTGCAAGCTTATTTCATAGTGGAGGTTTTCTAAGTGAAGTAGTTATGATATCTAAAATTAGTCATTTAAATAGCTGAGGATTTTATTAATTATTTCCAGATCATTTGAAGTAGTTTAAAAGTGCCTTTTGGAGATGGTCAAATTAGAACAATTAGAATATAGTGTTTTGAATTCTAGGAGTACTGATACACAGACCTAAACAGATAAATAAATACTCAATTTATA
Source organism: Canis lupus dingo (assembly GCF_003254725.2). Taxonomy (NCBI): domain Eukaryota; kingdom Metazoa; phylum Chordata; class Mammalia; order Carnivora; family Canidae; genus Canis; species Canis lupus. The sequence goes on along the minus strand of NC_064244.1, from coordinate 16,550,483 downwards.
TTAAGAGTAATAGTTAACATTTATTGAAAGCTTCCTTGATGCCAGGTGATGGTCTAATTGCTAGATTATTTCATTAAACCTCACAGCAACCTTAAGAGATTGGTTGGTATGCCTATTATGCCCATTTTAAAGATGAGGATAATGAAACATAGCTTTGTTTAGGTAACTCCCCAAGGACCACATAGCTTAATCAGTAATGGAGCTGGATTCAAGTGAAAGCATTTTTCATAAGTCCATACTCTCAACCGCTGTTCCTTTTGCTATGGCTAGTTCCTAGCTTTTTGATTTAACACAGGATTAAAGGATTTCCTTTATTTTTATTTTTTAATTTTTTTAAGCCATTTTTTGTTATGTGTTAAAGAAGTAGTTCAGATTTCTTGGCTATAAAGGTAGTAGTGGGTGGTCTCTTAGTTCTTTTTCCTTCTTGGATTGGAATGAAAATACCTGACTTAGGAAAGATACAAAATCAGGAGATGTATGGGACCTTTACTTTGTAATTGGACCTGAGAAAAGAAATTAAATCTGGGAACAGTCTTTTGCTCAAAATTGAAATCTGTGGGAATGTTTCATTTCAGGTACTTAATTGTCATATATACAGGTGCACACTTGGTGTTGACTTTCTAATTGAATGCAGTGGGATTGAACTTGATTTTGATTCGTTGTACTTTACATACTCAAGAAATATATGTGATTCTGTACAAGTATGGAACTGACCTCATAGCTCATAAAATAATCTTGATTACTACTACTATTTCTGTGGGATGGCACAGACCTACCTCACAACCATAATATCTTTAAACACAGTTTAATGTATAGTTATTCTGATTTTCAAGTAAACTGGAATGCTAGATTATAGTTCTTCTCAATATTTAAGTATTATGCTTTTATATCTTGGGTTCCATTTCACTAATTATATTTTGGAAGGTTTTTATCTGGTTAGGATGAGGGGAAAAGCATTTAATCAGTTTCCTGAAGACATTTATCCCAGTTCTGATCCCAGCTATGCCAGGGGTAATTTACTAGAGACTCCATCCTGGGTTTTGTCTAAGATTGTTCAAAGAAGTGGATAGAAAGAAATAGGCTACGTCAAGAATTAGAGCTAAGGAATATAAGTACAGATTTACCCAGGGATCTTGGATGATTTTTTTTTTCCTGAATGGGAACATCTGATCAGTTTGGATTTAAAAACAAAAATAAAGGAGTCAACTTCTTTTGGTGCTTTAAATTTTCTATTTGTTGTTAGCTTTTTGTTTCATATTTAGAAATTCATGTTGTTTGAGTGTAGTATAAAATTTGCTGAGGAGCCTCTTAGAGCTGTTGTGTTACACATTTGGAATCGTGTGAGCACGTATTCTTAGCTCTGTACCCCCCCCCCCCCCCATCTCTCACAAACAGGACTTTTTCTTTTTTAAATTAACCTGGTAAATGTAATTTTATTTTTATTTCTTTCATTACTAGTGAGATTGGGCACTTTCAATATCTTATTAGATATTTGTATTGTTTTAATTCTTATGTATGTTGTGTTTGCCCATCTAGCATTCACTTGCACTCATGTTTTCTTTGGATAACCAACTTCCTCCCATCATGCATGTGGTTCAGATGGGATTGTCACATCCCCAGCTCTATAGGTAGAGTTTGCTTGGTTACATTTAATCAGCGCTACTAACTCTCTCTTCCTTCACCCCCAAAATAAATGGTTCAGGGATAGGGACCTGACCCAGTTCAGTCTGCTTTGATACAAGATACTTGGTTGAGGCTTCCTTAGGAATGGCTGGCTGCAAGAGGACACCTTCTTGGAGATAGTGTGGTACGAAGATTGACCCTCATAACTTGCTGCAAGTTTTTCTAATACAAAAGAGCCAGCCTCGGGGCTGTACCAAAAAAATGAGAGAGAGTCTAAGTTGGAGCCCAGAGGCAATCTGGAAAGTCTAGATCAAGTTGGATCTGAAATCAGCCCTACTTGTGGACTTTTTACTTATGTGAGCCAATAAATTCCATTTTTGCTTAAGCCAGTTTGAGTTGGATTTTCTTTTTTCTTGCAACCAAATGTATATGTGTTATTGTAGGGGCTCTTTGTACATCAAGTTCAATATGTTGGTATTTATTTGTATAGAGAAGAAAAAAGTAAAACTATCACTTGAAAAGCCATTACTCTTAAATAACATATTTTAGTGAGGTGACTTTCATATATTTCTTCATAGGTATATATATATATATATATATATATATATATATATATATATATATATAAATAAATAAATAAATAAATAAATGAGTTGAATTCATACATATGATTTTAAGGACCTCTTGATTTATGTCTTTCAATTTAGTTCGCTCTGTCACATGAATACTCAACTCTTACCTCTGTCCTCCCGAGGTAATCAGTGTTAGAACCTACATGAATCCCCTTTTTGCATTTCTCTGTGCCTCGGATAGTTGCCTCCAAAATAAAATGCACATATTCATATATATATATATATATATATATATATATATAGTTATAGTTATACAAAAAATGGGATCATCTGTATATTTATCTCCTGTTTCCTTTCTTACCTGTCAATAGATTGTGAAGATCCTTCCAAACCAATTTATATGCATCTAACATCTATTTTAGCAATTGTGCAGTATTAATATTCCGTGGTGGGGGGTACGGATTGCCACAGTTTATTTAACCATTCTTATAGTGGTGGGCATTCATACTGTTTCCATTTTTTGCCTTTGCAGATGGTACTGCAGTAAATATTCTGTAGAAAGTATGTAAGAGTTGGATCCATGGGTCAAAGAAAATGTGTTTTTTGTTAGTTTTGATATATTTTATAGAAGGCTTACCAAAAATTGTGACAATGAACATTTCCACTAGCATTCCCCATCAGCCACAGGAAGTGTTCTCAAATTTTAATTTTTATTACTTCATATTTGCAAGGTGTAACTTAATTTAGTTTGCATTCCCTGTAGTTTTTCATATTTGTGTGCCATTTGGAGTTGCTCTTTTTTTAAATGATTATTCATATTCTTTGCCAATTTTTCTGTCAGTTTTTGTGGTTTTATATAAGCTCTTTGTAAGTACAGATATTAACCTATGTGTCTGTTCTAAGAATTTTTTCTGATCTGTGTTTGTCTTTTCACTCTGATGATGCTGTGGTTTCTCATACAAGTTTTTTATTTATTTTTTTCTTTTATACCTCTGGGTTCCCCAACTCTCAGATTGTACATGCAGTCTTAGTCTCTTCAGAGATGTCATTTTCTTTTTTTCTTTTTGAACCACTCATAACTTAGAATTACTTTTGCTTATGTTACAAGATAGGGAGCCATCTTCCTCTTCTCCGTATGGATATCCAGTGTGCCTACACTACACATTAAATATATTTTATTTTCCCCTCTGAGCTGAAGTACCACTTTTGTGCTAGATTAAATTCCTGTAAGTACCGCAATCTTTTTCGGCCTTCTATTTTAGAATTTTTTAGTCTAGGAAGGTAATGTATTTCAGTGTAATTGGTTTTCTTTAATCATGTGTGTATTGTTTTATGCTTTAAAAAACATTCTTAGAAAGGCTCTGCAGCTTTCATCAGACTGTCTCAGGGGCCTGGTGATACAATAGTTTTGATGTTAGTGGCTCTCTATGTTTTTGGCTGGTAAGGCGAGTCCTTTCTCACTTTTTTTCAATTTGTTTTTTACATATGAGTCTTAAAGATCACTTTATCCTTTGTCCATTTTTCCTTTTTGTGTTTTTTTTAATGGAGTTTTTTTCTAAAATGTACTAGAGATACTAATCCTTAACCATTAATATATATTGCCAAAGTCTTCTCCCAATTAGTAATTTCTCTTTTGGATTTGTTTGAAATACTGCATAATTAAAACATTTTAAACCAAAAATTTAATCCTTTTCATCAGTGTTTTAAAACTGGCAATCTAATTGGAATCACATATTTCTATACTGTGAGAAAACTGATTAATTGTTAAGACTGCCATTAAGAAAAATGGGGTATCTCTTTGGTCTGTTCAGATTTTTTACCATTTTAAAAACTGATAGTTTTCTTTGCATAGGTCCTGAACTTTCTTAAAAGTTATTCTCAGGAATTCTTTTTTCATTAGTGTGAATAGAATTGATTTTCTTATTTCAGATTCTATGTAGTTGCTTTTCTGTCTATACAGGTGCCTAATCAGTTTGTTACTTTGGTTTGAACTAGTTTGTTTTTTTAGGTAAAATAACAAAAATGAAATTTATTTTAAAATATACATTTCTTTAGAGGAAACTGCAGGCATCTCATTTTGTTTTGATACTTTTTTTTTTAAAGATTTTATTTATTCATGAGAGACAGAGAGGCAGACTCCCTGCAGGGAGCTCAAAGCAGGACTTGATTCCAGGATCCTGGGATCATGCCCTGAACCCAAGGCAGATACTGAACCGCTGAGCCGCTGAGCCACACAGGCATCCTTTGTTTTGGTACTTTGAATCTGTGCCCTGACAAAGTGGTTAAAGGATGCCTCCCATTTAACACCAGTTGTTAATCCCAGCCTCATGGAGGCCACTCATGCGCTGCTCCTTGGCTAGTAGTGCCCAGATCTCCTAGCTGTCTCCAGGGCCAGGCTGTAGCTCTTCATGGGTTTCCATGGGTCAAGCTCTCCTGAGATTCCCCAATTTCTAATGTAGTAATAGTGAGACAGGGCTGTTATTTCTTTATTTCTGTTGTCGATAACTTCATGTTTTGTAAGATTCAAAAAAATTGGGAAGATACTGTCTTTTTGTACATGCTGAAATACTTAATTTAAAAAGGGAAATTGTTCATTGCTTTTCCTAGAAGTCAGTGTAGCATACTGGTTAAGCTCATATTCCAGCTCAGTTACTTAAACTTTTTGGGTCTCAGTTTCTTCATACTGAAAATGGGATGGAATGCCTGGGTGGCTCAGTTTGTTAAGCATCTGATTCTTGATTTCGGCTCAGGTCGTGATCTCAGGAATGTGAGATCAAGCCCCACATTGGGCTCTACACTACGTGTGGATTCTGCTTGGGATTCTCTCCCGTTGCTTCCCCCACAGTGTGTTCTCTTTCTCTCTCTCTTTCTCTCTAAAAAAAAAGAAAAGAGAAAATGGGGTAATAGTCTCCACAACTTTGTCAGGTTGTAAGCATTAAATGAATAAGGGGGGTATAAAGCTTGACAAAGTGTGCTTTGATAAGTGTTAGCTGTTACTATTAGCATATCCTGGTTATTAACTGGCTCAGTTTTTCTGTTCTTTAAATCTGGTTTTATAGTTCCCAGAGAGAAAACAGTACATTTTTTTTTTTCTTTTGAGGTTTAAAGATTTTCTGGAACAAAATTGGACATACTCATTTAAAAATTATTTTCCTAGTTAGTTTCTCGTTACATGTATAATTTTCCTTTTTTGTTTTGCAAGCATTTTGTCTCTATGTTCTTTCAAACAGGCAAACTATAGAACAGTGAGCTGGAAATAAATGATACAGTGATTTTTAGGATAGAGTAGATAAATGTGGATACGGTACCTGTTCAGAATACTGCCAAATTCTCTCTCTTGCCAAGGCCTGGATATTGACAGCAGGCCTCACCTCCAGCTACATAACATCCCGTGTGCCTTGGCACTCTGAAGTCTACACACACCACAGGAGCTCCAAGCATTCACCTAGCTGTGTCAGGAAATAGTATAGCCTCCTGCCAAAAGACATTTGTTCTTTTTAGATTCATGTTCCTTTAGCCATATTTTCCTCACTAGGAATTTTAAGCTAGTTAAGTATTCCCACATGTCACAATCGTACCACCTATTTTAGGTTAAACACAACTGACATCTAAGTTTTCTGTAACGCAACACTAATAAATCTTGTAGTACCAAATAGCATAACCATGTACATTTATAAACTTGTCTGTTTACACTTACTTCTTGCACAACTCACTTTATAGTAATAGAAATACAACTAAATCACTCAGAGGATGATTGGTGTCACAATACCAATAGAACTACCAATGAAACTGGCTCAGAGAATGTAAAGCTTCATTAGCACTCTTTTTGTAATTTTACTATGGACATACAGTCACGTGCTCATACTACTTGAATACTTTTTCTCTATGGTTTATGGTTTCATCTATTTGAGTTACTTTGCTCCTATTTGTATTCAACTTTAGGGCTTACTTTTTTCATCCCTTTTATTTGATTTTTCCCACTCTATTGATGCCATCCTGATCTCATGCCCTTCCCATATATAGTCATTATCACCAAATTCTTGTTTATTCCCCCTGTGTTTCTTTTTGCCAAAATTATGCAATGTTCTTTTTTCCCCCATTTCTTACAGAAAAGGTAGCATACTATATATACTTCTTTTGAATTTTCTTTTTTTTTTACTTAACAATGTAACCTAAAGAAATTCCATATATCATTGGTCCATGGAGCTCTTCCTCAATTTTTTTTTTTTTTTTTTTTTGTTACGGTTGCAAGTCCTCCTGTGGATTGTACAGTCTGTTCAGCCAGTGGCCCATGAATGAACAGTGAATGTATGTTTCGTTTCTCTGGATGATAAGTTACTAAGTCAATTTTAAAAACTTTATTCAAGGGATCCCTGGGTGGCTCAGCGGTTTAGCGCCTGCCTTTGGCCCAGGGCGCGATCCTGGAGTTCCGGGATCGGGTCCCATGTCGGGCTCCCAGCGTGGAGCCTGCTTCTCCCTCCTCCTGTGTCTCTGCCTCTCTCTCTCTCTCTATGTCTATCATAAATAAATAAATAAATCTTTAAAAAAAAACTTTATTCAAGTATATTTTATATAATATAAAATGCACTCATTTTAGGATCATAGTTTAATTAGTTTTAATAGATATATACCCTTGTATAATTATCACAATAAAGATACGGAACTTTTTTTTTTTAAGATTTTATTTTTATTTATGTATTCATGAGAGATGCAGAGAGAGGCAGAGACAGGCAGAGGGAGCCCGATGTGGGACTCGATCCAGGGACTCCAGGATCACGCCCTAAGCCAAAGGCAGATGCTCAACTGCGGAGCCACCCAGGCGTCCCGATATGGAACATGTTATTGCCAAAAGGGTCCCTTGTGTATAATGTCTGGTTCTCTTCTTTCTCCCACCTCTACTATACTCAGTGCTGCCTGGGGCTTTCTCTGTGTACCCGCAGGTAGATGGGCTCTGGCCTCTATTGAATCTTTACCTGGTTGTTTTAGACTTCCTTTTTCTCCCCTTTTATCCATTAAAGGCATCTATCTTTTCCCCATTTTGCATAGATCTGCGGAAATATGAGAGTGTTTTTCACTGCCTTCACTATTAAGATTTGTTCAATTTCTTTATTTTTAAACTGTTCTTAGACATGTGCTTGGGTATATCTCCTAAGCTAGAGTAGTCATTGGTCTTTTAATTGGTGAGGCCAATGAATAATTATTGACAGGGGAAAAAAAAGGTAGAATCAAAGGATGGGCATTCCTAAAGAGATCAATATCTTGGAATAGATACACCAAGGCAAGTGAGCTAGAAAGATAGGCGATGTCAGAGAGATGCTTGACTTTGAGGTTTTGGGAATAAATCAAGATTATAACCATGTACAGTTACCTGTAGGAGTGGAATAATAGAAAGCTGGAAGTGAGGAAGCCACTCCACTGAAAATAATGGATATTTTCTCATTCAATAGATACATAGTTGAATCTATTTCTAGATGTGATTCTGTTCCAATGATGTAGAACTGTGCCAAAATCAACCATTTAGATTTATAGAATATTTATAAGTCAAATTCTCCCCCTCACTGCTTAAATTTTTAAACAACTTATTTTGCCAATCATTTTATCCAGTTATAAAATAAAATCCTTTTGGGATTCTGACAGGAGCTGCATTAAATATATATATTAATTTATAAACTGACATTTTTAAAAGTCTACCCAGACACATGGCATATCTTTCCATTTATTCCATTCTTATGTTACATCCTTCAGTAAAATTTTAGAATCTCCTTTATATGTATATCCTCTAGCTGCATTTGTTAATATATTCCTGGGCATTTTATCATTTTTTTGTTACTACAGTGTATCATAATTTTAATTATGTTTTTGGATAAGGCCTATTTCAAGGAGTGTGACTTAATTTCATATTTAAGGATTTGGTTCTATTTCTTTCCCTATAGGTTATTTTTTCATCTTGTAAACTTCTAGTTTATGGTTAGAGAATGTGGAACATAAACTCTACTTTTTGGAATTCATTAGGGTTTTCTTGATGGCCAAGAATTTGATTTCTTTTTTCTGGTTGGTTTATATTTTATCATTACTATTTTAAACTTGCAGTTGGATAGGCCAGGGCAGCCAAGGGCAAGAGCAGGTAGTTCATCTGGCATGTTACAATGATGCGGTATATCTGGGTGGTTCAGTTTGGAGCCTCTGAAGTTTTTCTTTTTCTTTTTTTTTTTTTTCAATTTTTATTTATTTATGATAGTCACAGAGAGAGAGAGAGAGAGGCAGAGACACAGGCCGAGGGAGAAGCAGGCTCCATGCACCGGGAGCCCGATGTGGGATTCGATCCCGGGTCTCCAGGATCGCGCCCTGGGCCAAAGGCAGGCGCCAAACCGCTGCGCCACCCAGGGATCCCTCTGAAGTTTTTCTAAGTAAAGGAGAGCTGTCCTAGGAAGAGGGACCAAAAGGTGCTTTGTGCTCAAGTCAGGGAAGATGGAGACCAAGAAGAAACATAATTACAAAAAGAAAAACTCTACTATTTACTGTCTCATAGATACCAGCTCCTGATCTTGGCTTTCACTTGTGTTAATCATTAAACCTTTAAATGTGTTCACCACACTGTACTGTGTGGAATACATTATGTTAAAGCACAAATATTAAAGATATTTATAAGAGTACTAGAAAAACAAATCATTACATCTGAGGAATCGGTGAGTAGGTGTGAAAATTTTCATTTTAGAGAAGGAAATGGAAACTCAGATTAAGTAACTTTCAGGATCACAAAGCCATTAACAGTTGAGATTTTGCTTGATTTTTAAAAATATTTCATGGATATAAGAAATTTAGTATAACATAGAAAACAAAGTTTTATAATATACATCTGTTAAGCATGTTCACATCTTCTATAGCATTTTGTCTACTTGAGCTGTCAAATTCTATGAGTTGTATTAAGTATATTATGATAGATGATTTTATCAAGTTCCTATAACTGTAGAAGTTTTAGCTTTATGTTTAATCCATAAGGAAACACAATGTATATGTTCTTTATGATTACATATCTTATCATTGCATAATACTCCCTCTTTGTCTTGTTTAATTGGAGTCTTGAATTTTGGCTAATCTGATGATACTATTGCAACCATGTATTATTGTATGTTTATTTCATTAAATTTTTCCCCATCTTCCTATAATAAAGAATCTAGATAGTGTAGATATGTTACAAAGAATAATATGAATGCACATTGAAGTCCTACTATTTGTGTGGGAGTATGTATATAGTATAGTTTAATTTTGGAAATTCCAATTTCTCTATAAATCACCCTTGATAATAAAAAACAAATTTGCCTTTAGATTTTTACTTCCAAGTTTGGAAAAACTTGAAGAACATGCAAAATACAGGAATTCAGATTTGTTTTCTAACTGTTCTCAGGTCTGAATGAGCTCAAAAGAGTAACAGGGCTAGAGTTGAGGTCAAAGGGAGGTGAACAAAATTATTAAAACCTTCCTTTTATATACAGATTTAATGGAGAAAGGGAACTGGTTAAAACATTGAAAGGGAAAGACATGGAAATACCAAAACTCACTTAGTTCCAGGTGATTAAGATGCAACTATTGGAAATCCCATTTCAGTCTCCACGGATGAATATAATTTGTATAAATTGTATCTCAGATATTTCAATTAACTAGATGAGAGGAATACTTTCCACAATGTATATCAACTTATCAGATGATGTGTGCTTTAAATATCTTAAAATTTTAATTGCTAATTACACCTCAATAAAATGGGATTTAAAAATGAGATTTAAAAATGGGATTAAAAAAAGCTTTTCTTTTTTTCAAGAATGGGTCTTGACTATAAAGGATAAATATTACAGTTCCTATTTTTCAGTTGAAAACAATTGAAGTAAATTCAGTAGATTCTAAAACTATATTGAATTCTAGATTCTTTTTGAATTTAAAAGAAAAATAATCTTATGTTTTGGATGGATAGAGAAATTTCCATCCACATAGCATCAGATGTTTTGATAAACATGGGAATGATGAGGATATAGTTGCTGGTGGAAAAAATAATGATCGTTCTTGTGTAAGCCAGTTTTAATTTTCCCACGCAAGAAATATTTTTTATTTTAAAAAAAATTTTTAAAGAACTATTTTTAATCTGCAACCTAGAACAAAACAGACAAGTTCCCTACATTCATGGAATTTATATTCTTATGGGACGCGATAAACAATAAAAAAGCTACAAGACTTTAATGTCATTTTTTTCTATATGAAAATCCACACTATAGCATGTTATCCTGCAAAAGCACATTGTTTTGCTCTGCCACTAAAACATGAAAGTTTGGAAATGAATTTATTATATGTTCACTCTTAAGCTTGACCATTTCTATTGCTAGGATGACATGGCTTGAGATAAAACTCAGAATACAAAAAGTAGGAAGGAAAGACTGGAGATTTTCAGTGAGGGTGTTGCAGGGAAGGTGGACAATGAAACACCAAGATAACTTCAACTTTGCTGTTCTCTAAATTTTGGAATTTAGCTATTAAGATTTGTAAAGTGTGTGTTGACGTCAGAATTGTAGCCTGTCAGGTCAGACTATTTCTCCGCATAGTCATGTTTGAAGAACAAACTTTGATGATAAATCTAAATCCAAGTAACAATAACTTAAAGTGAGATTCAGTATTTTATTCCTTTCATATGTATATACTATATAACTGTGATCATAAAAAATCTTTCTTTTTTAAAAAGATTTATTTATTCATGGGCAGCCCGGGTGGCTCAGTGGTTTAGCGCTGCCTTCAGTCCAGGGCCTGATTGTGGAGACCGGGAATCGAGTCCCACCCACGTCAGGCTCCCTGCATGGAGCCTGCTTCTCCGTCTCTCTCTGTCTCTCATGAATAAATAAATAAAAATAAAAATAAAGATTTATTTATTCATGAGAGAGAGTGAGAGAGAGAGGCAGAGACACAGGCAGAGGGAGAAACAGGCTCCGTGGGGGGAGCCTGATGTGGAACTCAATCCTAGGACCCTGGGATCACACCCTGAACCAAAGACAGATGCTCAACTACTGAGCCACCCAGACATCCCTGGTCATCAAAAATCTAATCAGTTATTTTTATTTATTACAATTTTTAAAAAAGATTTTATTTATTTGAAAGAGTACTAGCAGGGGTAAGGTCAGAGAGAAGGAGATGGAGAGGGACAAGCAGACTCCCTGCTGAGCAGGGAGCCTGTTGAGGGCTGAATCCCAGGACCCTGAGATCATGACCTGAGCCCCAGGCCGACGCTCAACTGACTGAGACACCCAGGTGCCCAGAACCAGTTATTTTTGAAGGAAAATCATATATCAAGAAGAATGAGCATTTTCTATAAGAAATGTTTGTGGTGGTTGCTTTTCTTTCTTTTTTTTTTTTAAATAGCCAATTAAAAAGGAAAAAAGGGCAGGATATAAATGCGTGATGGCAGGATTGAGATCTGTGAATGAGATCTTCCAGTTCTCCATGAGGTGGCAGCAGTTCTTCAGTTATCTGAGAAATCCTGCAGTGAAGGTCACGTTCAAACATTTAAGAGATAGTCCAACTGAGAATTTGTACAGGTTGTGCTTTTTTGTTGTTGCCAGATTTCTTTTTTGGTCCTTTCTTTGCTATGTCTCATTCTTGCTGTCTTCCCCACTCCACCCCCCACCCCCACCCCCCCGTTGGCAAAGTTCAAACCATGGATCACCTTTTTATTAGATCTGATGAGCCTTCCTTTTCTGAAATGACCTACTTATGCTGAAGTCAACAGGCAGACTTCACAACAGTCCTCAGGGCCAAATTACAATTCAGCATCCTTAGAGGTTGACTTGGCTGGAGATTGAGAAAATGGAAACATAACTGATCTTCCATTTTAGAGGAGAGGATTGCTTCCTTCCTAGGACACATGTTTATCTTTTTAAAAAAAAATATTTTATTTATTTATTTATTTTATATATATTTTATATATTAAATATAAATATATTAAATATATTAAATATATATTAAATATATTTTATTTTTAAATAAAAATATATTTTATTTATTTATTCACAGACACAGAGAGAGGCAGAGACATAGGCAGAGGGAGAAGCAGCCTTCATGCAGGGAGCCTGATGTGGGACTCGGAATACATGTTTATCTTTTTATTTATTTATTTTTAAATTTTTATTTATTTATGATAGTCACAGAGAGAGAGAGAGAGAGAGAGAGAGGCAGAGACATAGGCAGAGGGAGAAGCAGGCTCCATGCACCGGGAGCCCAACGTAGGATTCGACCCCGGGTCTCCAGGATTGCGCTCTGGGCCAAAGGCAGGCGCCAAACCGCTGCGCCACCCAGGGATCCCATGTTTATCTTTTTAAAGACAAGTTTTCAGGGGTTTGAATTAGAGGCATTACAGATAAAATGTAGATGCCACCAATGTTTTGTAAAAGAGTTAATTTAAGGCTTTAAGATGATATGTTTACTTTTATGTTTTCTTGCTTTAAAATCATGTTACAGACTAAAAATGAGATTATATTTGTCTTTTTGTGAGGAGGGAATTGTTTTCTGGAAGCACTCAGTTAAAATAAAGGATTTAAAATTGCACTCATTTTCCACCAAACTTCTAAAACTAAATTGTTCTATGATTTTGACTTCAGTATTTGAATGCATTTAATTCTAATAGGCTTCCTTCCCCAAATGTTTCAAATTATAAGACAATTCTTTCATTGTATTCTTCATCAGAATCTGGCACTACCTCTCTTTCTCTGCTTACTTAGCTTAAATGACACTATTACTGGCCTGAGTAATGACAGACGTGCTTGATATAAATATGTGTTCATAATGGTAGCATCATTTTTAGAAGGTTCAGAAGTCATCTTTCCACTAATGTTCTTGATCAGACTTGCCACTTCAAAGGTGTTGATTTTATTGATAATGTCTACATTTTTATGAGTAACATTTCTATTTAATTTTTGCTTCTATATTAATTCTTCTCTCTACTTTAAAAAAAATACTTTATTTTTTATAGCACTGTAGATTCAGAGCCAAATTGAGCAAAAGATCAGCATTCCCATATAGGCCCTGTCCTACATATATATAGCCTCACCCACTATACACATCCCACACCAGCTATTTTCCCATTATTGATTTTCTTTTCTTTTTTCTTTTTAAGATTTTATTTATTTATTTGACAGAGCACAAGAGCAGTTGCAGAGGGGCAGACTCCCCACTGAGCAGGGAGCCCAATGTGGGGCTACATTCCAGGGCCCTGGGATCATGACCTAAGCCAAAGGCAGATGCTTAATGGACTGAGTGCCACTCCCATTATTGATTTCTAGTTTAATTCCAGTGTCATCTGAGAGCATATATGATTTCTATTCTCTTGAATTTGTTATGGGCTCTTTTTGTGGTTCAGAATATCATCTTGGTGAGTGTTCCACAGAAGTTTGAGGAGAATATATATTATGCTGTTGGGTGAAGTGGCCTATAGTCCGTTATAACAAGTTGATCTGTCGAATTCAAGTGTGTTTTTAGTGATGTTTTGCCTACTGGATTTCTGATACAGGGATGTTAAACGCTCCAGTTATAATTGGGGATTCATGTATTTCTCCTTGCAAATCTATCAGTTTTTGCCTTATGCATCTCAACACTGGGTTGTTAGATACATACACATTAAGAATTATTATGTCTTATTAGAGAATTCACTCCTTTGTTATTATTTAATGCCCCTACTTATCCATAATAACTTTCCTTACTTTGGGAAGTCTGATCTCTCTGAAATTAAGATAGCTACTTCCATTTTTTAAAATTAAACTCAGCCCTGAGATCAAGAGTCACATGCTTTACCAGCTAAGCCAGGAGACACCCCCATGTCTTTATATTTAAAGAGGATTACTTGTAGGGATGCATGGGTGGCTCAGTGATTGAGCAGCTGCCTTCAGTTCAGATTGTGATCCTGGGGTCCTGGAATTGAATCCCACATCAGACTCCCTATAAGGAGCCTACTTCTCCCTCTGCCTATGTCTCTGCCTCTTTTTCTGTGTCTCTCATGAATAAATAAATAAAATTTTTTTAAAAAATAAAGAGGATTGCTTGTAGACTATATAGCTGGGTCTTGTTTTTGATCCACTCTGACAGTTTCTGTGTATTAATTGGTACATTTAAATTATCGGCATTCAAAGCAATTATTGATACAGTTTAAGATCTACAATATTTGTTACTGTTTTATATTTGTTACCCTTGCTCTTTGTTCTTATTTTTCTCCCACATCTTTTTCTGCCTTTTGTGGGCTTAACTGAGCATTTTATATAGTTCCGTTTTCTCTCCTTTCTTAGCCCTTTAATTATACTTTTTAAAAAAAAGATTATTTTAAATTTCAGTCTAATAAACATATAGTATTTTATTAGTTTCAGGTGTGCAGTTAGTGATTCAGCAATTCTGTATGTGCTCATCATGATAAGGGTACTCTTTTTGTTGTTGTTTTTAGATAAGCTCTGTGCCCAATGTTGGGCTCAAACTCATGACCCCAAGATCAAGAGTCACATGCTCTACCAACTGAGCCAGATGCCCCAATTATGCTGCTTTTAAAAATTTTTTCTAGGGAATGCCTGGGTGGCTCAGCAGTTAAGCTTCTGCCTTCGGCTTTGGGTGTGATCCTGGAGACCCGGGTTCGAGTCCCACATCAGGCTTCCTGCATGGAGCCTGCTTCTCCCTCTGCCTATGTCTCTGCTTCTCTTTCTGTGTGTCTCTCATGAATAAATAAATAATAAAATCTTAAAAAAAATTTTTTTTTCTAGTGTTTGCCGTAGAGTTTGGAATATACACTTAACAGCTAATCCAAGTCCACCTTTGTGTAATACTGTACCCTGTGTGAGTAGTATAAGTATTTTATAAAAACAATATATTCTTTGTTCTCATCTCTGTCACTGTTGTGACATTTCACTTAAACATAAGTATACACTAGAGCATACATAATCAGATACACTGTTGCTGTTGTTATTTTGAACAAGCTTTTCTATTAGAACAAATAAGAATTAAAAAAGCTTTTATTTTACCTACGTCTATTCATTCTCTGATGTTCTTCCTTTCTTTATGTAGATCTTAGTTAGTTTTTTTTTTTTTTAATTTAAGCTGTGTGCTCAACAGGGGACTTGAACTCATGACCCCAAAATCAAGAGTGGCATGCTGTATTGACTGAACCAGCCAGGCATCCCTGTAGGTCTGTTTTCAACCCAAAATATTTTCTTTCCTTCTTTCTTTTTTTTTTTTTTTTCCTTCTTTCTAAAGAATTGCTTTAACATTAACCTGCAAGGCAGGTCTACTGGCAAGTTTTGTCTGGAAAAGTTTCTATTTTCCCATTACTTTTATTTTATTTTTATTTATTTATTTATTTATTTATTTATTTATTTATTTATTTATTTATTTTTGTGTTAAACCCATTACTTTTAAAGGATAATTTTGCAGGTTACAGAATCCTGGGTGGTATTTTTTCTTTCGTCATTTTAAATGTTTCACTCTGTTATCTTCTCGCTTGCATGGTTTCTGAAGAAAAGTTGCTATAATTCTTATCGTGGCTCTTTTATAGGTAAGATTTTTTTCCTCTGATTTCTTTAAAGATTTTGTCTTTCTTTTTGATTTTATGCAGCTTGAAGATGATATGCTTAGGTGTAGTTGACTTTTGTGTTATTGTTTTGTTTTGTGTTTGCGTTTACTCTGCCTGGTGTTCCTGAGATTGCTGGATATGTGGTTTGGTGTCTGACTTTAATTTTGGAAAAATTTGTCATTATTTTTTCAAATATTTCTTCTGTACCTTTCTCTCTCTCCTATTGGTATTTCCACTATGTGTATGTTATACCTATTTGTCCCACTGTTCTTGGATGTTCTGTTGCACTTTTTAAATTTTTCTGTTTGTTTTTGTGTTTTAGAAGTTTCTCTTGACATATCCTCAAGTTCAGTGATTCTTTTCTCAGAATCTAGTCTCAGCATCTAGTCTACGAATGAGCACCTCAAAGGCATTATTCATTTCTGTTACAGTGTTTTTGATCTCTAGCTTTTTTGTTTTTGCTATTTTAATTTTTATTGGATTAATTACAAAGGAAATAGAACATCTTTTTTTTTTTTTCAATTTCTTTGTCAATTTCATCATGGTAAATACACATGACATAAAATTTACCATCTTAACCATTTTTAAGTATAGAGTTTAGTGGTATTAAGTACATTCACAACGTTGTGCAACTATCACTACCATTCATCTCCATAATACTTTTCATCTTATTATACTGAAGTCCTATATCTACTCAGTAACTCCCCATTCCTGGCAACCCATTCTCCCCAGTCCTAGAAACCACCATTCTAATTTCTGGCTCTATGAGTTGTACTACTTTAAATAATTAACATAAGTAGAATTATACAGAATTTGTCTTTTTTGACTGGCTTGTTTTACTTAGCATAATGTCCTCAAGGTTCATTCATTCTGGAGCATATTGCAGAATTTCCTTTCCTGTTAAGGAAGGAGTGCTATTCCTTCATGTTGATATACCACATTATACTTATCCATTTATTTGCCAATGAACACATGGATTGCTTCCAAGTTTTAGCTTCTTGTAAGTAATGTTGCTATTAATGTGAGTGTACAAATACCTCAAGACCCTACTTTCAGTTCTTTTGGGTATACCAAGAACTGGAATTGCTAGAAAATATGGTAATTCTATTTTTAATTTTTGAGGAGCCACCATATTTTCTACAGTGGCTGTTCCCCATTATCCATGCATAAGGGTTTCAATGTCCCCACATCATTGTCAACACTTATTTCCTGTTTTTGGATAGTAGCCATACTAAGAAGTGTGAAGTGGCATCTTATTTTAATTTTGATTTGCATTTCTCTAATGATTAGTAATGTTGAACATATTTTCATGTATTTATTGGTTATTTGTATATCTTTAGACAAGTGTCTATTCAAGTGTTTCCCCCATTTGTTGAATCAAGTTGTTTGTTTTTATATTGTTGAGTTTTAGGAGTTCTCTATATATTCTGGATATTAGCCATTTATTAGATTTTTGACTTACAAATATTTCCTCTCATTCTATCAGTTGTCATTTTACTCTGTTGATAAGGTCTTTAAATTTTTTTTTTATTTTTAGTTTTTATTTATTTGAGAGAGTGAGTGAGAAAAAGAGAGAGAGCATGAGCAGGGAAGGGGCAGAGGGAGAAGCAGATTCCCTGCTGAGCAGGGAGCCCGACGACGTGGGGCTCAGTCCCAGGACTCTGGGACCATGACCTGAGCCAAAGGCCAACATCCAACCAACTAAGTCACCTAGGCGCCCTTGATAATATCTTTTGATAAATTTTAAAATTTTTCATGAAGTTCAATTTATATATTTTCTTTTGTTGCCTATGCCTTTAGTGTCATATTCAAGAAATCAGTGCCAAATCCAGTGTTGTGAAAATTTTATCCTATGTATTTTTAAAGACTCTCTAGGGGCACCTGTGTGGCTCAGTCAGTTAACCATATGACTCTTGGCTTGGCTCAAGTCATGAACTCAGGGTTGTTAGATCAAGCCCCACATTGGGCTCTGTGCTCAGCAGGGAGTCTGCTTGAGATTATTCCCCCCCCCCTCCCTCCTCCTCTGCTCATCCCCCTGCTTGCACACATGCTTGCATGCGTTCTCTCTCAAATTAATTAATTAATTAATTAATTAATTATAAAAAATAAAATCTTAAAAAAAAAGACTTTTCTTCATTGAATGTTCTTGGCAGCTGTGTCAAAAATTATTTAATATAAGCAAGGGTTTATTTTTGGGCTTTCTATTCTATTTCATTTGTCTATATGTCTGTTTTTGCCAATACCAGGCTGCTTTGATTACTGTAACTTTGTAGTAAGCTTGAAATCAGGAAGTATGAGTCCTACAGCCTTTTTCTTTTAATTATTTTGGCTATGTGAGGTTCTCTGAATTGTTCTGGGAATTTTAGGATCAGTTTTTCTATTTCTACAAAAAATGACATTGGGATTTTGTTGGAGATTTCTTTGAAATGTGTAGATTGTTTTGGGTGGTATTGACATCTTAATGTGAGGTTTTGTAATCCATGAATATGGACTATATTTCCATTTCTTTATGTCTTTAATACCTTCCAACAATATTTTATAGTTTTCATTGTAGAAATCTTTTATCTTCTTGGTTAATTCCTAAGAATTTTATTCTTCTTGATGTTTGAAAATGGGATAAGTTTTGTAATTTCCTTTTCAGATTTTTTCATTGCTAATACATAGAATTCAACTGATTTTTGTGTTAACTCTATATATCTGTTCAGCTACTTACTGAACTCATTTTAATAGTTGTATGTGTATGTAAAATCGTTAGGAATTTCTACATGGAGGATCATATCTGCGAACAGAAATATTTTGGCTTCTTCCTTTCAATTTGAATACCATTTTTAAAAATTTATTTACTTTTGCCTAATTGCTTTGGCTAGAACTTAAGAGTACCACATAGAATAAAACTGGTAAAAATGGGCATCCTTGCCTTGCTTCTGATCTTAGAGGAAAAGCTTTTTAGCCTTTTTTTTTTTAATATTTATTTATTTTATTTTTTTTAAATTTTTATTTATTTGTGATAGTCACAGAGAGAGAGAGAGAATGAGGCAGAGACACAGGCAGAGGGAGAAGCAGGCTCCATGCACCGGGAGCCCGACGTGGGATTCGATCCTGGGTCTCCAGGATCGCGCCCTGGGCCAAAGGCAGGCGCCAAACCGCTGCGCCACCCAGGGATCCCGCTTTTTAGCCTTTTTAAAAAAATTTTTTTATTTTTATTTTTTGCTCTTTAGCCGTTTAACAGTGAATATGATGATGTTCACTGTAGATTTTTCACAGATGGTTTTTATAATGTTGAGATAATTTACTTCCTAGTTTGTTAAGTGTGTATGTGTTTTATCATGAAAGGATATTAAATTTTGTCAAAAGCTTTTGTCTTATCAGTTGAGATCATATGGATTTTGTCTTTCATTTTGTTAATGTAGTATATTATATTGATCAATTTTTGTATTTTGTATAACACCACTCAGTCGTAGTGTTTAATCCTTTTAATATACTGCTGAATTTGGTTTGCTGGTATTTTGGGGAGATAGGCACATCAATGTTCATAAGGAATATGGGTCTGTAGTTTTCTTTTGTATCTTTGTCTGACTTTGGTATCAGAGTAATGCTGGCTTTTACAGAATGAGCTTGGAGACTCCTTTTCACTTTTTTTGGAAAAGTTTGAGAAGTGTTTATGTTATTCTTTAAATGTTGGTTGAATTCATGAGTGAGGCCATCTGTTCCAGGGCTTTTCCATGGCGGAAGATTTTTGATTACTGAGTTAATGTTTTTATTAGTAATAGGTGTATTCAGATTTTCTATGTCTCAGAAAATAGACTTGGTAGGTTTATTTTTCTAGGAATTTGTTTCATTTACATTATCCAGTTTGTTGTACAATTGCTCATAGTACTCTCTTATAATCCTTTTTTTTTTTTTAAAGATTTTATTTATTCATGAGACACAGAGACAGAGGGACAGAGGGAGAAGCAGGTTCCCTGTGGGGAGCCTGATGCGGAACTCAATCCCAGGACCCCAGGATCACACCCTGAGCCAAAGGCAGCTGCTCAACCACTGAGCCACTCAGGCGTACCTCTTATAATCCTTTTTATTTTTGTAGGATTGGTACAATCCAATGTCCCCACTTTCATTTCTGAATTTAGTAATTTGAGTCTTCCCTCTTTTTTTTTCTTAGTCCATCTAGCTAAAGTTTTGTCAATTTTGTTGATCTTTTCAAAGAACTTTTCATTATGTTGACTTCCTTTGTTGCTTTTCTATTTTCTATTTTGTTTATCTCTGCTCTAATACTTATTATTCTAAACACCGCTGTGTTTAGATTTTTCTTCTTTTTCTAGTTCCTTAAATTGTAAAATCAGACTGTTGGCTTGAGATCCTTCTTGTATGTTTTAATGTTAGCATTTATATCTATAAATTTCCCCCTTAGCGCTCTTTCACCTGTGTAACATACATTTTGGTATCTTGTGTTTTCATTTTCATTTGTCTCTATGGATTTTCGAATTTTCTTTGATCCATTCACAAATTTGTGAATTTTTCTAATCTTCTGTTATTAGTTTCTAACTTTATCCCATGTGGATGGTAAGACATTTTGTATGATGTCTGTCTTTTTAAATCTATTGAGGCTTGATTAGTGGACTAACCTATGGTCTATCCTGGCAAATGTCTATGTGTACTTGAAAAGAATATGTATTCTTTTGTTCTATATACGTGTGTTAGATCTAGTTAGTTTATTGTGTTAAGTTTTCTGTTTCCTTACTGATTCATCTGGTTGTTCTTTGCATTATTGAGAAGGTGCTATTGAAGTTTCCAGCTGTAAATATGTAAAACTGTATTTCTCCAACGGATTCTGTCACTTTTTGCCTCAGATATTTTGATGGTCTGTCATTAGATGCAAGATGTTTAATATTGTTAAATCTTCTTGCTATATTGAAATTTTTATTAATATGAATAATATATATATTTTGTGACATTTTAAAGTCTATCACTTCTGATAATAGTATAGCCACCCTTGCTTTCTCTTAGTTAACTTTGCATGGAATATCTTTTTCTTTTTACTTTCAATCTGTGTCTTTGGGTCAATACTGCAATTTTACCTGTCTTTCCAATTTTGAGGAGCAGTGATTTGCCCTATGACCTTACTTCTGTGCAATATCTAAGAAGAGTTGTTGATTTTTCCATTTGTTCAGCTTTGTACTTGTTAGGACAAAGTGACAAGCTCCCTGCATGCTAGAACAGACACTCTCCATTTTTTTTTTTAACTTTGTATTTGAATGGTTAGTCAATAACTTTTTTAACTTTGTATTTGAATGGTTAGTCAATAGCTTTCATTCTTTCTTGCATTTAAGGTTACATTTTTTTTTACTAGTTCTATTTCTGCATTCCATAGTTGTTGATATGTCATTCATTTTCAAATAATTGGTAATTTCACATTTTCTTATCTTTCTATATTAGTTTTAAATCTTTTTATTCTAAGAATAATTAGTTTAAAGGCTTATTTATTTTAAAAAAAGAATGTGTGAGCAGGGGGAGGGTCAGAGGGAGAGAGAATATCAAGCAGATTCTGCACTGAGTGTGGGAGCCTGAAACAGAGGTTGATCCCAGGACCCTGAAATCATAACCTGAGCCAAACTCAAGAGGTGGATGCTTAACTGACTGAGCAACCCAGGTGCCCCTAAGAATGTTTAGTTTAACTTTTCCCCCCGCCAAGGGATAGAATTTTGATGAGGGAGAATGGGGCTTTACTTTGCTAGTAAATTTTGATATTAATGCATTGAAGTCAAGACATGGACGTAATGTTTTCTCCATTTTGCAATTTTTAAAAATATTTTCCTCTGTGTCCTAATACATAGTTGATTTTGTAAATGTTCCATGTATGTTTGAAAAGATAAAAATTCTCTGTTTGATGGACCATAAGTGTATGTACTGGGAAAGAAATATGGTGGGCACATCCTATGTTCATAGATACTTCTGGATTGCCTTCCAGAGGGTCTATAACAGTTTACCTTACTGTACATGAGAATCTGTTTATTTATACATGAAATTTTTTTAAAAAACAAATCAGTAAGAGATCAATAAAAAGTGATGTCTGTCTTTCCTCAGTAAAACTACTTAGCCTAAATTCCTTAGTAGGGCATAGCTTGTAATTATCTGCTTGTGTTCTTTCAGCCACCTCCCCAGAACCTTCTTAGTTTGCCAGACAGGCATTCTGACAACTCCTCTCGCTTTTTTGTCCTCATTTGCCCACTGGTAACTTGTTTTATAGGGCCTCCCATGCTTTTTAGTTTAGGGTTCTCCCTATTACACAGAAGATACTTCTCTTATTTGTATCTTTTAAACAAAATGTGTTTTCTGCTTTGATTATATTTAGGCTGATATTAATAGTACCAAAGTTTAGCATTCACTTCATTTATCAGTTTTGACTCCATTATCTTTTGTTTTTGTGTCATTTTGATTTATGTGTGTTTTCTGTAAACAGCATAGCTGGATTTAATTTCTGTTTCTGTTTTTAGGTCAGTCTAAGAATCTGTTGTTGTTTTGGCTGGATTTAGCCCATTTATTTTTACTACGGTAATTGACATAGTCTTTTTTTTTTTAATTTTTTAAATTTATTTATGATAGTCACAGAGAGACAGAGAGAGAGAGAGAGAGAGAGAGAGAGAGAGAGAGAGAGAGAGAGGCAGAGAGAAGCAGGCTCCACGCACCGGGAGCCCGACGTGGGATTCGATCCTCGGTCTCCAGGATCGCGCCCTGGGCCAAAGGCAGGCGCCAAACCGCTGCGCCACCCAGGGATCCCTTGACATAGTCTTATAGTGCTCACCTTGGTATGTTTCTTATTTATTGTACTTTCTTTTTTACCTATCAAGTGCTTTTATTTATTATCCTGTCTTCTTTCTTCCCTCTCCCCTATCCCTTCATCCCTCTTACCCTTCCTTTTAAAATATTTTTGTGATTTGGAAGTTATATATCTTATTATTCTCCAAATTGATCACCTTATATTTTTCTATCAGCATTGACAATCCATCTTTTTTACCTGCTTCTTTTACAGCCTGAGAAGGCAGGGATCTTAGCATAGTTCAATACCCCTCTTTGCCTACCCATTGAATTTATATGAAATTGTAGTTGCAGAGTTTTATTATTTAAAACCATGATTCCCCTACTTTTAGAGAAATGGTTTCTTAAGTATGTATGGTATAGAATAAAATGTCATGGTTTTACCAGTTTCTTACTTTACATTATTTCTTGAATTCCATGGTGGCTTTTCCCGACATTTTTGGTTAATTTTTAGTGAAGTATAGCATCTAGTAATTACTTAGGAATCTGTTCCAAGAGAAGTAAACTTTCAGAATCTTTGTAATTTTAAGTTGTCTTTTTCCTTTGCCTTTAAAATATATGATGGTTTGGTTTTGTATTTGAATTCTAAATTTAAAGTTATTTTACCACAGAGATAATATTGTTCTACTGATTTCTTGTAGATATATGGTCATATGCAAGCCCACTTATATATTTTAATAGGTAACCTGTTTTGCACTTTGCTCCCCCTCCCTTTCCTCACCTTCTGTTTCCTCCCTCTCTTCTCCCCTCTTTACTTCTTTTTCCTTCTTTTACACCTAAATAACTTTATCCTCATCAAAATTTGCAATTAGCTGTGTCTGGTGTGCACTCTGCCACCACAATTCCTAGACTTTCATGGGCTCTTATGTCTGTTTTCCTTGCTGCTTAACATTTTCCCCATAATTCATTACTTTTTATTTTGTACTCTATTCCAGAAGAATCCCCCAGTTTGCATTTCCAGGTTACCAATTTAGTTACTTATTTCCATTTTTACCTCACATACTGAAACTTATTTGTGAAGTTGGGGGATTACAATAGTTTCAACCACTCTGATCACTTTTTTATATATATTACTTTTGTTTGTGATAGCCTCTCATCTCTCTGAGGATACTAATGATTATTTTTCAGTTTCCTCTGTTCTTCCTTGCAAATTCTGTTTCCTCATGTTCTTTTCATTTTTTTTTAATTTATTTTTTATTGGTGTTCAATTTACTAACATACAGAATAACCCCCAGTGCCCGTCACCCATTCACTCCCACCCCCCGCCCTCCTCCCCTTCTACCACCCCTAGTTCGTTTCCCAGAGTTAGCAGTCTTTACGTTCTGTCTCCCTTTCTGATATTTCCCACACATTTCTTCTCCCTTCCCTTATATTCCCTTTCACTATTATTTATATTCCCCAAATGAATGAGAACATATAATGTTTGTCCTTCTCCGACTGACTTACTTCACTCACCATAATACCCTCCAGTTCCATCCACCTGGAAGCAAATGGTGGGTATTTGTCATTTCTAATAGCTGAGTAATATTCCATTGTATACATAAACCACATCTTCTTTATCCATTCATCTTTCGTTGGACACCGAGGCTCCTTCCACAGTTTGGCTATCGTGGCCATTGCTGCTATAAACATCGGGGTGCAGGTGTCCCGGCGTTTCATTGCATTTGTATCTTTGGGGTAAATCCCCAACAGTGCAATTGCAGGGTCGTAGGGCAGGTATATTTTTAACTGTTTGAGGAACCTCCACACAGTTTTCCAGAGTGGCTGCACCAGTTCACATTCCCACCAACAGTGTAAGAGGGTTCCCTTTTCTCCACATCCTCTCAAACATTTGTTGTTTCCTGCCTTGTTAATTTTCCCCATTCTCACTGGTGTGAGGTGGTATCTCATTGTGGTTTTGATTTGTATTTCCCTGATGGCAAGTGATGCAGAGCATTTTCTCATATGCATGTTGGTCATGTCTATGTCTTCCTCTGTGAGATTTCTGTTCATGTCTTTTGCCCATTTCATGATTGGATTATTCGTTTCTTTGGTGTTGAGTTTAATAAGTTCTTTATAGATCTTGGAAACTAGCCCTTTATCTGATATGTCATTTGCCAATATCTTCTCCCATTCTGTAGGTTGTCTTTTAGTTTTGTTGACTGTATCCTTTGCTGTGCAAAAGCTTCTTATCTTGATGAAGTCCTAATAGTTCATTTTTGCTTTTGTTTCTTTTGCCTTCGTGGATGTATCTTGCAAGAAGTTACTATGGCTGAGTTCAAAAAGGGTGTTGCCTGTGTTCTTCTCTAGGATTTTGATGGAATCTTGTCTCACATTTAGATCTTTCATCCATTTTGAGTTTATCTTTGTGTATGGTGCAAGAGAGTGGTCTAGTTTCATTCTTCTGCATGTGGATGTGCAATTTTCCCAGCACCATTTATTGAAGAGACTGTCTTCCAATGGATAGTATTTCCTCCTTTATCGAATATTAGTTGCCCATAAAGTTCAGGGTCCACTTCTGGATTCTCTATTCTGTTCCACTGATCTATGTGTCTGTTTTTGTGCCAGTACCACACTGTCTTGATGACCAGAGCTTTGTAGTACAACCTGAAATCTGGCATTGTGATGCCCCCAGATATGGTTTTCTTTTTTAAAATTCCCCTGGCTATTCGGGGTCTTTTCTGATTCCACACAAATCTTAAAATAATTTGTTCTAACTCTCTGAAGAAAGTCCATGGTATTTTGATAGGGATTGCATTAAACGTGTATATTGCCCTGGGTAACATTGACATTTTCACAATATTAATTCTGCCAATCCATGAGCATGGAATATTTTTCCATCTCTTTGTGTCTTCCTCAATTTCTTTCAGAAGTGTTCTATAGTTTTGAGGGTATAGATCCTTTACATCTTTGGTTAGGTTTATTCCTAGGTATCTTATGCTTTTGGGTGCAATTGTAAATGGGATTGACTCCTTAATTTCTCTTTCTTCAGTCTCATTGTTAGTGTATAGAAATGCCACTGATTTCTGGGCATTGATTTTGTATCCTGCCACGCTACCGAATTGCCGTATGAGTTCTAGCAATCTTGGGGTGGAGACTTTTGGGTTTTTTATGTAGAGTATCATGTCATCGGCGAAGAGGGAGAGTTTGACTTCTTCTTTGCCAATTTGAATGCCTTTAATGTCTTTTTGTTGTCTGATTGCTGAGGCTAGGACTTCCAGTACTATGTTGAGCAGCAGTGGTGAGAGTGGACATCCCTGTCTTGTTCCTGATCTTAGGGGAAAGGCTCCCAGTGCTTCCCCATTGAGAATGATATTTGCTGTGGGCTTTTCATAGATGGCTTTTAAGATGTCGAGGAATGTTCCCTCTATCTCTACACTCTGAAGAGTTTTGATCAGGAATGGATGCTGTATTTTGTCAAATGCTTTCTCTGCATCTAATGAGAGGATCATATGGTTCTTGGTTTTTCTCTTGCTGATATGATGAATCACATTGATTGTTTTATGCGTGTTGAAGCAGCCTTGTGTCCCAGGGATAAATCCTACTTGGTCATGGTGAATAATTTTCTTAACGTTCATGTTCTTTTCATATTGTTCATTTTCCTCAGGTATCTAGTAGTTCTTGGAAATATGTTTACATTTAAGAGATTTTTATTTCAGTGCTTTTATATTAAAGGTATTCCCTCAGCAAGTTGGGAATTCTTATTTTCCTAGAAGTGAATATAGATTCCCAAGGTTGTGCAGGAAAGACAAGGAGGATGTACGTGCAGGAGGGTTTTTCTTACTGTAAGTGGTTACCTTTATCTTGTGGGTGCAGGGTTACCATCCTTATCAGCTGACATGTGTGGGACACTCTTCCATTTCTGTGGTGCTCTGAGAGTCTTTCATATCAGAATTCATTATTTGTTTAGAGCAGTGTACTCTCCGCATATTAAAAAATCACACAAACTTTCCTCATAGTCACCCATGAAATACAAGCCTTCAACACTGGAAAGGCCATCAAGATTGGAATGAACAGAATTATTATTGATCGGTAAGTTTTCACTGGGGTAGTGAGATGTATTGATTTTTTTTATTGTTACCATAACAAATTATCACACAAATTTAGTGGCTTAAAATAACATAAATTTGTTATCTTACAGTTTTAGACACCAGAAGTCCTAAAATCAAGTTGTCAGTTGGGCTGTGTTCCTTCTGGAGGCCATAGGGGAATCCATTTTTTTATTTATTTGAAAGAGAGAGAGAGGGCAGCCCGGGTGGGTCAGTGGTTTAGTGCTGCCTTCAGCCCAGGGCATGATCCTGGGGACCCGGGATCGAGTCCCATGTCAGGCTCTCTGCATGGAGCCTGCTTCTCCCTCTGCCTGTGTCTCTGCCTCTCTCTCTCTCTCTCTCTCTCTCTTTCTGAATAAATAAATAAAATCTTTAAAAAGAGAGAGAGAGAGAGGGAGATTGCATGAGCGGGGGAGGAGCAGAGAGAGGGGGAGAAGCAGACTCCTTGCTGAGCAGAAGGCTGGACTCAGGGCTTAATCCTGGGACTCCAAGATAATGACCTGAGTGAAGGCAGACACTTCACCAATTGAGCCACCTGGGTACCCCTGTGGGAATCCATTTCCTTGCTTTTTTCTGGTGTCTAGAGGCTGCCTGCATCCCTTGGCTCATGGCCCCTCTTCCATCTGTAGAGCCAACAGCCTTGTATCTTCAAATCTCTCTCTCTCTCTCTCTCTCTCCCCTCCCCCTCCATCTCTTTCCCCCACTCTCTGACTCTGCTTCTGTCATCACATCTCCTACTGTAAGTCTGACCTTCCTGCCTCTCTCTTATAAGGACCTTTACGATTACATTGGGCTCAGATAATCTAAGATTATCTTTCCATCTCAGGATCCTTAAATGAATCAATTTTGCAAAGTCCTTTTTGACATGTAAGATGATATATTCATGGTTCTGGAAATTAGAATGTGGACATCTTTGGGGGACCATTATTCTGTCTCTCTTAGTAGGCTAAGTGGTTTGTGCCTGTTTTTGGTGAGACATAGCAGTGGGTGGTCTCAGAGAAGATAAGGAGAAGACATGCTTGGTTTGGGGTAGATTTCCTACTGGTCCTTCTGCCCTTTCCCTGTTAGTCCCTCACTCCCTACTGAACCCATCTACTCTTTTCTACACCTTCCCACTCCTCAACACAGGTAACTCAAAGTCATCCTACAGAGATGCAGAAGCCATGCCACCCAATTAACACAATTCAAAGGATAAATGTCAACATTTATACAAAATATTGTCAGAAAGGACATAAAAAATGGGAAAGGATTCTTTATGGATTCTGTAAGGGCCTGTAAAAATCCAATTTATGTACCAGAAATGACTACATATGTTATATAGTCAAAATATCTCTACTGAATCCTGAAATGTATATGTGTTGAGCCTGCATTTAATCTCGGATCGTCTCTGTAGATTATGATGTGAAATACACTTTTGAGGTCTGATGAAAACCACATGGTGGAGCTTTTCCACCAAGCTGTAGAATGGGGTTGGCCCTGTGCCTGCACAATACATCCTGTGTAGCTTCTGTGTTTGATGGATGGCCTGCTCTTCCGTGTATGTAACAGATGCATCTTTCTGAAACAGTGAAATCTGAGAATAGAGCCCATATTTAATGTATTGAACCCAAGCTGTCAATAGAATTAAATACTTTTCAGCCAAGGATGTCATTCTTGTTCTTCTTCTGAAACAGAATATTTGTTATTGTTATTGTTGAACTGGCTGATGTTCCTTTTCCCGACACTGTGCTCCCAAGAAAGGGCAGACAAGCAAAAGGACAGATAAAGCATGGAGCAGTAGGAAATGTTGTGAAGTCCTAGCAAACTCATTAATCACAATTAATGAGGACCTGGAAGCCATCTAAAGTTCAATTTTGTGATACTTAAGAGGACTATATAATAAACACTTTAATAGAATAAGCATTATTTCATGTAAGCTCCTGGTTGAAACACAATTTTTTCTTTTGCAGATATTTTTTAAATTATGAAATACTTCAGACACAGAATACAGAGAACAAGACATCTATGCATTTAAGATCCAGATTTAACAAATGTTAGCATCTACTTTCTTTACTTTAGATACTGAAAAAAACAGAGGGGTGTGTGGGTGGCTCAGATGGTTAAGCATCTGCTTTGGCTTAGGTCATGATCACAGAATCCCTGGATCCAGATTCCTGCTCAGCGGGGAATCTGCTTATCCCTCTCTCCCACCCCTTCCCTTCCCCCTGCTTATGCTCTCTCTCAAATAAATAAATAAAATCTTAAAAATAAATGAATGAAAAAAATAAAAATAGAACAAACATAGTCAAAGCCTCCTTACAGTTTTCCCTGACTCATCCTCCCTCTTTCCTCCCGTCTCCATGGAGATAACCATTTTCTTCAAGTTGGTAAATATCTTTGTTTTTTTCTTTTTTTTTACTCTTTGCTCTACAGATCTTTATTTTTTATTTTTTACATTTATTTATTTACTTATTTATATAGAACTATAACTGATGTTCAATATTATATTCATTCCAGATGTATACATAGTAATTTGACATTTATATACACTATGAAGTGATCACCATATAAATGTATCATAAACAATCTAGTTATATATCACCATATAAAGTTATTATAATACTAACTGTATTCCCTATGATATATATTATATCCTGTGTCTTTTTTATTTTTAATTATTTTTTTTATTGGAGTTCAATTTGCCAACATATAGCATATCACCCAGTGAGCATCCCGTCAAGTGCCCCCATCAGTGCCTGTCATCCAGTCACCCCAACCCCCCACCCACCTCCCCTTCCACCACCCCTTGTTCATTTCCCAGAGTTATGAGTCTCTCATGTTCTGTTACCCTCACTGATATTTCCCACTCATTTTCTCTCCTTTCCCCTTTATTCCCTTCCACTATTTTTTTATATTCCCCAAATGAATGAGACCATATAATGTTTGTCCTTCTCTGATTGACTTACTTCACTCAGCATTATACCCTCCAGTTCCATCCACGTTGAAGCAAATGGTGGGTATATATTGTTTCTAAAGGCTGCGTAATATTCCATTGTATACATAGATCACATCTTTATCCATTCATCTTCCGATGGACACCAAGGTTCCTTCCACCGTTAGGCTATTGTGGACATTAATGCTGTAAACATTGGGGTGCAGGTGTCCCAGCATTTCAATGCATCTGTATCTTTGGGGTAAATTCCCAGTAGTGCCATTGCTGGGTCATAGCAAACCTCTATTTCTAACTCTGGGGAACCTCCACACAGTTTTCCAGAGTGGCTGCACCAGTTCACATTCCCACCAACAGTGCAGAGGCTTCCCCTTTCTCCACATCCTCTCCAACGTTTGTTTTGTTTCCTGCCTTGTTAATTTTCACCATTCCCATGGTGTGAGGTGGTATCTCATTGTGGTTTTGGTTTGTATTTCCCTGATGGCAAGTGATGCGAAGCATTTTCTCATGTGCGTATTGGCCATGTCTGTGTCTTCCTCTGTGAAATTTCTATTCATGTCTTTTGCCCATTTCATGATTGGATTGTTTGTTTCTTTGCTGTGGATTAATAAGTTCTTTATAGATCTTGGAAACTAGTCCTTTATCTGATACGTCATTTGCAAATATCTTCTCCCATTCTGTAGGTTGTCTTTTAGTTTTGTTGACTGTTTCTTTGGCTGTGCAGAAGGTTTTTATCTGGATGAAGTCCCAATAATTCATTTTTGCTTTTGTTTCCCTTGCCTTCATAGATCTATCTAGCAAGAAGTTGCTGTGGCCAAGTTCAAAAGGGTGTTACCTGTGTTCTCCTCTAGGATTCTGATGGATTCCTGTCTCACATTTGGATCTCTCATCCATTTTGAGTTTATCTTTGTGTATGGTGTAAGAGAATGGTGTAGTTTCATTCTTCTGCACGTGGCTGTTCAGTTTTCCCAGCACCATTATTGAAGAGACTGTCCTTTTTCCCGCGGATAGTCTTTCCTGCTTTGTCGAATATTAGTTGACCATAGAGTTGAGGGCCCATTTCTGGGTTCTCAACTCCATTCCATTGATCTATGTGTCTGTTTTTGTGCCAGTACCACACTGTCTTGATGATCACAGCTTTGTAATACAACCTGAAATCTGGCATTTTGATGCCCCCGGCTCTGGTTTCTTTTTCAATATTCCCCTGGCTATTTGGGGTCTTTTGGATTCTGCACAAGTCTTAAGATTATTTGTTCCAACTCTCTGAAGAAAGTCCATGGTATTTGGATAGGGTTAGAATTGAACGTGTAATTTGCCCTGAATTAGCTTAGACATTTTCACATTATTAATTCTTCCAATTCATGAGCATGGAATATTTTTCCATCTCTTTTGGCTTCCTCAATTTCTTTCAGAAGGGCTCTGTAGTTTGTAGGGTATGGATCCTTTATCTCTGTGGTTAGGTTTATTCCTTGGTATCTTATGCTTTTGGGTGCAATTGTAATTGGGATTGACTCCTTAATTTCTCTTTCTTCAGTCTCATTGTTAGTGTATAGAAATGCCACTGATTTTTGGGCATTGATATTCCATCCTGCCACACTGCCAAACTGCTGTATGAGTTCTAGCAATCTTGGGGTGGAGACTTTTTGGTTTTCTATGTACAGTATCATGTCATCTGCAAAGAGGGAGAGTTTGACTTCTTTGCCAATTTGAATGAATACCTTTTCTTTTTGTTGCCTGATTGCTGAGGCTAGGACATCTACTACTATGTTGAATAGCATGTGAGAGTGGACATCCCTGTCGTGTTCCTGATCTTAGGGGAAAGGCTCCAAGTGCTTCCCCATTAAGAATGATATTTGCTGTGGGCTTTTCATAGATGGCTTTTAAGATGCTGAGGAATGTTCCCTCTATCTCTACACTCTGAAGAGTTTTGATCAGGAATGGATGCTGTATTTTGTCAAATGCTTTCTCTGCATCTATTGAGTGGATCATATGGTTCTTGGTTTTTCTCTTGTTGATACAAACTATCATGGTGATTGCTCTATGAGTGTTGAACCAGCCTTGCATCCTGGGCATAAATCCCACTTGGTCATGGTGAATCATCTTCTTAATGTACTATTGGATCCTATTGGCTAGTATCTTGTTGAGAATTTTTGCATCTGTGCTCATCAGGTATATTGGTCTATAATTCTCCTTTTTGGTGGAGTATTTCTCTGGTTTTGGAATTTCATCTCTTTCTATCTTTCCAAACAGCTTTAGTAGAATAGGTATGGTTTCTTTTTTAAACGTTTGATAGAATTCCCCTGGGAAGCCATCTAGCCCTGGACTTTTGTGTCTTGGAAGGTTTTTGATGACTGCATCAATTTCCTCCCTGGTTATTGGCCTCCCTGTTCCAGTTTTGGTAGTTTGTGGTTTTCCAGAAATGCGTCCATTTCTTCTAGATTGCCTAGATTTATTGGCATATAACTGGTCATAATATGTTTTTAAAATCGTTTGTATGTCCTTGGTATTGGTTGTGATCTCTCTTTTTTCATTCATGATTTTATTAATTTGAGACTTTTCTCTTTTGTCTTTTTTTTTTAATAAGGCTGCTAATGGTTTATCGATCTTATTAATTATTTCAAAGAACCAACTCCTGGTTTTGTTGATCTGTTCCAGTTCTTCTGGTCTCGATTTCATTGAATTCTGCTCAAATCTTTCTTAATTCTCTTCTTCTTCTGGGTGTAGGATCTATTTGCTGTTTTTTCTCTAGCTCCTTTAGGTGTAAGGTTAGCTTTTGTATTTGAGTTCTTTCCAGTTTTTGAATGGATGCTTGTATTGCGATGTATTTCCCTCTCAGGACTGCTTTTGCTGCATCCCAAGGATTTTGAATGGTTGTATCTTCATTCTCATTAGTTTCCATGAATCTTTTTAATTATTCTTCTCTAATTTCCTGGTTGACCCTTTCATCGATTAGCAGGATGGTCTTTAACGTCCATGTGTTTGAATTTCTTCCAAATTTCCTCTTTTTATTGAGTTCTAGTTTCAAAGCATTATGGTCTGAAAATAAGGAGGGGACAATCCCAATCTTTTGGTATCAAATAAGACCTGATTTGTGACCCAATATGCGGTGTATTCTGTAGAAAGTTCCATGTGCACTTGAGAAGAATATGTATTCAGTTGCATTTGGATGTAAAGTTCTGTAAATATCTGTGAAGTCCATCTGATCCAGGGTACCATTTAAAGCTCTTGTTTCTTTGGAGATGTTGTTCTTAGAATATCTGTCATTTCAGAAAGTGCCGTGTTGAAGTCTCCCAGTATAAGTGTATTATTATCTAAGTATGTCTAAACTTTGGTTATTAATTGGTTGATATACTTGGCAGCTCCCACATTAGGGGTATAAATATTCAGGACTGTTAGGTCCTCTTGTTGGATAGATCCTTTAAGTATAATATTGTGTCCCTCTTCATCTCTTACTACAGTCTTTGGAATAAACTTTAATTTATCTGCTATGAGGATGGCTACCCCTGCTTTTTTTTGAGGACCATTTGAATGGTAAATGGTTCTTCAGCCTTTTATTTTCAGGCTGTAGGTGTCCTTAGGTCAAAATGAGTGTCTTGTAGACAGCAAATAGATGGGTCTTTTTTTTATCAATCTGAAACCCTGCACCTTTTAATGGGATCATTAAGCCCATTCACATCCAGAGTTACTACTGAAAGATATGAATTTAGTGTCATCATAATACCTATTCAGTTCCTGTTTCTGTGGAGTGTTTCTTTGGGCTTCCTCTTTTTTTTTTTTTTTTAAGATTTTATTTATTTATTTTTATTTATTATTCATGACAGAAACAGAGAGAGAGAGAGGTAGAGAAACAGGCAGAAGGAGAATCAGGCTCCATGCACGAAGCCCAACGTGGGACTCGATCCCAGGTCTCCAGGATCATGCTGTGGGCTGAAAGCAGCACTAAACCACTGAGCCACCCGGGCTGTCCTGGCTTCCTCTTTCTTTTACAGAGTCCCCCTTAATATTTCTTGCAGAGCTGGTTTGGTGGTCACATATTCTTTCAGCTTCTGCCTATCTTGGAAGCTCTTTATCTCTCCTTCTAGTCTGAATGAGAGCCTTGCTGGATAGAGTATTCTTGGCTGCAGGTTCTTATCATCTAGGACCCTGAATATATCCTTCCAGCCCTTCTTGGCCTGCCAGGTCTCTGTGGAGAGATCTGCTGCTAATGTAATATTTCTCTTCATATAAGTTAGGGATCTCTTGTCTCTTGCTGCTTTAAGGATTTTCTCTTTATCTTTGGAATTTGCAAGTTTCACTATTAAATGTTGAGGTTTTGAATGGTTTTTATTGATTGGGGCGGGGGGAATCTCTCTATCTCCTGGATCTGAATGTCTATTTCCCTCCCCAAGTTAGGGATATTCTCAGTTATGATTTGTTCAAATACACTTTCTGGTCCTCTGTCACTTTTGGCGCCCTCTGGAACCCCAATTAAACGTAGATTTTTCCTTCTGAGGCTGTCATTTATTTCCCTTAACGTTTCCTCATGATCTTTTATTTTTTTTATTTTTTTTAATTTTTTTTTAAAGATTTTATTTATTTATTCATGATAGTCACAGAGGAGAGAGAGAGAGAGGCAGAGACACAGGCAGAGGGAGAAGCAGGCTCCATGCACCGGGAGCCCGACGTGGGATTCGATCCCGGGTCTCCAGGATCGCGCCCTGGGCCAAAGGCAGGCGCCAAACCGCTGCGCCACCCAGGGATCCCCCTCATGATCTTTTAATTGTTTCTCTCTTTTGTCCTCAGCTTCCTTCCTTGCCATCAACTTGTCTTGTATGCCACTCACTCGTTCTTCTACCTCATTAACCTTCATCGTGAGGACCTCCAGTTTGGATTGTATCTCATTTAATTGATTTTTAATTTCAGCGTCAGTAGATCTAAATTCTGCAGTCATGAAGTCTCTTGAATCCTTTATGTTTTTTTCCAGAGCCACCAATAGCTAATTGTGCTTCTGAATTGGCTTTCTGACATTGAATTGTAATCCAAATTCTCTAACTCTGTGGGAGAGAGGACTGTTCTGATTCTTTCTTCTGTGGTGAGTTCTTCTTTGTAGTCATTTTGCTCAGTGCTAGTGGCTGAAAACAATTTGTACTGGATAAAGGAAGAAAAAGGGCGGGGGGACAAAAAACAAAAAGAAACAAAAAACAAGGAGGGGTATCCCCTGGTTCTATATACTGTAAATCCCTTGACTTCTGGTACTTTCCAGTGCTGCTTGGTCAATGACTTGCTTTTCCCGTGTCCTTCTGGCTGGTCTTCTGGGGGAGGGGCCTGCTGTGCTGATTCTCAAGTGTGAGCACCTGGGGGAGCTGCTCAGCCCCCTGCCTGGTGCAGGGCTCAGTGCGAGCTGTTTATCCTGTGAGGCCCAGTCCTAGGTACAAGGTGACAGCAGGAGGAACAACAACAGTGGCCGCGGCCAGGTCTCCAGCCCTGGAGTCAGCTCCCGCAGTAACTACTGCAACTCCCAGTCCACAGGGACCTGGATGCTCTGGGGCCGGGAGCGCCGATCTGCACAGCTCGGGCCCCCCGTGGCAGGAGCGCCCTTGCTGCCCTGTGTCCTCCTGGCCTCCGCCTG
Source organism: Canis lupus dingo (assembly GCF_003254725.2). Lineage (NCBI taxonomy): Eukaryota > Metazoa > Chordata > Mammalia > Carnivora > Canidae > Canis > Canis lupus. The sequence goes on along the minus strand of NC_064244.1, from coordinate 16,515,334 downwards.
TCCCCGGGGGGAGCACCGGATCCTGGGCTGTGTCCCCCAGTGCCCTGGGCTCCGGGGCCTGCACCGCTGGAATCACTCCCGGGCGGTGCAGCCCCCTCTGTGCCCAGCCGCCGGAGCTGCTCCCGGGTCCAGCCGTGCGCGCTGCAGCCCTTTAGGGAGCTCGGCTGCGGGGTGTGGCCTGCTGTCCCCGGGGTGCAGGTGCTCTGTAAGTGTCCCTGGGAGCCTGAGGGCACCCCTGCCCCTCCTGGGATCCCACCCCAACTCCCTGCGAGCGCCTTTTCCTCCGGGAAGATTGGTGCAGCTCCTGCTTCTCCGGGGCAGGGCTTTCCTGTCCTGGGGGCTCGCTCTGGCCTTAGCCCAGCTCCTCGCGGGGCCTCTCCCCCTTGGATGCCTTTTTATTTCTTTATTTTTTTCCGTCTTCCTACCTTAATAGAAGCGTGAACTCTTCTCACTGTATCATTCCAGCTCTTCTCTCTTTAAATTTCAGGCCAAATTCGTAGGTTTTCAGGATGATTTGAAAGTTATCTAGGTAAGTTGTTGGGGACAGGTGACTTGGGGTCCCTGCTCTTCCACCATCCTGCCCCCCCCCCCCAAATATCTTTCTCATTCAGCCTTATACTTCTTACCAAGTTTCTGTGGAGTCCTAAAGTACACATTTTTGTTTGATGTGTTTGAAACTTCATATAAGTGGTATTATAGCACACTTATCATTTTGGAACTTGGTTTTGTCCCTCAACATCACTTTTGAGATTTATGGATGAAGATACACGTGTCTCCAATGTCTTCATTTAAATGATGTCATTCTGTCCCCCTGTATTAACATGCCACATTTTATCTGCCTCTTCTCTTATTGATAAGTATTGAAATTGTTTCCACTGTTTCGTAGGGCTGCAACAACCATAAGTTTTGCTTTTTTTCATTTTGTGTATGTTTGTATGTGTATGTGTATTTGCTTTCTAGTTTGTTAATTTCTGCTGTTTTCATCTACTTTTAAATATTTATCAACCTTGTCCTCGCCCTTTGTGTGGGGAACCCCCTCCCCCATGTCTCCTCTCAACTCTACTCACACTGAACACTTCTGTGACTTATAAGATGTGAGCGTGATATTCCCACATCAGGCAATTCTGTGATTGCTGTGGGGAGTCCTATAATCCAGTTCTGACACTATCTGCTTGGAATTATCAAGGTTAAGTCTCGCAAGTCTCACAAATCTAAAATCAAAATTGGTCTCTACTAAAATGATAAAGCTCCACTGTGGCTCCTGATTGTTGCTGCTATGAGGTATAGATGGGTTCTGTCTCCAGTTTCTCATAAAGTGGAACCCAGCATCTTGGGTTTATGTAGCTCTCACAATGCTCAGGTCTTTCTAAGTTTTAAGAGAAAGTAAAAACCCTGTGAGTATTTACTTACCTTGTATTTTGAAACTTTCCCTCAAGTTTCACGGAGTTTCTTGCACTTTTTGGCAACTTCTATTTCTGTACAATTTAGTGAGATTTGGCTTTTTCTTTTTGGAAGACATAATCCTAAAAGGAACTATTGCTGGAGTGCAAAATTTAGAAGAGCAAAGTAAGAAGATGAGCTTTTCAGAACAACTGCCACGAAATTTTTCAGCTCTGCAACCCAGAAACACAAGATTGTCATATAAGAAACACAAGTAAGGGATTTTTCTCTGGAAACCAATAACAATAACAACGAAAACCCCTTAAACTGCAAAAAAATTAAATAGATTATAATTAGGGAAATATTTTAAACAAAATCCAGCTGTTAATCTAAATGCTGATGCTTTTATTCTGTTTCTAATAGCTTTCGATTGAGAAGACTCAAAGAGAAGGCCTTAGAGTAGAATTAAACTTATTAATGGTATCATTTTCACCTGTATTCTCCTGAGCAGAAGTGCATCCTGGTTGGCTATATAATTGTCATCCTAATAGTAAAAGGAGCAAAAGAGGCTTGTTTAAACAGATAATTCCAATTTAGCTCTTGTTCTCCTAGAATATAAGCTCAAATGTTTGTTGCAAGAATTGATTGATTGGAAGGTACTGGGATGAAATTTAATGACATTTATTTTAAAATAAATTTAGGTGAAATGTATTTTTAAATTAAACAATGTGAGGTCATTTTAGGAAAGCCCAGAAAATTTAGATACCAAGGGACATGACTATATAAGAACAAACTTATATATTACTGATTTCTGTCCTTGACCCCAAAACCACTCTCAAGATAAATCTAAAGAAATAATATAAAATAAAAAATAAGACATGTCCTGAATTTGGGGAAATGCCAACCACCTGATATAAACATCATGGAATTCCTGCTGCAAACATTACAGTTTGGACCCGGTGAAGGAAAACATGGAGTCGTGAGTCTCTCCCTTTTCTGGGAGAGCAGTGCAGCATTTTTGGAAGCAAGAAAAGGACCTTCTGGTGGTGCGGTGCGGACAACGCTGTAAGGGCCAGTTCTGAAAGCACTGGGGTGCCTGACACATTGTGGTCCCATCTCCCTGCTGTAGATCATGGAGAAGTTAAGAATCTATAAATGGTGCTGATGGCAGGGAATTAAATGGCTCTTACCCTACTATTCTCCAATTATATGGTGGCTTCTTCAAAGGATGCAGGCTCTGTATAACTTGGGGATGTCCCTAATCCTCAGGGGTTAAGTTGTTAAGATTAAAAAAAAAAAAAAAATAGGCCAGAGAAGAAATAGTCAAATTTACTTGAGGTTATTTTCATGGCTTTGGGCCAATAGTAGTGAGGGTAAGATAAGGAGGAAAGCTATGACTACCCTCCCCAAGCAGACAACTGATGCTCACTAAGGGGGGTTTTGTTTTGTTTTAATAGTTAAAGTTCTTGGCGATATGGCTGGTTAACACCATTGCAGAGAAACAAGCTGAAGCCACAGTCCTTGGTAGGCCATCATCGTATACCACGAGGATGCTATTCTGCTGCCAGGAATGTGGTTACAAGAAACCAGACAAATGAGAACAAAAACATCAATGCCTAAAACTATCGTATGTCAACTATACTTCAGTAACAAACACTAACATCACAGAAATGAAGTTGCCAGAGCTGCTGTGTTGGTTTTGCCCATGAGACCCATACTTCTCCTGTACACTTGAGATGGCTGCATGGTCCCATGGATCACAACATTAATCTGTGAGAAAAATATATACTGACCAAAAAAGGAATGGTGTTGATATGTTTGTGCCAGATACAAAATATGTTAAGGCAAGATGGGTTACTAGTGATAAAGAGAGTTCCTGCCTAATGAGACAAGAACAATTAGGAAAATAGAAACCTCTTTGTGCCTTTTTGCACTTCATACGATCACCTCAAATATGTGAACCATATACCAAAAAGTAAGAAGTTAATCCAACATGAGAGTGAAGGTTGTGGCACTCATTCCTCAGTAATTGAGTCATTCCTGCAACAAATATTTATCAAGCAGCTACTCTACCAGCACTGAGAATACAACAATGAACACAATAGGCAAAAATCCCTGAGCTCAGGGAATTTGGGTTCTGAGGCTAGATCAAATAATTCCCAAATTACTAGGGACCCAGAAGATTTGAATAGCACAATAAATGATGTTCATCCAATGGATAGAACATAGAACATGGTTTTAAATCACACGTAAAACATAAAAACCTGACTATATTGGTAGGCTATAAAGAAAAAACACATACAGGAATTTAAGAATTAATATCACATGAATCATGTTTTCTGATCACAATGCTATGAAGTGAGAAATCAAAACTAAAACTGGAGGAAACATTTTTGCATCCTTCAGTAAAGCTAAAGATGTGGCTACCCCATAACTTCGTAATTACACTCTTAGGTTTCTACCCTCAAAAGAACCTGGCACATGTGAACCAAAACAGCATAGAACCTGTGTCTTTAAAAAATGGTTGGAAACAAAAGTTCACCTACAAAAAAATAGGTTAAAACAATTGTGATCTATTCTTAAATCCAGCAATAAATATTTATAATCTACACGTGCACGTGCATGCAGAAATATAAAAGCAAATCTCAAAAGGTCAATTTTCATTTTATTTCATCATAACTAGTTTGAAATTATGTACAATAGAATAATATACTGCTCCCATTGCATGACAGTGTGGGAAGGGGTAAAGAAAAGCAAGGGGGCCCAGGCCCAGAATTTGGGATTGCAGGAAGAGGATGAGATCAGAGGATTAATCATGTTTCTCTTTACCTGGGGACAGGCCACAGGGTTCAGTAAGAAGAATTCTAAGGTGGACCCAATGATCTCTGTCCCCTAGTGCAACTATGTCACTTAATATCGCAAAAGAGATTTTTATAGATGTAATCAAGGCAATTTATCAGTTCATTTTCAGTTAATCCAAAGGGAGACTGCGTATGTCTAACCTGATCACAATACTCTTTAAAAGCAGACTTTTCCGGGCACCTGCGTGGCTGAGTTGTTGAGCGTGTCTGTTCAGCTCAGGTCGTGATCCCCGGCTCCCGGGGTCGAGTCCCGCATCAGGCTCCCCGCAGGGAACCCACTTCTCCCTCTGCCTGTGTCTCTGCCTCTCTGTGTGTTTCTCATGAATAAATGAATAAAATATTTAAAAAGAAAAAAAAAACAACAGACTTTTCTCCCGCTAGTTGCAGAATAGGAAGCCAGAGATTCAAAGCACAGGAAGGATTTGACTGGCATGCCCTTGCTGGCTTGAAGGTCTGTCAAAAACTGAGGACTTAAATCCTTCAACTGCCAGGAACTGAATTCTGCCAGCAAGACCAGCTTGGACGCCGATTCTTCCCTAGAACTTCCAATGAGAATTCAAGCTGGCCATCATTTTTTTTCAAGATTTTATTTATTAGAGAGAGAGAGAGAGAGAGAGAGAGTGAGCGCATGAGCAGGGGAAGGGCAGAGGGAGAGGGAGAAGCACACTCCCCGCTGTGGGATGTGGGGCTCGATCCCAGGACCCTGAAGTCATGACCTGAACTGAAGGCAGATGCTTGACCATCGGACCCACCCAGGCGCCCCAAGCTGGCCATCATCTTGACTTCTCCCTTGTGATAAAACCTCAGCAGAAAGCCCTCCCACCGCTCTGGACTTCCGGCACACAGAGCCCTGAGCTAATGAACAGGTGTCTTAAGCAGCTGGGTTCGTGGTAATGCGTTACAGAGCGATAAGAAACTCCTACATCAGTACTCATATGGTGGTAGTTGTACCTATTATACACGTTGTAAATATCCTTCGGTGTGACTTCATTATTTAATACGCTTTTTTGTTGTTTGCAGAACATTATTTTTAAAGATTTTATTTATTTATTCATGAGAGACACACACATACACACACACAGAGGCAGGGACCCAGGCAGAGGGAGAAGCAGGGTCCATGCAGGGAGCCCGATGTGGGACTCCATCCCGGGACTCCAGGACCACTCTCTGGGCCGCAGGCAGGAGCTAAACCCCTTGAGCCACCCAGGGATCCCTTGCAGAATATTTTTAATTTATTTTTAATGAGATGTAGTTGACAACATTGTGTAAGTTGAAGGTGTAAAATGTGTGGACTCGATACATTTATATATTAAAGAGAAAGTCAGCAATGAATTCTCTTGACTTCAGTGTGCCTTCTCAACATTGCAGATGTCACGAGGCAGGGGTGGGGGTGGTTTGTGAAAAGAATATAAAAATCTGACCCATGCAATAATGACAGTATGTCTTATAAATAAATCATGGGTTATGGGCCCTTTTTTATGATATGTCTTTTAGTAGACTGCATAAAGTTACCAAGCAAAGATTACAACAGTGAGCCAAGAATGCAGACTACTATTTATGGTGGCCTAGAATTTGGGAAATGATTCAGGCCTGTTTATTCTATGTAATGATGTTATTGTTGCACTAAACATAGGGTACGTTGTAAAGTGATTCTGTATGTTGGTCTAAATGTGTAAATATTTTTGTTATGACATCCTTATGCACACTGGGCATGAATATTTTATTTTATGGCGTCCTTGAATTAAATCCATTACAATCAAAGAAGGCATTTGAACTTGGAGTCAAGCTAGCACGGCTGCCAGTACCCTGAACCCAGCAGGCATGAAATTGCTACTAATAATACAAGGAAATAGAGGCATAAAACTATGGAGCCTTAAGAAGGCAACTCTGTTGACTCTAAAAGAATATTTTAACACATCTTAACAGATGTGAGATGAATGGCACAGGATGAATGAAACCTAATGTAAATAATCAGCCACAAGATGGCATTTGAATACTGATGTATTTAACGTTTGGGACACTATTGTAACTTAAACACATGCCTATCTCAACCTCTTCCCTCCTCTGATCCTTTTTTTTCTCATATTGCCACGTCATGAGACCATCAGGCTTATTTTCTCTGTAGCCAACAGTCATGAAATATTTATTTTTCAACTTGTTTTTAAAAATCTCTTGTGAGGGATCCCTGGGTGGCACAGCGGTTTAGCGCCTGCCTTTGGCCCAGGGCGCGATCCTGGAGACCCGGGATCGAATCCCACGTCGGGCTCCCGGTGCATGGAGCCTGCTTCTCCTTCTGCCTGTGTCTCTGCCTCTCTCTCTCTCTCTCTGTGTGACTATCATAAATAAATAAAAAATTAAAAAAAAAAGTTACTTCATTAAAAAAAAAAATTTCTTGTGATGGTTAATTATTTGTGCCAATCTGACTGAGCCATGAGGTGCCCAGATATTTGGTCAAACATGATTGTGGGTGTCTCTGGGAGGATATTTTTGGATGAGACTAAGGTTTAAATTGGTAGATAAGTAAAGAAGATTGCTCTTCATAATGTGGGTGGGCCCCCTCCAATCAGGTGAAGGCCTAAATAAGGCTGAACCTTCCCCAACCTTCTCCTGCCTTCAAACTGCAACACTGGCTTTCCCTTGTTCTAGGGCAGCCTACCAGTCTTCAGATTCAAACTGGAACATTGGCTCCACAGATTTTGGACGTGCCGACTTCCATAATTATGTGAATCAGTTCCTTATAACAAATCTATCTATAAACTCTCTCTCTCTCTCTCTCTAATCGAATCTATCTGTTATCTATCTATCTATCATCCATCTATCTATCTATCTATCTATCTATCTATCATCTATCTATCTATCTATCATCTATCTATCAATCAATTTATTGTTGACAAACTCCCCACTATTATGAAAGTTCCATAAAGGCAAGGGTTTTGTTTCATTTGCTATTTTATCTCTGGTGGCCAACTGGACCTTAAAAATCATACAAACAGTATTTGCTGAAGGAAGCACCTCCGTGGGAGAGCAATGATGCATCTAGATGTGTTGGTCTGGCACTGAAGGGGACAAATATGTCAGCTCGAGAAAACAGTGTCTACTTGGGTGGGTGGTGAAACGTGTTACGTTGCTGTGAAAAGTAAAATGGAAGAGAAGTTTTAAGAGTCAAAGCATGTCATTACTCAAAAGGTAGTTTATATAAATTCTGCTAAAAGGCAGGGATAATCTATTCATGAGTTTTAAATATTGTTTATAGATATTTGGAAATTATATAAGTTGATTAAAAAAATTTTGGCCAGTACTGGAATGTGTAATTATTTGTTTCTGTTGCCTCAGAGAACCTAAGTCTTGACTGTGTCATTTGGTTGAAAGCAAACTGCAGAAAAATCAGTGTCCATCATGATTACAAATCTCAGTTCCCTCTGTTAGGAAGAGATGGAGGGTACAGAAACCACTGCTGATGGCTTTGGGGACTGTGGATGTGAGCTGAGGGGCTCAGGAGTCATGCCTGTGACCTGCAGATTCTATTACAAATCCCCGTCCCACCACATCGTGGCCATGATAAAGCAGGTCATCCTCCATTGTGAGCAGTCTTACAAAGTTAGAAAAGAAAAGAACAAAAAAGAAAAGAAAAGAAAAGAAAAGAAAAAAAAGAAAAAAGAAACAACAGGTGAGCAATATATCCTATGCCACTGACTTATTTAGTGGGCTGAACAGAGTCAGGGTACAATCAGGAAATGCAGTTTTTCTCTCACTGCTGCCTTTATTATTACTTTTTTAAAGATTTTACTTTAAAAAAAGAAAAAGAAAAAGATCTTACTTACTTATTTGACAGAAAGTGAGTGAGAGAGCCAGGGAACATAAGCAGGAGGAGCTGCAGAGGGAGAGGGAGAAGCAGACTCCCCGCCGAGCAGGGAACCTTATGCAGGACTCGATCCTAGGACCTCAGGAGCACAACCTGAGCCAAAGGCAGACGCCCAACTGACTGAGCCACCGAGGCATCCTTTATTGCTGCCTTTAACACAAGCCTTTTCTGCTCTCCCTTTCCTGGTCACCGCTGGCAACTGGTGACTGGCACATCCACTGTCAGCCATGAGAGCTGTCACATTTTTAGATGTTGGAAGTCCAGTCCAGTGTAACACAAAACTGCACCTCCTGCTCCAATTCCGGCTCCTCATCTCCTTCCCCTTCTGCCTGAAACATGTGGTTCAGGAATCTGCCACGGGGTCAGGTTAGTTTGCAATCTCTTTGGGACCTTTCCGAGTGTAACCTGAAACTGGCTCCTCTACACGGAAGGCGGGGGAGCAGGGAGCAAGGAAGAAAGAGGGAAGCCACTGGACATGAGTCAGCAGGGGACTCACTAGGAGGCTTGTCTTGGCAGCTGTGAGGAATAGATCTCGGCACCTGCCTGCCAGAATCTTTAAGTTTCTGTGCAGCCTATAACTGGGTTCAATAAGGTATCCGGTCCAGACAGCCTCAACACCATATTTTGGTCTCAATGCTGTATCCCTGGGGCAGATCTGGGAACATTTATTCTTTTTTTTTTTTTTTTTAACTTACTGAGATACGATTGACATGCAATACTATATTAGTTTCATGTGTACAGCATCAGGATTTGACATTTGTATACATTGGGAAATGGTCACCCCAATGTCTGTCACCTTACAAAGTTACCCGCTGTCACCTTACAAAGTTAATACAATGCTATTGACTATATGCCCCAGGATGTACATGGTGTCACATTCTTGGAGGTCACTCCTCCAACAGATCTGTGCTTTCATTAATGCTCCCCCTTGATGTCACACTTCTCCATAACTACTGCTTTCCTAGGTGGCGGTGGGACAAGGAAAGGGAAGAAGGGAAGAGGGGGAAGGAGCAAAGTTCTCTTCATATAGATGGCACAGTTTATAGTTCTCTCTGCAACGTCAAATTGCCCTCTGTCATGTGGCCCTCCAAATACTGACTCGTTGGGGGATATATAAGCGGATCCTTCAGAGAAGCCCAATGGGAACTTGCACTGCACTTTCCTGACTGCCCCCCCTTCACCTTACTTCCTGCTTGCCTGTCATAGAGCTTCCCACATCTTTCTTCAAGGTCTCTTTATCCCGACAGGGAGCCCCCTTGGTGGCGGGGTGGTGGTGGGCCCTTTGAAGCTCTCTTATGCTCAGTTGGCTATCCCAGCATCTCTTAGCCCATGGAACTCGTACCTACTTGCCTCCTCCTGCTCAAACAGTGCAAGTATAGACGCTGGACTACTGTCCCCACCCACAGCCTCTGTCCTCTAGTGCCCGGTGGACGAACAAAGAACACCTCCTGCCTTCAGAATCTTCCAGCTGGGAAGCCTGCACCCCAATGTCCTTGAGTGTTTCTCCATGGGGCCTCCCTTCACCTGGTTTGGTGACCTCACAGCCTGCCCTGCCCAGCTGCAGGGCTGCCCTTGGAGGATGTGCCGTGGGATGTGCTCCACCCCCATTCTCCTTTCCCTTTTGACTAAGCACCAAGCACACCCTGCTGAGCTGGAGCTCTGGGCTGAGTTTTATCTGGTGACCCTCTACTAGATAGCTCTTGGTGTCCGGGGTCCAAATTGTACAGCATATTGTAATATGGAGCAGCGTGTGGTAGAAGAATGGTTTTCACTAGGGCTCTAGGAGCCCAAGTTTCACAATTAGTGAGAGCAGCTTTGATCGTCCAGCAGAAGTAGACTTGGGGAATGAAAGAGAATGCATCTCTGAAAGGCATCACAGGCTTCATAGAGAAGCCAGCGTACATAGCATTGAAAATGCTGGTTCACACAAGAAACCTTTGTGTGTCCCTGGTCAGAGCCATACTCCCTGAGGCATCGAGTTGCTAGAAACACCAGACCTAAAGGAAAACTTCGTAATTTAGTGATTAAATATGACAAATGGGAAACAAAGTCTCCTCAAATAAGACTTAGTGTCTGGTACTGTATCACTGCAGAAATATTAGCAAGAATATAGCATTTTCAGGGCACCTGGAGTGGGGGGCTCAGTTGGTTAAGCGTCTGCCTTCAGCTCAGGTCATGGTACCAGGGTCTTGAGATCGAGCCTCAAGCCGGGCTCCCTGTGAGCAGGGAATCTGCTTCTCTTTCTCCCTCTGCTTCTCCCCTCCACTTATTCCCTCTCTCAAATAAATAACATCTTTTAAAAAAGGACATAGCAATTTCAGGAATGCCACTTTCTGAAGGGGGATTCAGTACATGTACAGTACCTACAGCTTTCTCCCCTGTGTACAATGCATGGTGCCAAATTTAACCTCTTGGTGGAGGATTTCTTGCAATGGAGTTAAATTCCCAAGTTGTGGACTTTGGACAACTGACGTAGACTAACCAGTTCTTGGTGAATTGAATCAAGATTTTCTCCATTCTCTCCTTCAGACACTAATGAGTTTTTTCTTTGTGCTTTGGCAACTGTAAGCACTGGGTTCTGAGAACATAATTTTATCTGGGATAATTGCACGTAGGTCTGCAAATTGGCTTGGTTCCTAAATTTGGTAGCTGTAAAGCCAATGTTATGATACTCTTAGCTTTCTTTGAACACATTGGACTTGTTAAAGGTAGGCTGTTTGAGAGACTAGTTCAACTTCTCTGGTCCAGAATGAATTACACCTTTCCAGAGATCATCCCAGTCTCCTGCCGCTGAGCAACACTCACTCCACCCAAGCATTGAGGGATGTCTAGAGACACTGAGCAAAATCAGACATGACAGAGGAGGAGGGATATTAAACCTCAACTTCTTTGGGATTTTAACTTACCAGGGCAGAAGTTTTTGGATAGTACATCGTTTGGACTGTGGCTTAAAAATTTTGGATTTTGATCTTATCTATCTATTCATTTATTTATTTATTGTGTTGCTGGAACAGTTCTGTATCTTTTTTAAATTTTTAGATATTTATTTCTTAATTTAGATTTTGGTTACTTAACATGTTAATGCAATACTGGTTTCTTGAATAGAATTCAGTGATCATCACTTACATACAACATCCAGTGCTCATCACAAGTGCCCTCTTTAATGCCCATCCCCCATCTAGCCCATTCCCCACCCCCTTCCCTCCATCAACCCTGTTTGTTCTCTATCATTAAGAGTCCCTTATGGTTTGTTTCCCTCTCTCCTTTCCACCCCCTTCCCATATGTTCATCTGTTTTCTTTCTTAAATTCCACATATGAGTGAGATCATATGGTATTTGTCTTTCTCGAACTGACTTATTTCACTTAGCATAATACTCTCTAGCTCTATCCATATTGCTGCAAATGGCAAGATTTTATTTTTTTTAAGATTTTATTCTTTTTTAAAAAGATCGTATTTATTTATTTGAGAGATAAAGAGAAAGAGAGTGTGTGCACATGCGAAAGAGCACAAGCAGGAGGAGCTATAGGCAGAGGAAGAAGGAGAAGCAGACTCCCCCGCTAAGCAGGCAGCCTGATGGGGGACTGGATCCCAGCACCCTAGAATCATGACCTGAGCTGAAGGCAGATGCTTAACCAACTGAGCCACCCAGGTGTCCCCAAGATTTAATTTTTTTGATGGCTGAGTAATATTCTATTGCATATATATACCACATCCTTTTTATCCATTCATGAGTTGATGGGCATTTGGGCTCTTCCCATAGTTTGGCTACTGTGCACATTGCTGCTATAAACATTGAGGTGCATGTGCCCCTTCGAATCTGTATTTTTGTATCTTTTGGGTAAATTCCTAGTAGTGCAACTGCCAGATTATGGAGTAGTTCTATTTTTAACTTTTTGAGGAACTGGATTTTTATCTCCTTAGGATTTAATCTTCAAATTTTAATTTCTCAAGATAAAATTCATGATGAGAAGAAGTTTACATTTAAATGTGAAGCAACTTTACATTATTGGAATTTTATTATTAATTTAAATAACATATTATTTGATATAAACAGTTATTGGATTATCTCAATATCATGAAAAATCTCTGACAATATGACTGGATGTAATTAGGTTGTAAAGTAGGGAGTGTGTAGCCTTGATTACAGATTGGCCCAAAGAAGAAATTAATGTATTTATACTATTCCAGACTATATTAAAGGATGCAAAGCTTGCTAATTAATTTTATGAAGCTAGCATAATCTTAATATCAAAATCTTCTATAAAGATAGCAGATAAAAATATACGGTAGTCCTCCTTATCCAGGGGATTACGTGCTGAGATCTCCAGTGGACACCTGAAACTATGGATAGTACTTAATCTCATGTGTACTATGTTTTTTCCTATATATACACCTATGATAAAGTTTAATTTATAAGTTAGGCAAATCAGAGATGAACAATAATAATAATAAAATAGAGCAATTATAACAATGTACTGTAATAAAAGTTATGTGATTGTGGTTTTTCTCAAAATATCTTTATTCTACAATACTCAGTCACCCTTCTACTTGTGATGATGTAAGATAATAAAATGTCTAGGTGATGAGAGGAAGTGAAGGGAGTTATGTAGCATTAGGCTACTGTCAATCTTCTGACAATACATCAGCATGAAGGTATCTGCTTCTGGATCATGCTTGACCATCGGTTACTGAAACTGAGGACAGTGAAACCATGAATAAGGGTGGGGGGACTATTGTACAGCCGATTCTTGGTATTCATGGGAGTTACATGCTACACAATTGCCACAGACACTGAATTAGTGAATACTGACCCATCACTCCTAGGGAAAATACATATTTAGGTTCCTGCCAGCCTCTGGACATAATATTTTCATCAATCAATTAATGCATAACCTTGTTTTATATATGTTTCTGTTTAGAGACACCTTGTTTATTATATATTGTTATTTATTAACATTAACACATGGCCAACTCATGTGTATACATCATGCCTCAGTGAAGATTTCCTAAGACACATATTTTCTCCCAAAGGCACATCACAGTCTTTTTACCCATAGGCACACTGGATAATACTCCAGTACTATGGTTATGGACCATTTTAACACTGAAATCACCAACGAAAAGCACAAAAATGCAAAAAACATAGCCCTAAATATGCCATGAACAGGAAACTTGTTTACAGTATGAAAATTGAAATGAAAAGGCAGAGCATTGCCTTGCTCAGCTTCAGCTGGGGACAGGCACATCTGGTGACCCACACATGTTTGTCACTCTGCCCAGGTGCTCTAACGGCAGTGAAAGCACAGAGACTATCAATTTGGGGTTACAAATATGTTTCGGCCAGTAAGTGAATTTGCAAATACAGCATCTGTGAATAATGAGCATTGCTTGCGTGGCAAAATTCCATTCATAGTAGCAACACAGTTCTAACTGTGGACTAAGAGCTCAAATGAAGACAATTATGAAATAATATTAAAGGGCATTAGATAAGACCTGAATAGATGGATAGACCTACTATGTTTCTGGATGGGGAGTCTTAATCATATAAGATGTAACCAAAATTACATTGGGTAGTTTTTATTTATTTAAATTATTATTATTAAATATTTTGAGAGAGGGAGAGTGCATGAGCAGGAATGGATGGAGGGGCAGAGGGAGGCAGGGAGAGTGGATCTTAAGCAGGCTCCAGGCCCATTGTGGAGCCTGATGTGGGGCTCGATCTCATGACCCTGAGATCATGACCTTAGCCAAAATCAAGAGTCAGGGGCTTAACTGAGTGAGTCACCCAGGCACTGGTTTGCCTTTTAAAGACAATGCATTTAAAAGTTTTTATATAAAAATAGATATGTAGGAGTTGCTCAAAAATTTTTAGAAAAAATAGAGAATATAAAATTTACTATAAAAGTATTGTAAACAAAACAGCGTAGCAGAGGCATAGTGGTAAAAAAAATAGAGAATTTAGAAATAGATCTGTGGCACTGTACTATATGACCACATGGCATTTCAATTCATCAGAGGAGAAGCTGATATTTTACAGATGGCATTGTCATGACTGTCTTTATATATTGGAAGAGAAAACTGAGACCCGAACGTCACACAAAAATGCATTTCAAATGGATGAATTAAAGTTCTTGATCTTTTTAACTATAGAAGTGTTAAAGAAAATTTACGATGCAGGGTTTATCACCTTGGGTGGCATCAGCTTTTAGGAAACCCAGACTCCACAGAGAGTTGACTACCTAAAAATTAAAAATCTCTGTACGTCAAATGACAAGATGAAGAACAAAGTTAAAAGACAAACAAGTCTGGGAAAAAGCATTATTAACACATGTGAAATACCAAGTGTTAATGTAATTCAGCTTCTACAAATTCATAAGAAATGGAACCCAAGATGACAAAGGGTGTGAACAGGCATTCACAGGAAAGGAAAGGCTCAGATGTGACCAATAAACATCTACAGATATGCTCAACCTGAAACACTGAAGTGCAAACAGAAATAGTAAGATCATCTTACACCCATAGAGTTGGGTAGGGGGGCGGAGGAAAGAACCTGTGCTCACAGAAGTGGGGGAAATGGCCATTTGTATCTACTTCTATTGGAAATAAGAAATCCATCCTTCCAGAAATCAAATCCTATTGGAAATAAGAAATCTATTGGAAATAAGAAATCCATCCATCCAGAAATCAAATCCTTATTTTAATATATATTCACATATATTCATCTATTGCAGCATTGTTTATAATAGAAAAAAAATGGAAACATTCTGAGTGTCTCCCAAAAATGAGTGTAGCCATAGTAGCCATATCATGGAATAGTCTGCATCTGTGAAAAAGAAGGTCATAGATTTTTTTCTCTTAATGCGTGGCCTTTTACCAATATTATGCCTTTAAGATCCTGTGAGATCTTGCTCTAAATTTCTCTAGAAATTCTCTAGGCTTTGCAGTGCTGGCTGAGCTTCAGTTAAGATAGTGTTACGGAAAAATTGTGTTTGTGATTTTGCATTTAGTAACAAAACAGGTGTCCCTCTCTGGGGCCACCCACACGATCCTGCTTATGTGCTTAACAGGTTCACAGCTTTCTCCCCTCTGCCCCTGAGAGGCAGAGGAAATCGCATCATCCTTCTACCAAACCGTTTTGGGCTTCACTGGCCCAGTGTGCATTGCCCCAGACCCTTAGAAATATGACCCCTTGGGTGGAACCACATTAAAAAGTTAAAAAAAAAAATGATTTCAGAAAACCCTGGGGAAGAGGGTAGGTGGGGATAAAAAATACAATATGAGTTTTTCAATAACATCTTGAACTTATAACTCTGTGAAATATTGTCTTTGAGCCATTAATGAAACCCACATTGCACCAGTAGCCTTGATGTAGCACACGGAGGGGGCGGGCCTCTGCATTTACTGTCCTTTGACTGCGCTCCTCATTATGTTCATTCTTATTCCTTTTTGCTCTTGAAGATAACTTCTGCAGTACCCGTAGCCTATGTGACATTTCTCCTGGGAAGAACTGGTTTAGAAATTCAAGTAATGCTTGACTCTATGTTCAACGCCTAATACTGCCACCTGCATAGCCTGAGTAACTTTGTTGGGGGGAGGGGGGCTTTGGCCTGCTAGTCTCAGTTTGTGTTGATAGAAATTCCCCCAGAGCCTAAACCTTTTTTTTTTATTTTTTTTTATTTTTTTTTTTATTTTTTAGAGCCTAAACCTTTAAAATCAGCCCAGTGGAACAGCAGTCCAAATTAGTAGAGGTGCACAGGACCAAAGGAAATTGGAAATTTTAGATATTACATTATTTCTAGGCTGGTAGAAACTTTAGAGATGTAGGTGTGTGTGTGTTTAAATCTGCCCCTACTTACAGACTGAAAGGAAATATGAATTCAAGTAAAGCAGACTTTAGGCTTCAGATAGTTGCTCTAAACCTGGGTGTCCCTCAGCCAGGGCTTCTCGGAGTGTGGTCTGTGGACAAGTTGCTCCAAATCACCCAGGAGCTTATTAAAAATGCAGATTCCACCAAGATTCCAATTCAGTAGGTCTGGAATGGGACCCAGAAATCTGGATTTCAGTCTTCCCAGTGATTTGTACATTTGCTATAATGTAAGGACCTACCCACAGGCAACCCTCTCTGCTGATAAGGCAGGCTGGCAGGTGCACTCGAAATGGTTAGAAAGTTAAGGTTTAAAAATTGAGCCTGTAGGGATCCCTGGGTGGCACAGCGGTTTGGCGCCTGCCTTTGGCCCAGGGTATGATCCTGGAGACCCTGGATCGAATCCCACGTCGGGCTCCCGGTGCATGGAGCCTGCTTCTCCCTCTGCCTGTGTCTCTGTCTCTCTCTGTCTCTCTCTGTGACTATCATAAATAAATAAAAATTTTAAAAAATTGAGCCTGTAAGCCCCCCAAGATATTCTCACTGAAAGACAGAATCTACTTTAATTGACTCCAAGAACTTTCCACAGGTATATTCTGGGGGATCTGGGATTTAAAATATCTGATTTTTCAAGAAAATAGCAGAGAGCAGCAAATTTTCTAAGAGGCTGATAATAGCTGACGTTGGGTGAGGGTCATAGCAGGGATCATTAATATGCTTTCAGGTATGAAAATTTCTGTAGTAGAAATGGAAACAAATTTAAACATCAAATTTCCTTCTGTTCATTTACATTTGGTGTCTCAGTTGTCGAGGGATCTGGGATGCCAGCTGAATATCAATGAGGACCAATGACGTCACACTGATAAAAAACAATACCCAAATTTTGCAGCTATAAAAAAAATTCCTCTATTACACACCAAATGTCAGGCTTCCACTTGTCATTTATAATCTGTTCTACTTTCCATTGGGACTCATATCAGTCAGCTTGTGCCACAAACTGCTGCATAACACACCATCCCAAAACACAGTGGCATAAAAAAAATAAACTTGGATTTGGAACCACATGTCTGCTGGTCGGCTGGGGCATGTTGGCTTCAAGCTGCAGGCTGACTGGGGCAGCCCTGATGATTTCATCATGTTCAAGCATATGCTAAGTGCTTCTCGTTTTCTTGGGATTGTTGAGCCCCCCCAGGGCATGTTCTTCTCATGACAGAGGCTCAAAAGGGCACAATTCTGCATCATGTTGCTAATATCCTTTTGGACAAAGCAAGTCACTAGTGAAGCCCAAAGTCAAGGGAAGAAGAACATTGCACCAGAGGCAAGAATTACAAAGTCACAAGGCAAAAGGACTGGATAGGGAATGGTCAATAATCTCTTTACCCAAGGACTAGTCCATTGGTTTCTCTACTTCCAATAAAAAGAACGGTTAATTCCCCTGGGGATCTGAAGTGACCCAGGCCTCTGGTCTTCCTGCAGAAGGGCCCATAGGAAGCTATCTCCTCAATTCAGATTTCCCTTGTCTCTGGCAGGATTATTTCTAACCTTAGCTCTGAAATCTCCTAAAATTATTATGTCAGGGACTAGATGGTTATACTCTATAAAATCCCAAAGGCTGTCAAAATGAATCCAGACACCTAAGGAATACATAGCATATTAATAGGATATACACGCACACACATGAAAATATATGTGAATATATATGTGAATATGTGAAAATACATATATATGTGCAACCCCACCAGGTCTGTCAGGAAGCTGCATGAAGTTGGAACAGAACAGCTCATGTGTACCAAGAAGCTCAAAAGCTTACCCTACAGTAACGGACATTGTGTATAAATCAAATATATTTATATATTTATATATGTATATTTTTTGCTTCTACAATCTGTCCCGTTAATGAAAAGATTTTTATTATTTTTATTTTTTATTTTTATTTTTTTTGAAAAGATTTTTAGTCACCAGGAAGCTAACCACCCTCAGAAAAGTCTCCTCAAAAAAAAAAAAAAAAAAAAAAAAGGAAAAAAACGATAGTAATCTTCCTTAGAGGCCTTGCTATTCAGGACTCCTTACCTGATAAATTTCCACCTTTGAGTGAGGACAGGACAAGCGTCTGGGCTAATGTGTAGAAACAGCTTTCTCTTCTAATGTAGTGCATAAGGCTTACTTGTCCCATCCACTTACAGAAAAGCTGTGGTCGTCTGATACTAAAAATGGCCCCAATTCTCCACCTTCCCCTGGATCCACACTGTTTCTAGGGTGATTTAGAAGAATTTCCTCCCACCAATTTCTCCACCTCTCAAATCTCAAATCTCAAATCTCCATCTCTCAAATCTGGGCCAACCAGGTGATTTGTTTTGGCCAAGAGAATGCTCTAAAAGACTACTGTACCGTTTGTGAATGTAAGCCTCATGAGGCTCTGAGTGCTTCTGCTCTTGTTCAGTACCCTGCCTGGCAGCCACATGAGAGAGCTGGGGTCACCTGCTGGAGGGAGAAAGACCCTAGGGTGTGGGGGGGAGCAGGTGTCTCCCTGCTAGTCCCAGGTGCCCTGCCACCCTACTGCAAGAGCCTGGCCAAAATTGGCCCAGTCTGCCTAGGTCAGCAAAACTGCCCAGGGGACCCAGAACTCAGAAGCAACACGCCCATTCTTCTATAGGCCGTGGTGGTTTTGTGTAATGATTAAGAATATGGGAGAGGCGGGGGACTCAATAAGAAGTGAATGTGCTGAACAGAGGGAATCCTCTTCATTCCTGGTGGGATGAGGCGGTGGTAGGGACTCGCCTAAAAAGAAGGACATCAGTGGGAAGGAGATGAGTTGATGAGTTATATCATTTCCCTGAACTGGTTAATAATTACACACTGCTGGCATAGCAGGTCATTTATTCCACAGAGTTTCACAAATACTGTAGTGTTGGGATGCTCAGATGAAATAAAACTCAATCGGATGGAGCTAATCTGCTGGTTTCCTGACAGGCTGCATGTGGGGGTAAGGGTGGTGACACAGGGCAGGACTGGCTAACACCTAAGCCCACATACAAGTTCCCTGTCCCCTCTCCAACTGGGTCACAGGAGTCCAACAGGGTTCTTTCAACTGACTCTTGGTGGGAGACTCTTCATGGAAGCCATGACTTAGCATGTTACACAGGCCTCCCTCTTTAGGGCACTGGTCTCAGATGAGGTGATGGGATCTGTCTTCTGAAATGATGGAAAGTGGCAAAAAGATCAGGTATTTTCTTCCCCAAAGAATTATTTCAAAGGCTAGTCAACTTCTCTATCTTTTCTTGACAGTGGAAGATACATGGGTCTGGAAACTGAGGTTGCCATTCTAGCAAGTCAGGCTTTTCTTGAGTGTCTGCATGGAAGAGGCAGGATGCTATGGGGCAAATCCAGTGACGAGCCGCCGCCCAACCCCCGCCCCCCCCCCCCAACGCCAGCTTCAGTCCCACCAGAGCAGCATGAAAATGCAAACAGGGTCCTCAGCCCCTTTCTTCATATGCTACCTCCTAACCCATACTGGCCTTCTGGAGAAACTGGAGAAGGCTGCCATCCTGTGCCCTCTACCCTCTACCCTCTGCTTGAGCTGCCTAAACATGGTTTGGGAACAAGACTTTTCTTATATGCTTAAATACTTCATACTTTAAATATGTTTTAATATCTGAACTCGTTTGATCTTAAACATCAAAATGATTCACTAGGAGAGGTCTTTTTGTACTTTATAGACATGGGAAACTGAGGCAAAAGCTCAGGGGTGACCTCCGGAGTCTGTATGACCGACAGACAGACAGCTTGTATGCACAACGTTGACTCAGATCATAAACTTCTTAACTTGGTTCTACTGTCGAGAGGCAGCTTCGGATAAATCTTCCCAGGACACCAGAATTTTCCCGGAGTGGCTCTTTTACTTTGCTAATTGGAAGCTTTCTGTTCGGATGCCTTAAGGTGAGCAAGAGCAGAAAGAGAGGGGAAAAGTTCATTTCCATGCTGCTGAGTCTAATGACAAGGGATCAGTTCCACAGGTACCTTTCTCATTGACCTCCTTCCGCATGGGGCTCTCAGGAAATTCCTGTTGATCCTCTCTGATTTTAATGCTATAACGACGCTGTTTCCATTCACAAGGGAAATGATCGTGTACACTCTGAGTTGTGCGAATACATATGTACACATTTATAGACATATCTTTGTTGCCCTAGCAAAGTTCTTAATGCAGCTAAAATGGTTTGTGAATATTTTTCCGAAACCCCCTCCAGATGTTTCCAGCAGAATTCTGTAAGCCAGACTGTTCTTTTGTTTGTTTGTTGGTATTTGGTTTTAACGTGCCAAGCATTTGGGATCATACAAAAGAGATGACTATAGAGGAGGTTTGTTCTCCTCTTTTCTCCCCCAAGCCCCCGCCCAAAGAGCTCCTTTTCAATGTAAGGAGTCAAAAGCTTCCTGTGTTATGCTTTGGACTTCTCCCGGCAACATTCAAACCTTTGTCTGGGCCAGAAGAAGAGTCAGGGAGGCTCCCTCCAGACTGGCAGCCAGCTTTCAAAGTCTCCCCTTTCCAAGTGGAGAAATAAATTAAAGCTGACACTTGGAGCGTGTGTATGCCTGCTGCCTTTAGATTTGTGCTCGCGCGAGCTTATTTATTTTTGCCCCGTTGCAAAAAGATTTATGATCCCTAATTATGGATCCTGACACTCCACAGATGCACTTAGGTTGCTTTTCACTTTCTGATGGCTTTCAAAAGCTTTCCTTTTCAACTCTAAGCCCTCATGGGCAACAAGGGTCCCTTTTGAAAGAGGGTCTGGCCAGTGCCACTGCCTCCCAGGCTGTGTTTGCAGGGCTCCGGCTTCATCAGGGCTCCGGGATTGATGGATGGGTAGTAACCTCGGCCACTGCTTTATTTACTCTTTCTTGGCCCTTGTTTCTTCTAGAGAATTGAAGTGAATGTATAAAAAAATGTGTTTCTAAGTAAAAGCTGGCAAGTGGAGTGTCAGCCTGGAAATAACCTTTTCAAGGCATTTCAGAAAAACAAGAGTACTTCATTATTTGAAGTTTATTCTAAAAAGATAACAGTGGATGGCTGATTTGGCTGGGACTGTCGTGTTGGCTCAGCAAGTGAAAAACTGCATTTCATTGATTATGCAAAACAGATAAAGGGACATGAACTTCACAGGCAATTCATCCAAACTGACGTAGGATGATGTGGGAGGACCCTTTGGTTCCTTTTGCTGATGCACAGCTCACGGCATTTCTTCAGAAGCAAGTAGAAAGGTTGATCTAATGGGTGGAGCAGCCGTTACAAAACCTGGGATCAGCCCAGGCCCCAAGTGTCCTGAGGGAAGTACGGGGGTTCACCCTGAAGAGAGGGGTGTAATGAAAGGCTTGAACCATCTGAAAATCCAGGCATATTTTGGAACCTGGGTGGGACTCTCAGCTCTTCCTTTCCTGGCTCCCTCCTTTCCACCCAGAGTCCATCCACCTACTACTTTTCTGGTGTGTGGACCTGATTCTCGGAGTGTGGGCTGGTAGTGGTGGTGCTGTTGGGCCTAGAACCTTATTTCTCATGCCAGGGATCAGGCTTCCCAGGGCACGGCAGCAATGTGTCAGGTCCCCCAAGACCTCCTGATCCTGACCTGATCCTGTATTTCCCAGAAAATTGTGAAGGAGAAGCCAAATAATTTAATTGTTAGGGGCACTTGGGTGGCTCAGTGGTTGAATGTCTGCCTTTGGCTCAGGTCACCATCCCAGGCTCCTGGGATCAAACCCCATGTCAGACTCCCTGTTACATCTGCTTCTCCCTCTGCCCGTGTCTTTGCCTCTCTCTGTGTGTCTCTCATGAATAAATAAATAAAATCTTTAAAAAAACTTAATTGATAAAATATTTTAAAACATTATTATCTATATTTTATTTTTATTTATTTTTTTATTTATGATAGTCACAGAGAGAGAGAGAGAGGCAGAGACACAGGCAGAGGGAGAAGCAGGCTCCATGCACCGGGAGCCCGACGTGGGATTCGATCCCGGGTCTCCAGGATCGCGCCCTGGGCCAAAGGCAGGCGCCAAACCGCTGCGCCACCCAGGGATCCCTATTATCTACATTTTAAAGCAAACCCAGGCGTATCATGGGATGAGAAGTTAAATCCACAGAACTCTTGACATAGTCTTAGCCTCCGGTGAAGAGGCTGCTTTCCCAGGGTCTCTATCACTCACCCCTCAGAGTCAGGGTACTTTGGGGGTAACGCTGCAAGTGTCTATAGCACTTACTATGGCTGTTCTCCCAACCCTGCAAGGTGAACGGAGTTGAGATCAGTTTGCTTGCTGACGAAAATAACTAAATTTTGTTGGTAAATTCAGTCTTGCAGTAAGGGAGTATATCAAGCAACCCCAACTAAAGAAGCCATCTGCTTCCTCCTCCTCCTTCTCCTCCTCCTCCCCCCTCATTTTCTGTCCTTAGCTTCAGTAAAGCTGCATGGAGGATACTCTCAACTGCCTGGGCCAGTGTCATCAAGTCTGGGCTCCAGGTTTCTGAAGGATTGCTCTGACCACCAGGATTTCTGCCCAACTTGCTCCCAGGGTCCTCCTAAACGAAGCAATCACCTGGAAGAGCTGTTTTGAAGACCCTCTACTAAGCATAGCGGGGAGCTTGCTGCTGTGATTTTTCAATCTGCAAACTAGGACATCTCTCGTTTTCATTACAAAAGTCTCATAAAGCCCAAAATGCAAGAGTCAGTAAGAGTTTTTTAAGGCGCCAATGAAATCAGGCACCTTAAAAATGTCTCGCTTGCTTACACCTCTCCAGGGATTTCCCATGAGCTCAGGCCAAAAGGCCACCTGCTTGCCGTGGCCCCTGCGGCCTGCATAGTTTGCCACGCCTCTCTTCCCACCGGGTCCCCTGCCCATCCCCCAGGCCCCATGGTGCTCCAGCCACCCGGGTTTTCTTTCTCTTCCATGAATGCGCCCGGCCTTCTGCTCTCTGAGGGTGCAGGTGCCGTGCCAAGTGTTCTGTCGCCATGGTCTTCGCCGAGCTTGCCACTTTCTGGGACTTCTGTCTCTGCTCCAACATCGCCCCTCCACAGCGTCTCTGACAACTCCCTCCTCCCCCACCAGCACTGTGTCCAGAAACATAGCACCTTTTTCACTTTCTTCATGGAATTTCAGTGTCTGAAGCCGTCTTGTTCCTTTAATAGTTTATTTCTCGTTCGGCCTCCTGCGTCCACCCTCAGGCCCCAACCCTGACTTCAAACACCATGAGAGCCAAGAAGCCTTGTTCTGCCCCATGCTACACAGAATCCCAGTGTCCTGCACAGATCCCGTTACATAGAAGGAGCATGGTGATCACTGTTGAGTGAATGAATGGGTAAATGAATGAATGAATGAATGAATGTGTCAGGCACTGTGCTGGTGGCAGAGGGTCAATGGTGAGGACCGACCCCCACCTCCATGTGGCTTTGCAGATGGGTGCAGGGGACAGGAAGTGGATGGGTCACCCACATCCAGGCTAAGTTGAACAGGAGACTGGTCTCATGGAGGGATCCAGGAGGCTTCCCTGGGGAGGTGATACAATCTGAAGAGTGAGAAGAGTTTTCCACTTGATAATACGGTGTTAATTTGGAATTAGCCTGGCTCTCAGAGGATAAAAGAGTGAAAGACGGGCGGTCACACACGAGTGAGTGGCTGCCCAAGGGAGCCTCTCTAAGGCCAGTAGACCTCAGTTCACGTCTTTTTATATCTGAATCCACTGTTTTTCCCCCTTATCTTTTTTTCTTTCTCTTTCTCTCCTCTTTGTTTTTTTTTGAAAAGTATTAAACTCTCTTCACAGAACACACTGATTTTTTTTCAACCTACATTTGCTTTCCCTCAACCCCACCCCCCAGTCGTCTATGTTTCCAACCCAGATGCTTGCTTTCTTTTTTTCTTTAAAAGATTCTATTTATTTATTCATGAGAGACACAGAGAGAGGCAGAGACACAGGCAGAGGGAGAAGCAGGCTCCCTGTGAGGAGCCCAATGTGGGACTTGATCCTGGGATCCTGGGATCAAGACCCAAGCCAAAGGCAGATGCTCAACCACTGAGCCACCCAGGCACCCCAACCCAGGTGCTTCAAAAGTGTCTTTTCTTTTCTGTTTGTCAGACAGTGATGATTTCCTGCATGTGTGATTGGCGTGGAGCTGCTCCTCATTCTTCCGAAGTTGGCTCAGCACTGTGCCTCCCAGCCATCCCTTGTCACCCATGAGCAGCCCGAGCCACCGACTTTTCAAAAAGTTAACAAACCAGAGAGCCTGGCCAGGCTCTGCCCTGCACCTTTTTGTTTCTCCTGATATTCTGTGTACGTTTCAAAGAAAATTTCTTCTGTAGCTTTCCTATTTATTTATTTTTTACAGATTTTATTTATTTGAGAGTGAGCGAGCACACCAGTGGAGTGGGGAGGGGCAGAGGGAGAGGGAAAAGCAGACTCTCGGCTAAGCAGGGAGCCCTACAATGAGCAGGAGCCCAGGGTCCTGGAATCATGACCTGAGTGGAAGGCAGATACTTAACTGACTGAGCCACCCGGGCACCCTGCTTTTCCTCTTTACCTAAATCAGCTCCTGAAAATGGTGGTGGTCAGAGCGATCTGAAGCTCAGCAAGGTCCTTGCACCTTTTTACCTTCCCCAGGGTAGAGCTGCAGTAAAAGCAACGGAGCCTAGAGACTTAAGAGATGCATGAGGTTTCAGATGCTCCCACCTGGGAAAACGAGCTGCTCCTTACTTCATTCTCAGGGTGCAACTCTTGGGGGTGGGGGGTGAGTCTTCCTTTCAGCTGTGTCTACCTCAAAGAGAAGGTGACCCAGTACTGCCCTCCGTGCATTGATGACACGCACAAGTCAAGGAAGGGACTTTTTGTTCTCTATCAGAGGGATTTCAGTTATGGCCAGTTAGAAGATGCCACTTGCCCAGAGCAGCAGTCCAAGTTCCAGCATGAGTTCCTCATCATCCCACTGCCACCCTCCAGCTGGACAGAGCAAGGTGCTGTGTGCCATGTACCAGATGGCCCCAGGCTCTTAGGACACTGAGTTCCCCATGTGCCTCTTAAATACAACAGAGCAAATGTCCCTTCCAGGGGCTTACGGGGATGCATGCTGAGCTCTAACTCCTCCACAGAAGCAGTGGAAGGATGATGATTGTTGAAAGCCTGTGAACTTGGAATGATTAATTGAATAAAATGTTGATGTTAATCCGAGAAAGACATATTTTCAGGTAAAAGGGTCAGATCTTTGTAGGCAGTGATTATCACAAACAAAAAGATCATGCTTTGTGGGTAAGGGTATTTGGAAATCAAGAAGAGAAAAATATCCTGGGACAAAATTTTTTTTCTGAGATATTCTTGTGAGTAAGGATTGGTCCTTGCTTTAAGTACAAGTTGAGATGGAAAGAAAAACATACCCAGGGAAACAAAAAGCTTACAACATGGTTTTGGAAGTGAGGTCTTTTTAGACAGATGGATGTAGTTTTGGAATTGTTCTTTGAAAATTGTTTTTTTAACCCTCTGACCTGAAGTTTGTGCTTGAAATTCTGCAGAGTGATGAATCCTTTTCGTGTTGATTGTATCATGTCCTGTGAAGAATTTAGTATTTGTTTTATCAAGAGATCTAGTTGATCTAAGAAGATAAGAATATTTTCTTTCTCTTCCAGTTTTCACAATGAGAGGACCTGAATTCAGTCTAATTGAAGGAAAACTATGGGGTTCAGCATTTGGGGGAGAGCTGGCTTATATAACAATGCTAAGGGCTTCTTCCGCTTTTGGAAATTGAGCATTAGGCCGCTTCGCTATTACGGAGGACCTATATTAGTATCTGTTTCTCCTAAATGACAGAAATCTGGACAGGATTTCTGCTTTTCTGAAGAAAGACAAAAACAGCATTCAGTGTGTGTTTGACAGGGAGCCCGTGATAGAGACAGCGCAGGGCCCACAGATCTCCTTCCCCAGGAACTCCACTCTGCATCTCAGCACTAAGCCACCACCACTTCGACCTGGGTCTGTGAACATCTGTGCTCTACTTCAATTTATCTTGTGCATCCGTTAGCAAGATGTGTCCTAAGGTATAAGTAAAGCCTAAAAGAGGTTATTTTTGGGGTGTGGGGATGCTCAAAAGCATTTCCACGTAAATGAATGGTAGCTGCTTCTTCGCGTTATGCCATTTCAACTTAGGAAGGGTTTCCTAGGAATGCTCTCTCTTCACATGGTAGGGGAAACCGGTATCTCAAATCAAGAACCGAGAGCACAGGTAAATAGGAAGAAAGGAATGACAGACGTTCTTGAAACTCTTGGTTTCAGATGAGGTTATATTCATGGCACTAGGAATAAGCCCTCCATCCTTTGCTTCAGAAATTTATCACCCTGGAAATCAGATATTTTTGAGCAGCTCAGTTGCCATTTTTAATGGATTTAAAAAATTCTATGGAAGTCTCCCACATGCTAGAGTCTTCCATATATGTTTCTTGTTAGATGGACTCAGTATGTTTTAGCTTTGGCTTGTTAAAGTTATTTACATGGCCTAAGGTCAAATGGTGTTGTTTCACATTTTGCTTGACGGAAATGTCACTGGACTGCATTGTTTTTATAGGCAGAGATCAGTTTCAGCGAGGTGGTAGAGAACTTCACTTCCAATGTGTCTGTTTAGCAATACATTCACCAGGCATTCACCTCTTCTGGAGAAGATATAAAACAGTGAGGTCTGTATCTGGAGTTTCGGTGTGGTGGTTCCTGATCTGAGAGGGGCTGGTTCGCACGTTGTCATGCTCACACACCAGCAGGGGAGAAGGTCAAGCATAACATTCTTTCCAACAGAGGCAATGGAGCGGTGGCTTTGCTCGCTCGAGAATTATGTAAGAAATTGAGATGTCTGGAGGTCATCGATGGTAACCGGAGGAGAAAATTGAACTGAGCAGGCTGCTTCCACTTAGTGAGGCTCCTCTAGGAGATTATTTACAAGTCTCAGAGTCCAGCTCTGGTAGAGCTCAGTTTCACAGAGTTAGAGAAAAGCTGTAAAATAAGCTTAAATCAGCCCATCCAACGTTTGAAAGGGCAAAGGACGGGGGAGAGGGGGAGGAACATAAAGGGGGAGGGAAGAGAGAGGATGCATTCCAAAATCCGCTTAATTTATTCCTTCCTTCTTCATCTTTGTCTCCTTGGCTCTCATCTCTTTCACCACGGAGTCTGCAAGTAGAGCAAAGGGGGGGAAATGGCCAAAATGGTAGCCATCTCTGCTGTTCTGGTAGCAAAGCCTCTGGACTTAGGCGGCCATTTTCTCTTGGATCATGGATGTCCGAAGTCACATTCTATTAGCTCAGCAGCACATGCAAAATAATAACCATAAACCCAGAAATGTGCCGTGGAATTTTCTCCCGCTCTCTTAACGAGCTTTGCAAAGCTCCTCTGTCAAGGAGAGTGAGCAATGTGTAATTTCAAACACATTTTTAATAGTTGCTCTTGGCTCTCTCCGAAGAAGAGGGAGGCATGCTGACGCGGCTGTAGGAGAGGCAGCAACTTTATAAGAGTAATGTGAAACAAATCACCCAGGTGCTAGTAGCACTTGGAAAGCGTGGGGAGCTGCCTGGGAAGCTGGGGCTCATCAGGCAGAGAGCAGTGCTGGAGTCTGACATGTGGCTCTAGAAGTCAGACCAGGGTGGCATATGGCAGGTCCACATGAAGATAGGCACCTCCAGAGCTCTCCATCCAAGTCATTCTCAGGTGTTTCCACTTTCCAAAGTCCATTTTCCTCTTCCACCAAGCAAGATTTTGTAAAACAGAGGAAAGTGGTAGAAAGAGTGGAAAAATGGGAGCAGGTGCCAGACCACCAAGGAGCATCAGTTAGGATGCCCGGAGCTCTTGGTCCTTGGCTGTAGCAGCAGATCGATCCATGGTGTAACTCAATGTCTTAGCCCCATTGCTGAGGACTCCGAACTCCTGGAGATGGGGTGGAGGAGGTGTATGACTCTTGGGCTTTGCTTGCTAAAGAACCCCAAAAACACTTATCAGAAAGACATGAAGGGCTAACAACAACAAAAAAATCTTATGCTCAGGATAAAAAGGGTCATAGGAAGAATTCTGTGCCTTCCTGCCTCCTCCATTTTCCCACAAGCCTTTATAAGTACCTGACCAGAGTTTCCTAACACTCAGAACTCATGGTAAGATAGCAGGTCAGAATATCTGAAATTGAGACAACTTTGAAAAATCTGTGACTATGGTTATTATAATGTAGATTTGATTTAATGAGTCTACCAAAGTCGTGATGCCTATCAAATTAGGAAATGCTAACTTGAAAAAGACCTTTCCTATTTTTTATCCTCTAATCGGTAATGGCAAAGTCATTTCCTCATGATCAGTTTCAATGGAGCATCTGTTTTTACAGGAGAGAGGAAATCGAGATGTCTTGAGTCAGAGGGCTAAAAAACTGCTAGGGGGTCATCCGTTCCAAGCCCCTCGTTTTACGGATGGCGAGGCTGGAATGACAAAATCAGTGGCTGAGAAACTCAGGACCCCCATTTCTACGCTCAGTGTTATTCCCCCCACCTTGTGCAGCCTGTTGTGTATCTGCTCTATGGGGGCCAGTTCTGCCTTGGGGGGTTCTGCACCCCACCATCCGTCCTCCCCCATTGCTGTCTGTGATGGGAAGACAGTGAGCTGCTTCTTCGACTCCCAGACTTTCAGCAGCATCGCAGCTCAAGTGGGATCCCTAGGAAGGAAAATGCTGAGTGGGTCTGGCATTGGTACAAGTAGGCTAATCACGGTGAGTGGCTGGTAGGAGATGTGAGACAGACACGGGCTCCATGCAGTACCATTTTGCTCCCGGCCCCGAGCTTACCCTCCCGGTCTCCTTTAGGTCATCTATTTCTTCCCTGACAAAAACATCTGGTTGTTTCCAAACTGAAATTTTTATGCATTTCAACTCATGTAGGAATGTTGAAAAGCTGTTCTGAAAAACATAGCTCCTCCCTGTGCCAAACCAGTTGGGCTGGAATGAACAACTGTTGTTATAAATCTCCACTCTGCCTCTTCAACGGCCCCAGAAGGTACAAAATAGAATGTTTCATGAGACTGGCCAGACGGATCAAATAAGCCCTGCCCAGAGGAGCCCTGTGCGTGAAGAGTACGGGAACACCCCTTTCTCCCCTCTCCCGTCCGTTCTCTGAGTCTCTCTTTCAAACAGTTTCTGGAACTGTTGGCAAGAGGACAGCATGTCAGGGTTCTCTGTGTTCACAACAAATTCTTTTGTGTCTTTAAGTGGAAAAATATTTTATGTCATGGCAGAGCAACTGCTTGTTCTATGAGTGATTCACAAAGAAAACTCAGCGACCTAATGATGTGTGTCCTCGCCAAGACCCAGACAGGGAAAGGGATTAAAAAAAAAAAAAAAAAAAAGTGGCTCAGAATCAAAAGGTACTTTAGAAGTCATTGAGGATGTGAGGCCACCTTCCCACTGAGATCTTCCCATAGTGGACTGTGGAGTTGCCTCCTTGGCTGCCTGTCATTTCGAACCCGTTCCATAGGTATCCTTATCCACACAGTGCTACATCTGCCCCCAAATTCCATGCACAAAACCTCCTGTCCACTTGGGCCTTATTTTTGTGATTTATTATTTCCTAGCAGTGTGTGTCCTCATCAAGGTGGGCTCTTGCAGCTTTTGATGCTCTATATAATGAAGGGCTGGAAATAAAGGGTTCTGGTGCTCCTAGAATCAGAGGGCGCAGACTGGATGGAGGGCACCCAAGAAATCATCTAGCTCAATTTATTGCACACTCAGGAATTCTTTCTGCTAAATATCTTTCCTCAGATGACTTTGACCAGGTCTTACTCCCCAACAGGGAGCTCACTACTTCACAAGACAGCCTGGGTCATTGTTAAAGGGCTGCGATTGCTAGGAGGTGCTCCGTTCTCTTGTTGAGCAAGTCTGTCTCCTTGTCACTTGGACTTCCTTCTGCAACATGTCCTTCTTTTTGACAAATGGTCCTTTCAGTATTTGAAAAGAGCCCTCACATTTCTCCAGCTTTCTTTTCCAAGCAACACATCCTCTTTTTGCAGCCATTTCTCATGTTCTTCAGAACTTTGCTCATTCAGTCTTCCACCTCCGCTTACTCTCTAGTTATTCTCAATCCTCTGATCTTTTCTCCATATGAATCCATGCCAACCTGAGTCTCCTCCATTCTGTTCTTCTGTGATTTATTTTTGGAGACTAAAATCTAAGACTTTACCCTTTCTTTTTCCTGTGGTAGGGTTCATGTCACCAATTTCAGCCAATATTCGAGGTGGTTGATGGTGTGTTGAATCCTGAGTCTGTCGTCTATGGCACTGGCTATCCCTGCTGATTTATTTTCACTTAAAACACTGATATTGTCTGTCTTCATAAAAGTCACTGATGAAAAAAGTTAAAGCTCAGAAACAACTCTCTAGACATTATCAGGCCATTACTCACTCTTTGGATTGAATTGCTCACCAATTTCAGATCCAGCCAGCCTTATTCTCATCCAGTCTGCATTTTACCATCTCTTCTTTTTTTCTTTTCTTTTCTCTTCTGTCTCTTTTCTTTTGTCTATCCTCTCCTCTCTTCTCCTCTTCCCTTTGCTTCTTTCCTTTCCTTTTCTTTTTTAACATTTTATTTATTTATTTGAAAGAGAGAGCACATGAGCAGGAGGGGCAGAGGAGAAGGAGAAAGAAAAACTCAAGCAGACTCTGTGCTGAGTCTGAGTGGGGAGCCCATCTTGGGGCTTGATCTCATGACTCTGAGATCCTGACCTGAGCTGGAGCCAGGAGACAGATGCTTAACTGACTGTGCCACCCAGGCACTCCTTCACCATATTGTCCATACAAATCTTGCTGGGTGTTTTCTCATGTTTTGCTGAAACTGCATAACATGTCCACTGCACTTTCCTCCTCTATCAACCCAGAGACGCTGTCGAAAATGGAACTAAAAAAAAAAAAAAAAAAGAAAGAAAAGAAAATGGAACTAAATCAAATGCAGGAACCTATCCTGCCAGTGCAGTAGCAGCTTTCCTTTCTAAATATCCTTCCCATGAACCTGTTTGGTTAGCTACTCCTCTCCTCCTCGAATTCCCTTTGGGGACCCCTTTCTCCTGCATTCAGAGCACCAGGATGCCTTTTGTGGATCATCACGGAATTCACTAGACCCATATCCTAAGTCCATATGAGGTTGCCTTACAGGATAATGTCTGCATTTCAAGGGCAGCCCTCTGTGCCTCAACCCAAGAGTGCACAAGGAAGATTGGTAGCAACACTAGTGCCTGGTACGATCACATCTGGAGCTGGCTGGCCTTCTCATCACAATCTCCTTGTCTGTACCTCTGGCAACTCTCCTCGTGAGCCACCAAGCCTCACACCCCAACACTCCAACAGGCATCCCGTCACACAATGGGAATCTTTGATGAGGCTCGGGACAGGCTTCTTTTAGCCAGGACTGAAAATGACCTCAAGGGATTTTTTTTTTTCCCTTCTCAGTTCTTTTCTAAGCCATGCTATGCCAGGTTAGGCCAGTTGGGGGTTTTAAAAACTTCCCCCTCTTTTTTTCCCCACTATCTCTTTATTCAACACTCTTCTTCATTAGAGCAAGCAGAGGGCTCATTTATTCATTTATTCATTCATTCATTCATTCATTCAAAGAGTCATTAAGCACCTACTATGTGTCAGCCTAAGGTAGGCACTGGAGATTCAGAGGGGAGCCAGGCACACTGAGCCCTGCCCACAGAGATGCCAGTCCAGCTAGGAAGCAACAGTATGAATGGGGGTTATGGGAAGGCTAAGGGTGCATCTCGCTCTAGAGATCAGGGCAATGATGTGGGTCATAATAGGACAATTATTACCTGCGTGCACCTGAGAGCCTGAGAGGAAGACAGCTGCTCCTGGGAAACGTGTCCAGAGTCATGTCCCCCAAAACACCTCCGGATTCCCCCAAAGTTGAAGATCCTGTCTGTGTGTTGGAAAAGGGCTCTTTCCATAGCCCATCTCAATTTAAACCCTGGAGCTGTCACAGCCTCTGTTTACTTACAGAATATTTACCTACCTGTGGGGTGATTTATTTCTGTAGGGAAATGTCTGGAAGGCTTCTTCCTCATTGCTGGATTTGCCACATACCCTCTTCCTGGCCCTGAGTCTCCGCTTCGTCTTCAAAACACCAGAAGTGCCCCAAAGATGCCTGCTGGAATTAGAATTCCTGGTTGTTGGATGCCGAGGGCTTTGGCTTTGAGAAACCAGGGCCGGGAAATGTGTTTTTGACAACCGTAAGCAAGGCTCTGTTTCTAGGGCCCAGCGGGATCACTGGGGGGACCGCCTTCCAGCCCTGCTTTGTGGGGGCAGCAAGAAGCTGGGGCCTGGCCAGCCCCTGGCACATGGATGTCTGGGGCCTGTGCAGCCTGCGCAGCCAGAGGGAAGGAAGGTGAGGAGCAGAATTGCCCGCAGGGTTTTCTCCGCCTTGTCTGTCTGGGGAAGGGGAAGGGGCCCGAGTGCGGCCTCCGGCCTCCGCCCCTCCGGAGCTGCCTCGGGCCCTTCCTCCTCCTGGACCGGGCGCCCCGGCGGCGGCCCGGCCCCTCGGTCCCGTCGCAGGCCAGCCAGGGCTCGGGCCTCCGGGAGCCCCGCAGGGAGCCAGGGAAGGGGGGGCGCAGGCTCTGCACGGCAGCGTGGGGCCCGGCACCGCGGCCCGCGGGGGCACGGGGCAAACTCCGCGTGGCTACTCCCGAAGCACGTGATGAGAATTAGGCTTCCGGGGGGGGGGGGGGGGGGGGGCGGGGGGCACAGTCTCACACAGTGAAGCCAAACCCTGTCCCTCCCCCTTGCGTCGTGCGGCGGCCTCGGTCCGCGGTGATTTCCTGGGAGGAGGCCGGTGCCCGCGGGCCGCGGGGCTGTCACTCCTCATATCCTACCCGCGCGAAACCTCGTTTCCCTGGAAAAATAATAAAATGCGGAGCCGGTCGCTTTTAAAATGGCTTGTGTTTCACAGTTCGAGTTGAGTTTTCTGTCAGGAAGTGATTAGCCAGGAGGCCTTCAGGGTGGTGGGGCGGGGAGGCGAGGCGGCGGGTGAGCGCGGGGCGCGGGGAGGGTGGGAGCGGGGGTGCGGGGAGGCGGGTGCAGGGTCTGCTCTGTCCTCTGCCCCGGGCGGTCACGGTCACGGTCACGGTCACGAGCCGGCGGGCCCCGGGCTGACGACAAAGCCGCGGCGTCCTGTTAGTCCTCCGTCTACGTGGGGTCATTTCTGCAGCTCTGGGCAGGGCTGCTCGGGGAAGGGCCAGGGTCCAGCGCAAGGAGACAGATGATACATCGGTCGTGGAGCCAGGCAGCCACTGGATGTCAGCAGCCCGTGTCATTTTAGGACCATGGGGATGGGCCAGTGAAAATCCCAGGCAGCCCTAAACCAGCCCACAGATGCCAGGAAAGCAAAAAATGGAAATAGGGGACGTGGGGCTGGGCGGAGGGGAGCGCGGGCAGACTGGAGACCGGCCCGGCCGTACATCTGCACGCTGGGGCAGCACCGGGTGCACATTGAACAGCAACGTCCATACACAGGCCGTACTGGAGCATGTTCGTGAACATCCCCGAAAGGGCAGGGAGCTCAAATACACATTTGGAATTTTCATTGGAAACACATGCACAATTAACAACAATGAAAGCATAGCTTAGAAAAAGTGAACTTGCACCTAGGCAATTAGCGAGCTGGTTCATTTTGATTTGCTCCGTTGTGGGGCGCAGATCACCACCTCCCAATGCTGTGACCGTAGTGGAAGGCTAGAAGGAGTTCAAGATACGTTTGGTCCTATGGAAGGCTTTCCAGATTCATGCTTCAGCTGGAGGGCCAGATGGAGGCTGGGCTTTTTATATGTAACACCTTGTGATTCCCAGGTTACTCAGTTTGGAAAAGGGATTTACAGACAAAAGTATTCATCGTATTTTTAACCTTCTTCTAATACGCACAGAGAGAGAAGTGTGTCTCTCAGCTCAGGGAGCTTTCTTAAACGGAACACATCCATGTAGGCAAGAAAGCACACCAGCAGCCCCACTCTGCTCCCTTCCAGCCACTGCTGTCTCCCTCTTAGTCATTAGAGTTTAAATTACACTTTTTCTTGTCAGCCCCTAAGATGATGATGATTTATCCTGTGCCAGGATTTCAGGGCAGAGCAAGCCCAGGCTGGGGGCATGCTGTGTATCCTGGAATCCTCCTCAGGTTCCCCTGGCTGTGCCTCCACTTCCCTAAGGCTCCCCAGTATTACCCAGAGTCTGGCTCAGATATCATCTCCCTGAAATCCAAATCCAAATTTCTACCTCCTCGATTCCAGTGGCCATGGGATTCCACTCACCCATCTTAAATATCATCTAAGCCACACCGGGGCTTCAGTATGGCTACCATGGACCAGATGGCTCATAAACAACAGAAATTTAGTTCTTCCAGTTCAACCTCCCAGTTGCTGGGAGGTTCCAAGATCAAGGTGTCAGCAGATCTGGTGTCTGGTGAGGACCTGGCCCCTGGTTCATGGATGGTTGTCTTTTCCCTGTTTCCTCTAGTGGAAGAAGGAATGAAAAGAAATGAAAAGGAAAGAAAGAGGTCTCTATTGCAAGGGCACTAATCCCATTCCCATGACCTAATCACTTCCCAAAGGCCCCCTCTCCAAATATCATCATCTTGGGGGTTAGGATTTTAACATATGAGTTTTGGGAGGATTCAAACATTCAGTCCCATCCCAAACATATTGAGAGCCACCTGGTACCAGGATCTCTGCTCTTGAAGAGTTTA
This sequence comes from Canis lupus dingo, assembly GCF_003254725.2. Classification (NCBI taxonomy): domain Eukaryota; kingdom Metazoa; phylum Chordata; class Mammalia; order Carnivora; family Canidae; genus Canis; species Canis lupus. The sequence continues at coordinate 16,480,613 of NC_064244.1, read as the reverse complement.
GGAACCTATAGGCGGGAAGATGAGGACCCAAAAGGAAGCATTTAGCTTGATCTTAAGAGGTCAAGGAAGGCTTCCTAGAGGAAGAGGAGCCCAAGCAGGGACCTGGAAGACTAACTCAGAGCCATCCATCCATGTGAAGGAGCAGGTGTTAAGAAGAATGGAGTTCAAAGCAGTGAGAATAGCATGTGCAAAAATGGGAGAAAGGTGAGAGGTGAGGTGGGAGAGGGTAGCCAGGATCGACTCATGAAGGTCCTTTAGGTTCTGAGTGACCTATGTCCCAGTTTGCCCTGGGATAATCTCCACTTACATCTGTTGTCCCAGCATAAAGACTACCTCTGCCCCTCCTTCACTCTCAGTAGTGATTGGTTTGGACAAAAAAGTGTTATGGTGGCCCATTCAAGCCACATTAAAGAACCAACCCAAATTCCATCCTTGAAGACCCAAGGAGCCAGCAAAGGCCTTTGAGGAGGGGAGAAACACGATCACATCTGCAGTTTAGAAATACTACTTTGGTGGCAGTTGAAGAATGTTTTGAGGAAAAGCATACCGGAAGCAAGGGATGTTTTAGATTTTTGCTTTAATCCAAGGTGGAGATGGTGGTGGCCAGGGTCAAGAGATCAATAGTGATGGTGGATGAATCCACGACATATGAGAAATACGGAGAGGGAGGAATCACAAGGGCTTAGTCATTTTATTTACTCTAGGTTCATTAGTCATTTATGTGCTGCCTTCTGAGACTAGATCTAGAGACTTCTGAGACTAAAACTAGATGCTGCTGGCAGCCTGGCGCTCCGGTTCCAGGAACACAGAACCCTTGGAAGGGCTGGAAGAAGAGAGTGACCAGCCCAGTGTGGTGTTTTCCCTCTCTGGAATGCAGAGCTTTCTTTTGCTGAGCCGGGCCCCAGCAGCGGCCTGGGCTGAAGCCAAGGTCAGGGCTGGGGCAAGGCAGTGCTGGTTTGGGGTGGTAGGGACAGCATGGTAGCAATGGGGTTCTCCGCAAAGCCTTTGCCCCTTGACTGGGAGGCGGGGTCCCATCCTGTAGGGTTGAGGAATGCTACAGGCTAGTGAATTACATTTTAGAAAATATTTTATCAACACCTCTAACATAGTACAAACTCAAGTCGGTGCCACATGTGTTTTCCATGTGTGTTGCGACGGTAGGAAGTAACCAAACAACTCTGTATTGAACTTGTCAGAATATAATCAAAAATTCTGCTAATTACTTCAGCATGAAGCCTAGCGAGCGCTCTCCCTTAATCATCAGAAGCAAGTCCCATTAGCGAGCGCCGAGGCTCAATAACACCACTTTATTGTGTTTCTTGGACAACTGCAAAAGCTTATCTTTCACTGCAAGGTTTTCTCATTTTTGGAACCTCCATCCCCATAACAGTCATCATTACTGACTACATCAAGAGTGTAGTTCTGGGAAAAGTACTGTGCAAAGAAATTCCTGAAATGGGAATGGACATTCATGTTGAAGTGGTGGTTTTTGCCAGAAAGTTAAACTCTAGCAAATGAATTGATTTTTCTAGGCGGCTGGCTTCATTGCCCGAGAGAGCAGCATACAAAACTCTGCTGGGTGTACATGCTAGTTAGCACGTTTGTTTTATCTCTGAGAGGCCAATAATAACGACAGAACAAAGTTAAAGGCGCTCTGAGCCCAGGCAGAAGAATTAAGAGGTTTGTAACATTTACAAAGGAAAACATTATTTCTCTTTAATCTTTCTTGCCGTTCGGTTCAGCTCCCTTTAAGCATCTGCGAGTTCTGAGGCTGGAAAGAAAGAAAAAGAAGAAAGAGAAGCAAGTGAAGGCAGGGCAAAGAAAGAGTAAGTTCTCCGAGAGAATGCACAATTATTTCTACAGATAGGAGAGCCTTAGGGCAGAGTCTGTCAATGTTTATATTTGGTTTTTAAATGAAATATGGTAAGCCCCATTTACTATTCAGAAACCCAAATTTACAAAACAGATTTTTTTGTTATTGTTGTTAGCGGGAAGAGGAGGTGGAAATGGGCTGGGATAGGAGTTTGTTCACATTGCATAAAAATTCTTTACTTTGCAAAACGATTCACTGAAAGCTTCCTTTAAATAACAACTCTGCTGGTGCATTTAATTTACCAAAAAGAATCAATTTTAAACAGAACTTTAGGAATAAAGTCTGTGTTGTGCAGTGGAAATGTAGTAGGCATTTAAAAATAAAAACAGTCTGGGGTGAATATTAAAATAAATTTTCATTCTTTGAATAAACTCTTCCTAGGCAAGTATCAGAATGTGGCCAAAGAGCATGATGGGAGGGTTAAGTGGGGGGAAAAGGTTGAGGGAGTAAATTAGGTAGGATTAGGAGAGAGAAGATGGATTTATATTTAAAAACTGGACATGAAATCATATACGGAATGAGTTTTAATAGGAGACCTTGCTTCAGTACAAGTAAACAAATGGATTTCTAGTTCAAGACGCCCAATAAGCTGACCTGCATTTAAACATGCAGGTGATTTCCCCCCTCCCCCTCCAAATTCCCATTGAAATAAGCAAATAAATACACAACCAAGAAATCTGCATCAGTAGATTGGTAAACTGGTAAACCAGTTTACCTGGTTTCTACAAAAGCAGGAATGATCACAAGAATCTAGGTTCAAATATTATTGAAACGCAATGTCTTGTAAAATAAATGTAGGGATATAGAGAGATAAAAAGAATTATAGCAAAAGTCATGCCAAAAGGAAAAGAGAAGTCTTCATAATTGACTTCATAATATAGAGAGACAATTTGGGAGAAGACAGAAACCTAAAATCACATGCAAATACTGTGATGCTGGTAAACGCAGAATCCAGAAAACATATGCCCCTTTTCTAGCACGCTATGTTGATGAGTTTTGGGGACTGCAAAGGCAGGCAGACTTGAATAGAAGTGAGCCAGAGTAAAGGTCCAGTTAGAGAAAGAAGTCAACTTTACATGTTGGGATAAGGGTCCTCTGAGGAGACAGGTGGTTCATAACAAGTGTCTACTGTCAGGATGATCAAAGAACTTTTAAGAAGAGTTTTTGCCCCATCTGATATTATGTTTCTAGGCTGCTGTAATTCACTATCCCTTCATCACCTCGAATGTTCAGTAGCCTTTGCAGAAGTTTTGGAAGTAATTAAATGCTTATGTAAGGTCCAGAGTGATGAAGATGTCAGGAGATTAAAAGCAAATGGATGGCGAGAATGCAGTTGGGACAGAATGAAGCTGTGGGTATCAATAGGCAGGGCCCCAGGAAGTGCTGCCAAAGGTATTGAGGATGAAAGGCAGACATGAGAGCAAAATTCACCATGAGAATTTAAGTTCCTAGAAATGTGCCAAAATCTGGGAAAGGATGTTAGACTTCTCACTGAATGTGGTAGAGAGGGCCCATGGTTTTGTTTTTAGATATCAAGGAGCCATGGGAGAGCTAGGGTACATAGTGTCTACATTATTAGAGTTAAAAAGATACATCTATGAAAAAGTAAAATGAAAAATAGCCACAAAGCATTAGATAAGATATACAAGGTTAGATTAAAAAAAAAAAGATATACAAGGTTGGATCAAATAAAGCAGTTATGACATTAACTTAACTTGCTAGTAAATGACAAAGATTCAGAGACTTGGTTTCGTGGTAGGATGTAATAGGTCACAGCAGCCCAATGTTCTCCCAGCAGTAACTAGAAAGATCCAGATATTTCCCCAAAATTTTGTTTTTTTAAAAAAGATTTTTTAATTTTTATTTTTAGAGAGAGAAAGAAACTGGTGAGGAGGGGCAAAGGGAGAGAGAGAGTCTCAAGGAGACTTCCCGCTGAACGGGGAGCCAAACGCAAGGCTCCATCTCACCACCCATGAGATCATGACCTGAGCCAAAATCAAGGGTAGGATGCTTAACTGATTGAACCACCCAGATTCTCTTTCCAAAATTATATGTTAAAAGACATAGCAGAGTTGTAGAAACAGAACTAGATGAGTTGGAATTCCAGGTCTGCGGTGATCTGGCAATTACCAGCTTGCCAATCTGGTTAAAAATAAGAAGCTGTTTGCTATTTACAAGAGACACACTTTAAACAAATACCATTTGTAAGAGACTTTATTTATAAAGTTACAGGAAGATGGAAAAACAGCAAAAAAAGAGCTAAGCCATACAAACACTAACCAAAATCTAGCTGATATAGCTGCATTAATAGCAAACAATAGGATGTAAGACAAGAAATGTTAATAGAGACAGAGGGGTTTCCATAATGATACAAGAGCCAATTCATCATGAAGTCATAATAATTTTAACGTTGTGTATACCTAATAGCTATTAAAGATATAAAGCACAAAAAAAGATATAAAGCACATGTTGATAGAACTAAAAGTAGTCATTTATAATCTGCAATTTTAGTTAGAGATTTTAATACACCATTCTCAGTGACTAATCATAGTTGGTAATAGTAATATGTAGAGAAAAAAGTGGATGAAAACACAGAAGATCTGAACCTGACACATATGGAAATCACACCCCAAAACCACAAAACAAATATTATTTTCAAGGTTACATGAAACATTTACCAAAATAGACTATATGCTATATCATAGAGTAAGTTTCAAAAAATTTCAAAGGACTAAGGATATATAGAAAATGTTTTTTGACCACAGCAGAATTAAACTTGAAATGAATAATGGAAAGATAAGAAAATCTCCAACTCTGAATAACACAAGTATCAAAAAGAACTCATGATAGTAGTTATGAGATATTTTGAAGTCAGTAATAATAAAAAAGTGGCATATCAAAACTTGTGGAATGCCATTACTAACCAAAGAGAAATGTATAGTTTAAATGAACATATTAGAAGAGGAAAAGCAGAAAATCAATGATTTAAATCATGGAGGCTTTAGCCTCTTATTTAGGAAATAAAGAGCAAATTAAACCCTCAGAAAAATAAAGCTAAAGCAGAAATCAGTGATGGGAAGGAAAGATACAGGGACAGGAAATCAACAAATTGCAAGTACAAACTACTTAAGAAAACTATTTAGCAATACCTATTAAAGCTGAATATGTGTATATCTCGCAATCTAGTGATTCCATCCGGGATACACACCAAGAAAAATGAGTTTTGGGGTCCTCCAAAAATAGGATACATACAAGGCATGGACTAGACATGCATAAGAACGGTTCCCACTCCTGACCCCACAGGTCAGGTCACTACTTCTCCCCATTTTCAGCAGAAGACTGAAGGTTTTCTCTTTGGAGAGGGCAAATCTCACAGGTTCTGGATTTGGGCATACCCAGCACAACCAGGAAGTAAGAGTGAGGTACCATATTGAAAATGGAAAGTCAAAGGGAAAATGACAGGGGTGGTGAGCCCTCTGGTCCTCTTTCTCCATTTGGGTCTCAGAAAACTAACAGCCAGCGTGAACTCTCTAACAGAAAGTTAATTTATTCCTTTCTGAGAAAACCTCCTAGCTCAAAAGAAAAGACTAATCCTTTCTTGCAAGAGTTCTGTGTCCTTAAAGTCTGAACAACTTGCTTTCAGCCGGACCCCAGTGCGCCTGTCAGCTGGAATCTAGGTGTTTGGTTCTCAACATTCTGCATGTCGCTGGGGGAGAGCATAACCAATATCCCAACCTGTCTTCGAGGGATTCCCTAACCCCTAACCTAGGATTCCCACTGTATTTGGGGGAGGAGTCAAGACAATTTAATTTGAAAGGTCAAATATGAGCAGAGTGCTGTCAACATCTGGATTATACCTATATGAAGAAAACAGCAAAAAATAAAAATAAAAAGAGGAATATTTTAAAAAATAAATAAAATGGCAATGTTGTCCAGTGTACCCTAATTTAATAAGTCCTAATGCAGGTGTTTAATGAAATCAGACGAATGGTTCTAAATTTCACCCAGAATAATAAAGACAGACAAATGACTTTTAAAAGGTGAGGAAAGTAGATTTATTATAGAAGATATTAAAATGAATCATACATTTACAGGAAGTGGCATTTCATACCAGTAGGGAATTGGTCATCCAATGAACTGTGTAGATAACCACTAGAAAAGGAAAGAGTAATGATTTTATGTCCTCTTCCATGGTTAATTAATGAAGAGTTTATGAGAATGCTGGGCATCCCTGGTCCAAGGTGGTAACCACGACTGTTCCCAGTTTCCCTGTCTGTAAAGCACACAGGGTTGCAAAGGTTGCCTGCTAAGATCCCTCTCAGCTCAAATCTAAACTAAGATGGTTCTGCATTTGTTTGTCTTTTTCAAAGTTCAATTGAGTGGTGGCATTTGGTAAATCAAAATAGAAAGACAAAAGTAAAAATAAACTTGTCTGGCTTTCTCTCATGAAAGAAGAGGAAAGATGTCTGAGATGGCCCATCCTGGCCTCGGGGGCCGCAGAGACTCCTGGAGCTTTTTGACATGCACTGTTTGTTTTCAATGGGAAATTACTCAAAATGTAATAAGGAAATATTTTGCTGAGTAAATAGATTCGTTTACATCTTGTGGCATGGACGGTTAAAAAGAATCCTGGCCTTTTAGCTCACTTGGCTGAAGTCCCTCATGGAAGAGAGGGATTTCTCTTTTCCCTAGGATTTCTGCCTTTGCAAAGGGTTCTTCCTCCACCTTTTGAAATCAGATATTTTAAGACACTTGAAATCCAGGGAGGGAAAAGGGACTTTATTCTACTGTGGTGGGGAAGAGAATTATTAATGTTTTGTGGTCACAGCCTTTCCCGAACCTCTTGTGTCTCTCTCTAGAGAATTCTAGCTTTGTCAGCTCAGAGCCTGAGTTTGGGTGCAGAACAGAGGCTGAGACAAATACACAACCGGACAGCAGAGTTCAGGGGGACAGGGAGTCGGCGCTGGAAAGGACAGGATTATGTATGAGAGAGCAAGCAGAGATGAAAGGGAGGAGGGGTGGATGGGGAAGACAAGTGGTGGAGCTGAGAGGGAGGGAGGCCTGAAGACCTGGTGCGGGTCGGCTGCCATTCGGGGTAGGAGGTGGCGGTGAGCCCTGAGAGTTGGCACCTCCTGAGACAGAACTCAGCCTGACTGGCTGCACCCAGAGTGGGAGCTCTCTCCACGTTTCTTGGCAATTTTTCTGTGCGTAGAAGTTGGAACTGATTTAATTTATATTTTTCAGCAGAGTGTGGTTCTTTGAATCAAAACGTATGTGCCGAAGCTGGGCCAAGTGGGTTCCAGTTATGTTTGGGTTACACCACAAAAGCCAAAGGTTGGATCACTCTTGGCCTCTGACGTTCACTTTTCTCTTAGCCTTGCCCCATCTTTTTTCCTCATAGGAGGGTTCTCCTGTTACTCATTCGTAGGCCTTCTCTCTGCTGCAGGCTGCCCTGCCCCGATCCCTTGAATCCCAGTACAGGTAAAAATACATTAAAAAAAAAAAAATCTATCTCGAATGCTACCAATGTCACCTCATCTTTGTCCTCATTTGCAGACTCTGAAGAAAATGTCTGTTTGGAAATGATTAGTTGTTTCAAAATAACTGCAGGATATTCCCCATCAACTGGCTACCTATAGACATAATGATATTATTTCTGGGTTGCAAAACCCAAGTCTCCAGCGGGAATGTGCAAAGCTGGGTCCTTGTTTCCTCACACACGGGCACTCACTTAAAGGTATTTGCCAAGTCCTGTGTGCTGTATGCACGCATCCATTCAACAGTTATGGAACACCTGTGTGCTAGCCACTCTCCACGCGTGAAGATATAGCAGTACAAAAAGATATAACAAAACAGGTCAAAGGAATTCTGCTTTTTTACAGTCTGTATTTACAGTCTGGTGGATATAGATGAGACAGGTAGTGGTGAGGACTAAGATTTATGACTGAAGCCAAGGGGAAAGCTAGAAGCCATCAGGATGGATGGAGGCCCTCAAAATTTCGATGGGGTGGCCTGCGGTGTTTTCACTGAGGAGGCGATGTTAGAATACATACCCAGGGGACAGGAGAAGGAGAGCATGTTGGCAGGAGGAACTGCCAGGGAGAGGTTGGAGAAGGCCAAGTGACCGGGGGAGGGGTGGCAGGGGAGCAGCATGAGATGATTTCCTGGAGGTTGTGAGGGGCTGGGAAGATCATCCAGGGCCTTGCAGGTCTTGGTGAGGACTCGGGCTTTTAACTTATGTGAGATAGGAACCCCCTGGGGGAACCTGAAAAGAGAAGGGACATGATGTGGTAAATTGGAACAGGATCATTTGGGCTTCTGTTTTGAACACAGAGTGAAGATGAGGGAGGAAGCAAGCAGACCAGCTATGAAGCTGCTGCGGTGACTTACATGAGGCAGGAGGGAGGCTTGCACCAGGGCAGTAGCAGTGGAAGTGGGGAGAAACTAGATTCTGATATATTTTTAAGAAGCTGATGAGATCTGCTGACCATCTGGATTCAAGAGTGATTCTAGATTTTTGGTAGGCTAGAGTTCCCCTTCACTGAGAAGGGGGAAAGTTGTGTATGGAGCAGACCTGGATGGGAGTATCAAGAACTTGGTTTGAACATGTTAAGTTTATCTAGAAGACATCCAGATAGAGGGGGCAGGTAGGTGACCATACAGATGAGTTCGGGGCAATGTAGGTAGAGATCAGGGAGTTGCCATTACATGGTTGCTATTTAAAGCCATAGGACAGTTTATGGTCACAGGGGAGTGTCTGTAGATAGACAAGAGAAGATACCCAAGCATGGGGAACTGGAATACATCATTGTTTAAAAGTCAGAAAGATGTGGAAGAACCAGAAAAGGAGTCTTAAAAAGTATGGCCAGAAAGAGGTCATCCTAGAAGCATAGTGAAGATAGCATTTCAGGAAGGACGACAGCATGATCAGATGTCAAATGCCACTGAAGGAGGGGTGTCAAGAAAACTGAGATGACGTTTGACCACTGGATTTAGCAAAATGAAGGTCCTCAGTGGTGTGGACAAAAGTAATTTCAGCGGAATGGTATGGGTGAAAATTTTATTGAAGTGCTGCCCAGAGAGAGGAAAATTAATAAAAAGAGGGAAGAATTGCCAGAGCAATGTCCTTTAATACTCAAGGGAAGGCAATATTGAATGGGAACGTAAATAGGTAGGCTTCAGTTAGGTGTATGACCCTAACAGGAGAGAAAGTGGAGAATATGGGAACAAAAGCAGGAGGTTTGTGGTGGTGGTTGGAACTAGTGGAAGACCTTTTTGATTGCTTTCTTTTTCTTTTTCTTTTTCTTTTTCTTTTCTTTTCTTTTTCTTTTTTTTTTTTTTTGTGAAATAAGAAGGAAGATCATAAGCTGGGAGGAAAGATGGAGAAAGCATGAAGTAGCTTTCTAGGTTTTCTGGGATAGTAGGAGAATGAACAGACTGAAAAAAATCTATTTAACCAACAGATAGCACGAAGCATCCATTAGAAGCTCATGGATTAAAACAAGATCAGTGAACATGGTGGTGCTTTTAAAAAAAAAAAATCTACCCCCAGACAGCTGTTCCAAATAGCTAGAGTTGGATTTAACAATGCTAGGTATTTTGCCATGGGAGTACCCTGAGGCAAGAGAAAAAGCTGAGGCATTGTGGGTATCCATGAGGGTGTAAGTGAAATTTTAGTTGACCAAAGAGCCAAATGAGAACCTGAAGGAGGTAAGGGACAGTGGGAAAAGTGGCAGAATTAATGGATTGAAGGTTCTACTGTCTACGAAAAAAAGATTTGAAGTTTCGGTTCATGACAGTGTAAAATAAAGCAGGCAACCAAAGGAGTGCGTGACTAAGACTGGGTGGTGACAAGACCACTGGAGGGAAGTGGGTTGTCAGGGTTTTGGAATGATCCTGGGAAAGATTGAGAGTTTTAGGGAACAGAAGGGGAGGATGCCTGCAACAACAAGGGGTAAGAAGATATGGAATCCGTAGATAAGGGACTCAGGCTGGGTTCTACGGAGGAGGGAGGAAGGAAGGTATAGAAGTGTAGGGAGGACAAGAAGGTTCTGCACCCGCCTCCAGATATAAGGACTGTGGAGGGAGAGCAGCCACCACTTGGGAGGGCTGCAGAGGTTGCGGGGCCCTCAGGGGAGAGCCAACTCTTAAAGGAAGAAGGTGAAGAAAATGTCCCTAGAAGAGGTATAGGACTGAAGGAGCTTTGTTGACGATTCCCCTTGATTCTAGATGGCAAGGCACGGGGAGATGTGGGAGACTGGAGATGGGCTCAGCAGGGGCGATTTGCAGAGCCATCTGGAGATTTCATGTCCAGAGGAAGGAGGGACACCTGGGATCTTGTGACGACTGACATAAACAAGGATGAAGCACATAAGGAGATGAATCCTGATGGTGCCAAGGCAGCTGTAAGTGCTGACAGCAGCAAGATGTGCGTTTCCCAGGAGCACACAGTGTTGTGGGTAGTGGTATGATGGAGATCGCCAACAACTGGCTCTCTAGGAAAAAAAAATATGCATGTGTGTATATACATACAAATGTTTAGCATAGATTTTACTCATGTGAAGGATATGTAGTAGCATGTAATTCATAAACAGCAATACAATACATACATATAATATAAAAATATTCTTTATTCTAAATTACATACACGTGTCACTTCAGTGTGACCTTTTTATCTTGCAAAATCTACTACCACTATTGTAAAATATACATAACATAAATTAACCATTTTAATCTTTTTTTGAAGGATTTATTTATTCATTTGAGAGCGAGAAAGAGAGAGAAAGAGAGGGAGAGAGTAAGCAGCAGGAGAAGCAGAAGGAGGAGGAGAGAGAGACTCTCAAGCAGACTCCATGCTGAGCACAGAGCCCAACGTGAGGCTGGATCCCACGACCCCAAGATCACAACTTGAGCTGAAACCAAGAGTCAGATGCCCAATCAACCGTGCCACCCATGTGCCCCCATTTTAATGATTTAGCAGTATGCAGCTCAGCAGCATTAAGCACATTCACCAGGTGCAACCATCACCATAATTCATCTCCAGAATCTTTTCATCATCTTATACTGAAGTCTATGCCCATTAAGTAATAGGTCCCTATTCTCTCCTCCCTCTAGCCCCTGGGATCATCATCCTATTTTTAGTGTCTGAATTGCACTTCTAGGTCCTCAAATTAGTGCAATCATACAATATTTATCTTTTTGTGTCTGGCTTTTTCACTCAGCATAATGTGTACAAGTTTTATCCACGTTGTTAGCACGTGTCAGAATTCCATTCCTTTTGTAAGGCTGAACAATATTCCATCATATGTATATGTTGCATTTTGCTTATTCGCTCCTCAACAGACATTTCAGTTGTTTCATCCTTTGGCTGTTGTGAATAATGCTGCTATGGACGTGGGTATACCAATGTCTGCCTAAGTCCCTGCATATGATTCTTTTGGGTATATACACAGAAACGAAATTGCTGGATCATATGGTAATTCTGGGTTGAATATTTTAAGGAACCACCTTCACATTCACCACTGCAACTGTGCTGTTTTCCATCCTCACCAGCAGCACACAAAAGTTTCAGCTTCTCTACATCCTCACCAACACTTGTTTTCTTTATTTCTCTTTTTGGTAATAGCCTACTGGGTATGAAGTGGTATCTCATGGATTTGACTTGTGTTTCCCTAATGATTAGTGATGTTTATCATCTTTTCATGTGCTTATAGGCCAGCTCTATATGTTCTTTTGAGGAATGTCTATTCAATTCCTTTGCCCAGTTTTAAATTACATTTTGGTCTTATTTTGTTTTGTTGTTGGAGATCTTGATATATTCTGGTTATTAATTCTTTTCAGGTACATGATTCACAGATATTTTTTTTCTGTTCTGTGGGTTGCTTTTTCTCTCTGCAGACATGTCTTTTGATTCACAAAAGCTTTAGATTTTGATGAAGTTCTACTTGTCTATTTTTTTCACTTGTTGCCTGTGCTTTTGGTGTTATATCCAATAAATAATTGCCAAATCCAATGTTCTGAAGCTTTCCCTTATGTTTTCTTCTTAGAGTTTTATAGTTTGAACTCTCATATTTAGGTCTTTGATTCATTTCGAGTTAATTTTACATATGGTAAGGTACCAACTTAATTCTTTTGCCTTTGGATATCCAGTTTTTTTCCAGCATGCTTGTTGAAAATTTTTCCATTTGCCAAGGTCTTGGCATCCTTGTTGAAAATCATTTGATAATGTATTCAAGGATGATTTATGGACTTCCTATTCTGTTCCATTGGTCTGTATGACTGTTGTTATGCCAGTATCACACTCTTTTAATTATTTTAGCTTTGTAATAAGTCTTGAAGACAGGCAGTATGAGTCCTCCAATTTGTTCTTTTTCAGATTATTTTGGCTACTTTGGGTCCCATGAGAATTTTAAGATGGATTTTTCTAATTTTCTATTTCTGCAAAAACTGAAAATTTCTTTTTGGTAAGTCTGGCTAAGGGCTTATCAACTTTATTGCTTCTTTCAAAGAACCAGCTCTTATTGTTGATCTGTTCTACTGTTTTTTTGTTTGTTTCTCTATCATCTACTTCTGCTCTAATCTTTAGTATTTCCTTTCTTCTGTTGATGTTACACTTTATTTGCTGCTCCTTTTCTAGCTCTTTTAGGTGTAAGGTTTGGTTGAATATTTGAGACTTTTCTTGCTTCTAGAGTAGGTCTGTATTGCTATATATTTCCCTCTTAGGACTGCCTTTGCTGCATCCCAAAGGTTTTGGACTGTTGTGTTTTCATTTTTACTTGCTTCCATGTATTTTTTTTTTTTATGTATTCTTTAATTTCCTGGTTAACCCATCCATTCTTTAGTAGGACATTCTTTAACCTCTGTGTATATGTGGCCTTTCCTAATGTTTTTCTTGAGGTTGACTTCAAGTTTCAAAGTATTGTGGTCTGAAAATATGCATGGTATGATCTCAATATTTTATACTTATTTAGGGTTTATTTGTGACCCAGGACGTGATTTATTCTGGAGAATGTTCCATGTGTACTTGAAAAGAATGTGTATTCTGTTGCTTTAGGATGAAGTGTTCTGAATATACCTATTAAGTCCATCTGTTCCAGTATGTCATTCAAAGCCATTGTTTCCTTGTTGATTTTGTGCTTAGATAATCTATCTGTTGCTGTGAGTGGGATGTTAAAGTCCCCTACTATTATTGTATTATTTTCAATGAGTTTTATGTTTGCTATCAATTGACTTTGATATTTGGGTGCTCCGAAGTTGGGGGCATAAATATTTATAATTGTTAGATCTTTTTGATAGATATACCTCTTAATTATGATACGATGCCTTTCTTCATCTCTTGTCACAGTCTTTGGTTTGAAATCTAGCTTGTCTGATATAAATATGGCTACTCTGGTTTTCTATTGATGTTCATTGGCATGATGGATGTTCTCCATCCCCTTCAATCTGCAGATGTCTTTAGGTCTAAAATTAGTCTCTTTGAGGCAGCATATAGATTTTTTAAAAAATCTATTCTGATACTCTATGTCTTTTGATTGGAGCATTTAGTCCATTTACATTCAGAGTGTTATTGAAATCTATCTTATTTATCTCTATTCTAAACCTTGATGGTGCCTTCCTTTCATTAGCTTTAGGTTTAGTTTTTTTTTTTTATTCCTTTCTAGTTTCAATGTATAAAGTTAGGTTTTTGATTTGAGATCTTTCTTCTTTTTTAATGTAAATGGCTACAGATATATATTTCCCTCTTAACACTGCTTTCACTGCATCCAATAGAGCTTTGACATGTTGTACTTTTGTTTTTATTCACTTCTAAATATTTTTAAATTTCCCTGGTGAGTTCTTCTTTGAATTATTAGTGGTTTTAGTGTATTGTTTAATTTCCACATATTTGCAAATTTTCCAGATTTTAAAAAAGATTTATTTATTTATTTGAGAGAGAGAGAGAGAGAGAGAGTTAAAGTGAGAGCTGGAGGAAGAGCAGATGGAAAGGGATGAACAGAGTCCATTCTGAGCAGGGAGCCCAATGCAGGGCTCAATCCCAGAACCCAGAGATCATGACCTGAGCCAAAACTAAGAGTCAGATGCTTAACCGACTGAGTCACTCAGGTGCCCCTCCAGTTTTCTTTTTGTTTTTGATCTCTAACTTCATTTTGTTGTGGTTGGGGAAGATAACTTTGTATAAAACTATTTTTTTTAAATCTATGAGACTTGTTTTGTGAACTAACATATGTTCTATTTCGAGGATTGTCCCATGTGCATTTGAGAAGAATGTGCATTTTTCTGTTGTTGGGTGAATTGTTAAGCATATATCTATTAGATCTAGTTGGTTTATTGTGCTGTTTAAGTTCTCAATTTTCTTACTACTTCTGTCTGGTTGTTCTATTATTGGGAGTGGGATATTTAAATCTCCAGTTATTATTGTAAAACTGTCTATTTCTTCAATTCTGTCAAATTTTGCCTCATATATTTTGAAGATTTGTTATTAGGTGCATTAATGTTTATAATTGCTATATCTTCTTGTACTGAGCTTTTTATTAGTATATAATTTCCTTCTTTATCTTCTGTTAACTTTTTAAACTTAATTTCTATTTTGCTTGGTGTTGGTAAAGCCATCCAGCTTTCTTTTAGTTCTATTTGCATAAAACATCTTTTTACATCTTCTCACTTTTAATCTGTTTGTGTTTTTGGATCTAAAGTGAGATAATGCATATAGTTAGTTCATATATATTTTTTAACCCATTTTGCTGATCTCTATCTTTTGATTGGACAGATTAGTCCATTTACATTTATAGAAATTACTGATAAGAAGGACTTAATTTTGCCATTTTTGTCATTTGTTTTCTTTATACCTTATGGCTTTCTTTGTCTCTCATTCTCTTCATTACTGTTTCCCTTTGTATTTAGTTGACTTTTTTTTTTGCAGTAAAATGTTTAAATTTCTTTTTCATTTTCTTTAGTGTATGTTCTATGGCTACTTTCTACATGGCTATCATGGGCTTTACATTTAATGTCCTAAAGTTATAATACTCTAATTTGATATTATACTAGCTTAATTTCAACAGCATATAAAAACTCTGTTATTCTATAACTCTGTCCCTATCCCATCAACTTATTGATATCACAAATTGCATCTTTATACATTGTAAGCCCCAAAACAGACTAGGGGGACCTGGGTAACTCAGTCAGTTAAGTGTCTGCCTTTGGCTCAGGTCATGATCACAGGGTCCTGGGACTGAGCCCTACATTGGGCTCCTTGCTCAGCAAGGGAGTTTGCTTCTCCCGTTCCCTCTATCCTTCTCCCCTCCTCACCAACTCTGCCCCTGCTGCTCATGCTTTCTCTCTCTCTCTCTAATAGATAGATAGATAGATAGATAGATAAATAAATAAATAAATAAATAAATAAAATGTTTGTAAAAATCCCAAAACATAGACTAATAATTTTTAAAATGAATTTGTTTTTTTAATCAGGTGGAAGTTAAAAAGTGAGATTACAAACCAAAATTACAATACAACTTTTTTTTTAAAGATTTTATTTATTTATTCATGAGAGACACACAGAGAGAGGCAGGAAGAGACAAAGACAGAGAGAGAAGCAGGCTCCATGCAAGGAGCCCGATGTGGGACTCGATCCCAAGACCGTGGGATCATGCCCTGAGCTGAAGGCAGATGCTCAACTGCTGAGCCACTCAGGTGTCCCTGATACAACTAACTTTGATGATTGTCCTTGTATTTCCTTTTTTTGGAGATCTTTATTTCCTCATATGATTCCTAGATACTGTCTAACATCCCTTTATTTCAACATAAAGGACTCTCTTTCACATTTCTTGTAAGGCAGATCTGGTGGTAATGAGTTCCTTTAGCTTTGTTTATCTAGGAGTTTGTGAATTTCTCCCTCATATTTTGAAGGACAGTTATGCTAGATAAAATTCTCAGTTGAAAATTTTTTTCTTTTATCACGTTGAATATACCATTCCACTGCCTTCTGGCTCTCAAGTTTCTGATGAGACATCTGCTTAAAATCTTACTGAGGATTTCTTGTATGTGACAAGTCATTTCTCTCTTGAATCTTCAAGATTCTCTTTGATTGTAATGTATTTCTGTGGGTGTCTCTTTATGATGATAGAACCTGTAATTTATAAGCTTCTTGGATTTGTAGATTTGTATCTTGCATATTCAGGAAGTTGTGGGGCATTATTTCTTCAGAAAATCTCTGTGCCCCTTTCTCTCTTCTATTTCTAAGACACCCACAATGCATATGTTTGTCTGCTTGATGGTATCCTACAGGTTCCCTGCACTCTGTTGACTTTTCTTCAATTTTTTTTCTTTGTGTTTCTCAAATTTAATATTTCAGTTGTTTATCTTTACATTCACTAATCTTTCTTCTGTCCGCTTAAATCTTTTGAATTCCTCAAGAATTTTTCATTTTACTTATGTAATTTTCAACTAAAAATCTCTGTTTTTCCTCCATGTTTTCAATCTCCACTTATGTTTCCATTTTGTTTTGTCATACATTATTTTCTTGAATTTGTCTTTAGCCTGTTGAGAATTTTAAGATAGTTGTTTTGAAGTCTTTGTCTAGTAAATCTGTCATCTGGTCTTCCAGATTTAAAGGAAGAAAAGAGTATATTTTTCCTTTAAATGGGATCTATTTTTCTGCTTTCTTTTTAATATCTTGTGATTTTTTTGTTTAAAACTGGAATATTATAATATGATAAATGTGAAAATCAGATGCTTCCCTATCACAAGGGTTTGCTATTAAAAAATTATTATGGGGTGTTTCGTTTCTGGGAAGCAGGCAGAAGTATACATTTAAGATCCTAGTTTTTTTTTTTTTTTCAGAGCCTATATCTTTCCCTGAGCGTATGCGGTGACTTTATAAATTGCTGCACATAGTGGTTGCTTTTGAATGTCTTAATCCTAAGTGTTTGGTTCCCAAATGGAAAAAAATGGAAAAATGAAAAGAATTATGAATAAACTTGGCTTCTTTAAATTCCTTGGAAGTCACTTCAGCAAGTGGATGGCACTTCCAACAGTGGCAGCCCACCTCTGGTCTGCGCTGCCCTCTGCAATCAGAAGCAGCAATCAATGATCAGAATACAGATTCCAAATATTTGAGGGACAAGGTCCTTTTTTGACTACCCTGGCTCCCAGAAGTTGCTTCAGGAATGTTGGCATGGATGCTGCCATAGGGTTGGGGGTTGCAAAGCCACTCCTATGCTAATTGTTGAGATTGACTAAAGTTAGTCTCAATTTATAGACCAAACTTTCCCCTGGAAGCTGCAGGCCTTTAAATAGATTGTAGAGTTCTAAAATAGTTACATCAGATGGATTCTAACAGAACAATTGTTGTCTAGACGGAGAGATGGATTTCTGGAGATTCCTATTCGACTGTCTTCCCTGATGTCATTCCTCTACTATAAGGTTTTGGACCATTTCCAGTAATATCATCACAAAATCAGGCTAGAGGTAATGCTTGATTACTGTATGATTTAGCAAAGGAATCACTGACATCATTCATGTTGATTGATCTTGATTTTGTTTATCTTGCTTAAGAAGAAAGTGAAGCAACACAGAAGTATGCCAGAGCTTCACTTGTTTAGTAACAATGTGAGAGATTTCTTTGTTGAATTGGATAATAGTTTCCAAATACTGAGAAAATATTTCCTCATGTTTTGTACTATTCATAATGTAACACTAAGAGACACAACACTCTTAATTTTAATGTTTAAGAATCTGCATTCTTAACATTTCCTTCATATTTTCCTAAAACTAGAACAGATCAGACAACTATTTTTATAAAGAACCACATAGTAAATATTTCTGCTTTGCAATGACTCAACTTTAACAACATAGTACAAATTACTGATAGACAATACATAAACATGGCTATGCTCCAATACAACTTCATTTATGGGTGCTAAAATTTGAAATTTTTTTGTGATTTTCACATGACATGAAATATTACTCTCTTCCATGAAATGTATAAACTAAACATTCCCGATACTCTTCTAATTGCACACCCTGCCCCAACTCCTCACATTCTTCCACAAACCCTCTGTTTATAGTTCTTCATACCGCTCACCACAAGCTGAAATTATTTTGTTCATTTATATGTTTTCTTTTTTACTCTCTTTCTCTCCACCTTTGAAGGCGAGCTTGATGAGAACAGAGAGACCTTATAAGTGAGCTTCTTATCTCTAGTACCTATAATGGCACCTGGCATCTAGTAAGTGCTTGCAATTTTTTTTTTTAAAGAAAGAATGAAATTCAATAGTAAATCCCTATTCACCTTGCTGTCACTTACATTCTGGTATGTATTTTTACATCACAGAGCCAGAGAATATTTCACATTACAAATAATGTGGAGAATTCCCACTCCATTTTGCTCCTAGAAAAGCTGCAAAGAGCTATGCCCTGAGAGCATGTTCATGTCTGCAGGAGGTCCTAAAGCTCCTCATAGAACGAAAGCAGTGTTTCAGTCAGGGCAGCTGTATAAGGCAACGCTCTGTTGGAGTTGGTTAAAAACTATTTGTGAGAAATGTTTTCCTTAATGTTCACAGCTTAATGGAAAGTTGTTATTTTAAAGGTGCTGTACGAAACCAGTCCTGTTCCTCGAGCAGGTTGTCTATGAAACAGCTCTAAATGAGTTTCAGGCTCTCCAGGGACTTTTTTGATAGAGACCAAATTTTACAGTTCCTGACTTGGCCATGTTTGCTCAGGGAGATAGTCTTATTTGTCCTGCTCAGTAATTGTGAGGCAGAGCTTCCTGAGAAACCAACTAGCTTCACGAAGGACTACTGTGCGTGTGGCTGACGCTTCTGTCCTCCTCTCAATGTGTTTTAAATCTGTCTTCTGACTCGAGGTGGATCTGCTGACCTGTGAAACTTTGAATAGGTGTCATTACAAGGTTCACTCTAGTAAAAGTTATCATCTTTAAAATTGACCTGTGTCCCTCTCATGGTCGTGGAAACGACATCTGGAATCATATCCAAATAGAGCATTTTCAGGATTCTTTGCCACTTGTATCATTCGTTGCAGAGTTTATATGGTAACATAATCTTGTTAGTTGGAACGTCAATATTACCTAGATCAACAAGCACTCTTAAAATTTGTAGGCTCCAGAGCCATATAGTTTAAGCAGATTTTCCACAAGTGTCTCAGACTCATCAGGTAAAAAAAAAAAAAAGAAAGAAAGAAGAAAGAAAGAAAGAAAGAAAGAAAGAAAGAAAGAAAGAAAGAAAGAAAGAAATGAAATATTCCTTCCCAATCCCACTGACCTGGTTTCCATGCCATGTTTGCTACCTCTGTCTTTCTTTTATTCTTCCAGTCTCTCAAGCCAGCAGGGCCTGTGTTGCTCCAGTTACTACTCTCCCTGGCATCTCACATCCAATAAGCACTGAGTGCTGTAGTTTCTCTGGAACCATCCATCAGAAGGCTCCCCACCTGTTCAACTCTCCACACCTCTATCTTCCCACAGTCCTGACCTCACGCCTGCCTTTCTTCCACTTTCAGGCCTGTCTTCATGCTCTGCCCTCTACCTTAGAGGCCCTCCTTCCCCTGTGCCTCCTTTGTCCAGCAGTAGCCCCCCCACTTCTGTGATCTTCCTCAGGTTTCCCGTCCAAAGTCTGCACTCTAGAACTTTCCCTGACCAGTACTCCTCCAAGCCAGGCAAGGTGCCTCTCCTACCTGCATCCTCTGCAACTCTGCCCATCCCTGTTGTGCTCTTTCTCTTCCTCTTTGTTTTCCTGCTTCCTACGGGGAAGAACTTTGGTTCTGTCCATTTTGTGTCCTTGGCACATCATGGAGTCCCTTGCAGAAAGTGAATAAGGAGGATCTCAAACTCCATGAACATCCTGAGTCCATGGGCAAGGAGAGGTGGCCAGAGAAGGGAGCCCTTGTCACCCTACTCTTGGCCAGCATGAAGAAGGTTTGGCCCCCAGCTCCAGACAGTAGCAGCTATTGTAAGGCGTGGGAACTTGGCCAGCAACGTAGGGAGAGGAGGCCACTGCAGAAGCTGAAAGGGTCTTCTGTCAACATATTACCTCTCAGGAGCTGGGTCAAGAGAGAGTGTGTGGCTCTGGAAGCCATAGCACACCATGGCCTGCAGTAGGCCTTAGAAGGTTTCTCAGGCAGCAGCAGGCAGAAGGCCAAGGGAAGAGTCTGTCTGGGCTGGGAGACTGTGGAGGCGGATGGAGGCTGGTCCTGGAGAGGCAGCCCCCCTGGATGGGGTGGGGGGGGAAGCACAGGCGCTGGAGAGCAGCCTCGCTGGAAGCAGGCAGGAGAGCCACTGCCAGTGGGGCTCCAGATCTTGTGTGCGGCCCCCAGGGAGTGAGCGCACCAGCTTGCCCTGTGAGACCCCGGCTGGGAGAAATCCTTTTGGCATAGATACTAGGCCCATATAGGACCTTCCTTGTTCAATACACAGTGGAAAGGAAACAGAAGCAGCAGCAATGCAGAGGGCATTTCTTCCTGCTGGCTCGCAGCTCCTGGCCCCTGGAGAGCTCGGTATCTAAGGCATTCTTGCTCTCTAGAGACACCGGCCAGGGACCCCAGACCGGAGGCTGGGGGCAGGGAAGAGGCTAGGATGCTCCTTTTCTGCAGTGCCCCTAGGGCTCCATCCTCCACAGGACAGGTCTTCCTCTCCCTTTGTGGTCACAGCACCCGTCCCCATGCAGATGCAGATGCAGCCACCGCCAAGGAGCCTGGCTCCGCCCCCTCCTGCCCCCTCCCGCCCCCCACCCCCCCAGCAGCGCCTGGGCTCTCATCGCCTTTCCCACCCTTGCAGCCGCTGCCTGTCTATAATTTCCCTGTTTAAAATATCCAGGGTGTTGATGCTTTCCTGATTGAACTCTGACTCATACAGGCCTAGGAAGAAATTCTCCAACACAAGAAGGAAAACAGTACTCAGAAGGCAGAGGGAACATCATTTTATAAAAGATTTATTGCAGGAAAAGGAAGTCGTATTTAGGCAGCATCGGCTATGGACTCAGGCAAATTTTTAAAAACATGGGCTTTATGAAATGGGACTGAAATCAGTCATCAAGCTAAGATTTATTTTATTTTAATTAATTAATTTATTCATGAAAGATACACACACATAAAGACAAAGGCATAGACAGAGGGAGAAACAGACTGCAGTGAGCCTGATGTGGGACTCAATTTGGGACTGGATCCCAGGACCCAGGGACATGCCCTGAGCTGAAGGCAGATACTAATCATTGAGCCACCCAGGTACCTCAAGCTAAGATTTTCTTAAAAAGCTAAAATGGCATAAAGAAGGAATGTTATGAAATACAAAATGAAATAAAAGGTCTGAATTGCTCTTTTGGAATATCAACTTAATAACATGGAAGAGAAGCTTAAAAAAAACATGTCACAAACTCAAGAGGAAAGGGGGGAAAATATTCTGAGAGAAGAAAATAGTTTTAGAAGCCATCTTTGTAAACCTAGTAAAGAGTTTTATATTTTGCTAAAACATAAGCTGGAGTATTTATTACAAAGCCAAGGAATCTTTGATTAATTTTTTAAAAAGTTGGATCTTGAACAAAATATAAATGTGTATCATAGTTTGTATCAGGAATTCTAAAAACCAGTTGTGAAACAGATTCACCTGAAAACTGTTAAACAAACAAAAATTTATGGGCCGTGTCCTCAGACTTTTATTGAGTAGGTCTAGGACAGAACCTGAGAACCTGTAATTTATTTTTTTTAAAGATATTTATTTTTTTTGACAGAGAGAGAGAGAGATAGAGAGAGAGAGAGCACACACAAGCAGAGGGGATAGCATGCAGAGAGAGTGGGAGAAGCAGGCTTTCCACTGAGTGGGGAGCCCAGCTCAGGGCTCGATCCCAGGACCTCAGGATCATGACCTGAGCCAAAGGCAGATGCTTAATCAACTGAGCCACCCAGGCACCCTGAGAATCTGTAATTTAAAAAAATTATGTCAGTTCATTTTGATGCAGCTGGTCCTGACCAGGGTTGTAAAACTACTGTTTTGAACAAAAAGTTAAATTACTGCACCACCCTGTGGCAGTATACCCCTAATAGCAGACTCTGTGTGTTGGGGATGGTTTGGAGTGGTACCTGGCTAGAACAGGACCTGATTTCTTCTTCTTCCTCCTCCTCCTCTTGTTTTTTACATTTATTTATTTATTTAATTTTGGTAATCTCTATACCCAAGTGGGACTCAAACCCATGACCCCAAGATCAAGAGTTCTTTGTTCTTCTGACTCAGCCAGCCAAGTGGGCAGCACCTGATTTCTTTTAACTGAATCAATTCTGTCGAGCAAAAATTAGTAACTGTCTGCAATGTGGGAAGGAAGAAGGAGATGATTATGTGAATTGGGCATGAAAAGGCAATAGAAGCATCAACTTCCATAATGAATTAAGACCCAAATACTCTTCAATTGATGTTGGAATGGGACTCACTTTTTTGAGAGAAATCCTAAGCCTGTCCCTGCTGCAGATCCTTCTCTGGAGGGTCATGCTGGCCTCATGGACTCACTCACTGAATCCTTAAGACACTCAGACCTAAACAATGGCAAAGAGGTGTTTCCTCAACATCCTGTGAAAAATTCTTTAATCACAGAGGAAAACCCAAGGGAAATCGGCATAGAACATACTGAAAGAGGCAGTTCACCCTGTGATACCTCTACTGAGCGCGCCGCCCAAAAGTCACGGGCGCTGGTGGGAAACCTGACTAGCAAATCCAGCCTTGTTTTGAGACCTTCTTTTCTAGGTGTCAGTTCAAAACTGCCCTATTTAACAACCACCATTCAGGAGTGGGTTTCCCCTCCCCCACTGACCTTAGACATTGTGATGTCCAGACCAGGAAAAGCTGAACCCTATTTCACACCTACCTAGGTCCTTGTTCTTGGTTCCAATTTCCTTTTTGAAGTTCCAGCTTCTTTCCCAAAAGAGCTGGCCCAGGAATCGCTCTGTCTTTCCAGTGAGACTCCACCTACCAACGAGGGTGCAGTCCAGCCCTTGTAGATTCAACAGGAAAACCGTATTAAAACACAACACGGCCATGTCAATTTCATTCTGTGAGCTATTCAAATACTATAAAGAGCTGTTTCCAAAAAGAAGTTTTCACATCGGGGTGTTGGAGTGTGTGTGTGTGTGTGTGTGTTTTGAGTTTGCTTTTAGTATTGGAACACTGACTTCAACTCAGAGACAAATTACCAAGTAGCTACCTACACCAGAAAGGGAAAAGAATTAATTAAAGAGGAGTTAGAATGTAAAACAAAAGTGTGCGGCCCGGTTAGAGAAATCGTGAGCTTGTCTAGAGTATTTCTATTGACAATAATGGCAGAAGAGTGAAATGTAATTCCAGCTACACATTAAGCTAGGAGGGCAGTGCAGGAAGCAGTCAGCTCCGTTCTGGTTTAACGTGATCAGGAGCCTTCCCTCTGGGATGAGATGCTAAATCCACTGGCTCCTTTCTGAAAGGTCCTAATGAGCCAGCTCGAAGCTGAGGCTGTTTCTCCATTGGTCAGTCTCCAATTCCAGACAGTGGATAAACAAAAAGCTTCCAATGTATTTGGCTTTGGGGGTGCATGATATACGATGGTAGAGTTTTCAGTAGCAGATTTCCTTCCTAATGATGTTTTTCTTAGGCTAATAAGGCAGTCCCCCTCTATGCGCCAGCACATTTGTGGCTGCACCAGCCAGCCCCTGCCTCAGAAGCTCTGCCACTCTGGTTTTTGCCACTGTTACCTGCTCACATGCAAGTTCCTCTGATGATTCTTAACAAATGTAAGCAGATAAATGCAATTCAGCTCTATTTCATATATTCCCCAGAACCTGGAATTGTCTGTTGTGACTACGTAAAATAAGTTAAATATATCCAGTATACATATTGGCATGTTATCTCAGTCCCTTGCTTTTGTCTATGTGACAAATACTTATTTTCGGAGAGATCTGAAAATTAGCTTTATATGAACCAGCATTGGTTCTAACTGGGAGTCATTGGGTAGAGACTCCTATTACCTGAAAGCAAATTTACTAAACATCAATTCACCTAATGACCAGTTTCCTCAATTAATGAGGATTTCTTCCCAAGTTTGGTTTCACTTTGGCTTCTCTGTGGGTCCCTGACCCTGCCCACCCTTGTCCTGGTCACTGCCATTTTGTATATGAATGGGTGGTTTTTGGCTCACTGTCTTTTCTACTCCAACGATTTGCCCCTGGCTTGGTTTGTGCGTTTTCAGCAGGATCTGCCCCTGCCTCTTGAGCATTTTAGAAAGAGGAGTGATCCTTCCTGAAACACTGTTCAGGGCCTTCTCCATTTTTGCTGATTCAACCATGCAGCTGCTCCTGAAGGGCCCTGCCCTTGCCAGGTGCCTGTGCCTGCCCCCTGCTCTGTAGGGAAACCACAGCAAACCGGCCACCTGGTGGGAGGTGGTTGGTTAGGCCAGGGCAGGAGGTCACCCCGTGAGCAGCCCCAGCCCAATAGGCAATTTGGAACTTTGATTCCAGGCTCCCTAGCCCACTGCCTACAGAGGCTGCTGTTTCCTGGCCACCATGGCTCAGTGAGTCCTCTGGAGGGAGCCAGAGAGGGACAGGAGACCCTGGCGGTGCCTGCCCAGGTCTGGGAACATGCTTTTGTTAAGTCTCAGCTAGTGTTGGTGGGAATTGTCACACTCACCTTCAGGGCTGGGAGGACTGCTGCTGGGAGTGTCACAGCCTGTAAGCGAGGCCAAGGGCCCTGGGGTTGGATTGTTCTGAGGAGAGGGGTCAGAGGGAGAAATCAAGGTGGACCCCCAAGAGGGAGGTCCAGGAACAGAGACATGAGGAGAAGCCTGGTGGAGAGGGATCCACCTGGACATAGTCAAAGGGCCTCCTATTCTGCATGAGGAGAAAAGATTCTGGGGCAGGACCCTAATGACGTGCATTTACTCAGGTTCACCCAGAAGAGGTAAATGTGGAGGAAGTAAAAGTCCTGAAGTTACTTCTTTCTGATCTCCTTTTAAAAAGTAATATATAGGGGCACCTGGGTGGCTCAGTGGTTGAGCATCTCTTTTGGCTCAGGTCCTGTGATCCCAGGATCTTGGGATTGAGTCCCACATCAGGCTCCCTGCAGAGAACCTGCTTCTCCCTTTGCCTATATCTCTGCCTCTCTGTGTATCTCTCATGAATAAATAAATACAATCTTTAAAAAGTAATATATAGCTTTTTTAAGAAGCCACATAAATATCATTTTTAAGTGTACAATTAAGTGGCCTTAAGTACATTCACAGTGTTGTACAACCATCACCACCGTCTATTGCCAACATTTCATTACTCCCAGAAAGAAACTCTGGGAAACTCCCATTAAGCAATAACTGTCCACTGTCCCTCCCCAGCCCCTGCTAAACTTTACTTTCTATCTCTATGAATTCATCATTCTAGGTACCTCAGTTAGGTGGAATCATACAATATTTATCCTTTAGTGTTTGGTTTATGTCACTTAGCGTTATGTCTTCAAGGTCCGTCTATGTTGCAGCATGTGTCAAAATTTGATTCTGCTTTATGGCTAAATGATATTCAATGTCTCTTTTTTGACTACTGGATTTCTCCCACTTTGCAAAAGTGGGTGCTCCATGGCATATATGAAGCCATGGGTCTCATCAAAGACTGTCTTTAAAAATACACCAGGGCTGGTGGAGAAGTGGCCCCTGGCAGCTTAGGGTAAGGAAAAGTAGGGTTGCATCTTAATGAATCCACTCTGCCTTTCCACAGACACCTCCTCCCCATCTAGAACTGACCACATTTCACCTTTCTGAGTTGGGCAAACTTGGAAGAATGACTCGGCAAGGAGTTAAGTATATGGAGAAAGATGATCAGAATCCATTTTAATCTGTGCTTATACCTTAAAAGAAATGTTCCTAATTTGTGGTTATTTACAACACTGTAAATCAAGCAAATGCCATGAAGTGCCAATAAAAATTTTTAAAAATCAGCCTTAAATAGCTAAACTCTCAAGAGCAGCTCATAAAGTGAGGCTTGGCAGTTGTTAGGTAGTTATGGTTAAATTGACAGTCCTTTGGGGAGTTAAGATATCCAAGAAGCAGAGGTAGTTAAGACTATAAGTGATAAATGGTTGGGCTTGTTGGTTGAAGAGATTTTATAGCACACATTTAAGCTTAACCGCCTGCGAGAAGGTGAACAGGAAATAGAGGTTATCACTTCTCCATAGCCACTCCGTTCATTATGGACCTTAGGGGGTCTTGCAGCACACTGGGAAAGGCAAGGTGGAGGCTATTTAAAGGAGGAAACCATTTCTAGGTAATATGATATTGTCAGGCCGAGAGTGAGATAGGGAGGGAGGGAGAGAGGGAGACGTGCAAATCTAGTAAAGGTACAAAAAAAAGTTTTAAAAAAATCACAAAAGGAATTTTTAAGACCACAATAAAGAATAGTACTTAAAGAAAAATAGCAAGAATATAATTTGCTCTGAGACTTCTGAGAGATAGTGGTGCAAAGTTATACTTGCTTCACTCCCTTTGCCAGACCCTGCCCCAGGTACAAACAAGAAGAAAAGCAGACAGCCAAGTTCCATATCTGATGAAACTTGACTGGGGCTCAACCACAGAATATGATGAATATCTATTGTACGCAGTGATGTTTTGACCAAATAAATTCTACATCTCAGGCAGGTTATAGATGGCTCTAAAAGTAAGTGAAACAAAATCCTTAAGTAGCCAACTGGCAATCCCTTACATGAAAGACAAGTACTTGGGTCATGAGCAGATCACAGGAAAGGGGGTAAATGTTGATGGGCATTTATTTTCTTAACATAGAGCTAGAAGGGAAGGGGGGCTGCAAGACTTACTTTCTCCTATCCAGAAATGGATTAGAAGTGAGACAGGTGTGAAAAAAAGACAGAAAACATGATCTGGTTTGCAATTGCTGACCTGAGTCAGTTGAACAAAGAAGTAATCAGTAAGAGGGCCATATTTCACTCTGAGCCTTTTCAAGTCCTGCCTGGAAGATGTGCTCATCCTGGAGAGGGAAATTATGCCCTTACACAGACACAGAGCAGATTTGCTGAGAAATATGAGCACGGTGTTGTTTTGAATTACATACCTGGACTGAGGCTGCCAGGGACACTGTGTCCTCCCCGGTCCCACAAACATTTTTGAGCAAAGAGTAGCAGTAAATATAAAGAAGAGAAGGTGGAACCTGAATGTTATTTTCAAAAAGGACAAAATCAGACATAACAAGCAAAATGCAAAAGAAGAACCTATGTGAAAAGAAGCTTTCCAGGAAAAAGAAGAATACTTATGACAAATACTACTCTATGTACTCTAGCTAGAAGCTAAAAAGGAAATACATTTTGAAAAGAATCTCCAAGAGGGCATGAATGATATAACTATCACAGCAGAGAGAATAATAAAGACATGAAAAGTGAGCCTTTCAGAGCAAGAAGGAAATACAAGATAACTTAAAAAACAAAACAAAACATAGAGATGTGAAAACAACAAAAAGAAAACTCAATACCGCTAAACAGGTAGGAAAGACTGACACAGGAGATTTCCCTGGAATTCTAGTCTACTCTTTTAGTACACATTACTGATCCCCAACACCCAGCAGAGCGTCTGGTGTAGTGCAGGTAAATAATTGGATAAATTAATAATCCAAATGGCAATTTTGAAGAAGCAAACAGAAAAGGAAACTTAAGAAATAATTTAGATAAAAGAATTTTTTTCCTGAACTAAGTTAGATTTCAGTCTGTAGATCCAGAAGACACAGAATGCTCCAGAATGCTTCAGACACTTTCTGGTTAAGTTACTGGACTTTAAGTATAAACAAAGAGTTGTAATGGCATTCAGGCAAATAAACAAACAAGCAAACAAAGCAAGTAACATATTGGGAGAATATAAGGCTATATCAGAGTTTCTAACAACAGTATCTAGTCAATTAGTAGCAGAGCAGTAATAAGAGTTCCAAGTGCGAAAGTAAGATCCGGACTTGAATGCTTTTCTAGATCATTATGAACATATAAGGGAACAGAAGACAGCTTCAACCTGAGGGAATACAACATTTATGAGCTTATCTTAAAAAAACAGTAGTAACAAAATCCATCCAATCAAAAGATAAACCAGAATAGAGAATGCAGGAAGGGGAAGAAGCATATGAAAGGACTCAAAGTAAACATTAAACCCATTTCCATAATGGTGGGGGTTATGATTTCAGAGAATAATTTAAGAAGCACGAATATTGACAATGCAAAATTAATAGGAAATTCGTTTAATGGCATGGAGAATGAAAGGAAGTATAAGAATTTTAGTGACTTCATCTTTCATATGGAGGATTCAGCAGATAGTACTTAAAGTGTGTAGCCTGAGAAATAAAGATGGGGAAATGGGAGCCTGCATGTGCATCCTCAGCTGCCCCCATCTGAGTGCCTCATTCCCAGTTCCTATTCAATGCCTCAGGAAACTACTCTTATCAGGCAGCACCTGTAGAGTTAAGAGGAAAGAGAGAGAGAAAGAGTGAGAGACAGAGGGGGAATGCAAAGAGGAGAGGAAGAGAAGAAAATCAAGAAAAAGTAGGAAGGAGAGGAGAAAAAGAAGGAGGAGTTCTTGTCCAGACCAGAACATGAAAAACTATAGAGAAGAGCCTCAAGGTGAGCATGGAGCTCTAAGTTCTTAGAGAAAGCCTACTGTGAAAACAGTTCTCTGAGAAGAAGGCAGCTTAGCCAGGGGGAGGACCTGACCTTCAGTGCACTGCGGGATTGCTAAGCAATTAGCCAAAGTCTTCCTACTTTTTGCAGTTCTGCAGCCTGGAGAGCAGAAGGGATGACTCTAGGTGCCTTAACAGGGGATTGCAGCTTGCCAGCTGGTCTACTTCCTGATCACAAAGGCTGAAGATGTCTGCTCCACCCCCTACTCATAAGTTTCCACTGCTTACAATGAATTTGGGTTTCATGCTGAAGAAAATCTTGAGCACACAATGAAAATGGTGATTGAGTAACCAGAGAAAGAATAACAAACACAATAAACGGCACAGGCAGTTTCTACTGAAATGATGGATGGAGGAGAACTATTACAACTGGATAATAAATAAGCAGACAAACAAATGCATTTAAGGAGATTCGAGCATAATATTTTACAAGATATTTACAAGATACCTGCTGCACGTATGTGTGTACACATACACACATACACACAAGCACAAACATATATACATCTGATAAAGGATTCATATCCAGAATGTACTAAGAAATACTTTGAAATCAAGAAGAAAAGAACAGACAACCCAATATCACAATGGGCAAAAAAGTTGAACAGGCACTCCACAATATATAAATAGTCCATACATACCAAAACCACAATTACATATTAATTAAATTTGATATTAAATAGTATTCATATTAAATAATATATATTTAATATTTTTTGTTTTAATGTTAAAAACACAAATTAGAACCACAGTGAGATGCCTCTTCAAATCTGCTATAATGTCTAAAACATTAAAGACTGTCAAGTTTGCTGAATGATTCAAAGGGGCACCTGCACCCCAATTTTTATAGCAGCAGTGTCCACAATAGCCAGACTATGGAAAGAGCACAGATGTCTATAAACAGATGAATGGATAAAGAAGAGGTGATATATATATATATATATATATATATATATATATATATATATATAATAGAATATTATTCAGCCATCAAAAAGAATGAAATCTTGCCATTTGCAATGATGTGGATGGAACTAGAGGGTATTATACTAAGTGAAATAAGTCAATCAGAGAAAGAATGATATGATTTCACCCATATGTAGAACTTAAGAAACAAAGCAGATGATCATAGGGAAAGGTAAGGAAAAATTAAATGAGATGAAATCAGAAAGACAAACCATAAGAGACTCTTAATCAACTGGAGCAACTGAGGATTGTGGAGGAGACCTGAGTGGAGGGATGGGATAACTGGGTGATGTGCATTAAGGAGGGCACTTGATGTAATGAGCACTGGCTGTTAAATGCCACTGGTGAATTACTAAACTCTACCCCTGGAACTGATAATACACTATACGTTAATTGCATTTAAATAAAATATATATAAAAAATAAAAATAAAATAAAAAGCTGGCAAGTTTGTAGATCAAGTAGGTACCTCAGATCCTGCTTGTGGAGATATAAACTGGTATCACTATTATGGAAAATTGTTTGATAATATCCACTACAACTATAATATAACTCAGTAAGTCTACTTCTACCTAGCAGAAATACAAAGATTTGCCAAAAGAAATGTATAAGAATATGTTTATAAGGATTATTTGTCATAGCTCCCCAAATGGAAAACAATCCAAATGTCAAGAGTGGGGTGTATTACTAATTTATGGTATATTTGTATAATGATAATGATTCATATAATGATGCAACAATATATAGCAATAAAAAGGGTGAATTGTTGTATTCAATGAGATGGATGAATCTCAATAATCCAATATTGAGCAAAAGAAGACAGAAACAAGAGTAGAACTCTATGACTCCATTCACAATGTAGTACAAAAATAACTACCAGTGAATAAAAATTAAGATACATGAAGGAAAATAAAACTGTTGAGGATCAAATGAAAGAAGAAAATTGGACAATAAAGCTCAATATTGCAAGTGTCTGTTGACCTATATATTCATGCAATCCACAAATGCCCACATCATTTTGGAGGGGGGGAATGGGGATCTGGTAAAATAATTTGTCAGGTATCTTTAAACATTAAGATGAAGAAAGAGCCAGTAAAATTATGGGAAGGAATAATAGAAATGAAGGACTCTATACTCATTACCACAGTAAGAAACTGAATAAAGAGTTCAAAAGCAACCATTTAGAGTAGTGGATTATCTAGCAAATAATTTTGAGACACCAGCTACGTTTCCTTTTGAGGGATGAAGGTGGGGGTATTCAGTGAAGAGCCAGATAACTAGTTCACTTTTTAAAATTAATTTTTTAAATTTAGACTTTAACTTTTTTTTTTTTTAAGATTTTTTATTTATTCATGAGAGACAGGGAGAGAGAGAGGCAGAGACACAGGCAGAGGGAGAAGCAGGCTCCATGCAGGGAGCCCGATGTGGGACTCGATCCGGAGACTCCAGGATTACACCTTAGGCCGAAGGCAGGCGCTAAACCACTGAGCCACTCAGGGATCCCCAGACTTTAACTTTTTATTTATTTTTTATTTTTTATTATTTTTTAAAGATTTTGTTTATTTATTCATAGAGACACAAAGAGAGAGAGAGAGAGAGGCAGAGACACAGGCAGAGACATAGGCAGAGGTAGAAGCAGGCTCCATACAGGAAGCCTGATGTGGGACTCAGTCCCGGGTCTCCAGGATCACACCCCAGGCTGCAGGCGGCGCTAAACCGCTGCGCTACCAGGGCTGCCCAGACTTTAAGTTTTAGTGTAGTTTTAAGTTCACAACAAAATTGAGGGGAAGGTACAGAGATTTCCCATACACCACATGTCCCTACACATGTATATCCTCCCTCATGTTCAACATCCTCCACCAGAGTGGTACATTTGTTACAACCGATGAACCTACATTGACACATCATTACACCCAAAGTCCATAGCTTAGATTACAGTTCTTTCTTGGTGTTGTACATTCTGTGGGTTGGACAAATGTGCAATGACATGTGTCCATCCTTACCGTGCCCCACAGAGTATATTAACTGCTCTAAAACTCTTCTGTGCACTGCCTATTCATCCCTCTTTAACCCCAACTCCTGAAAATCATTGATCTTTTTGCTGTCTCCATAGTTTTGTCTATTCTAGAATATCGTATGGCCAGAATCATGCAGTATATAGCCTTCAGATTGGCTTTTTTCACTTAGTAATAGGCATTTAAGTTTCCTCAATGTCTTTTTTTTTTTTAAGATTTTATTTATTTATTCATAAGAGACAGAGAGAGAGAAAGAGAGAGAGAGAGAGAGAGAGAGGCAGAGACACAGGCAGAGGGAGAAGCAGGCTCCATGCAGGGAGCCCGACGTGGGACTCGATCCCAGAACTCCAGGATCATGCCCTGGGTCAAAGGCAAGCGCTAAACCACTGAGCCACCCAGGGATCCCTTCCTCCATGTCTTTTCATGTCTTGATAGCTCATTTCTTTTTAGCACTGAATGATATTTCACTGTCTGGTTGTACCACAAGTTATTTATCCATTCATGTACTGAAGAATATTTTGGTTGCTTCCAAGTTTGGACAACTATGAAAAAAGATTTCCTTTGTGTGCAAGTTTTTTGTGGACATAAGTTTTCAAATCCTTTAGGTAAATAACAAGGAGCAAGATTACTGGTTCACACAGTATGCTTAGTTTTATGAGAAACTATCAAACTGGGGCAGCCCAGGTGGCTCAGCAGTTTAGCGCTGCCTTTGGCCCAGGTTGTGATCCTGGAGACCTGGGATCAAGTCCCATGTCAGGCTCTCTGTATGGAGCCTGCTTCTCCCTCTGCCTGTGTCTCTGCCTCTGTCTCTCTTGCTCTGTGTCTCTCATGAATAAACAAATAAAATCTTAAAAAAAAAAACTGTCAAACTATCTTCCAAAGTGGCTGTTATCATTTTGCATTTCTACCAGCAATAAATGAGACGTCCTGTTGCTCCACATTCCTGCCAGCATTTGATGTGGTCAGCATCAATTAGAATGACTTCAGCCATTCAAATAGGTGTATAGTGGTATCTATTACTGTTTTAATCTGATCTTCCTAATGACTTGTGATGTGGAGAATCTTTCCCCATGTTTATTTGCCATGTGGGTATCTTCTTTGATGAGTTGTCTGTGTAGGTCTTTGGCCCATTTAAAAACAGATCAGGTTTTCTTATTGTTAAGTTTTAAGAGTTCCTTGTATACTTTGGATAATAGTCATTTTTTAGATGTGTCTTTTGCAAATATTTTCTTCCAGTCTGTGGTTTGTCTTCTCATTCTCTTGGCATTGTGTTTCAGAAGTTTTTTAATTTTAATGAAGTACAGTTTACCTTTTGTTTCATGTATTGTGCCTTTGGTGTTGTATCTAAGATGTCATTGTCATTTCCAAGGTCATCTAGATTTTCTCCCATGTTATCTCCTAGGAATTTTATAGTTTTGCATTTTATATTTAGGTCTGTGGTCCGTTTTGAATTAACTTTTGTGAAAGATGTGAAGTCTGTGTCTGGATTCTTTTTTTTTTTTTTGAATGTGGGTGTCTAGTTGTTCCAGCACCATTTTTTAAATTGTATCTTTTCTTTCAATAGTTTTCTTTCATTAGTTTTTCTTGAATCTCACCATTTTGTCTTTTCTGCATTGTATTGCCTTTGCTACTTTGTTAAATATCAGTTGACTATATTTGTGTGGGCCCATTTCTGGGCTCAGTATTCTGTTTCATTGTTGAATTTGTATATTCTTTCACTAATACTATGCTGCCTTGATTACTGTAGTAGGTGTTGAAATTGGATAATGTCAGTCCTTGAACCTTGTTGTTCTTCAATGTTATATTGGCTATTCTGGGTCTTTTGTGTCTCCGTACAAACTTCAGAATCAGTTTGTTGATATCCACTAAGTAACTTGCTGTGATTTTGAGTGGGATTGCATTGAATCTATAGACCAAGTTGGGAAGAACTGACATCAGGGCAGTATTGAGTCTTTTCATCATGAACATGGATTAACCCTCCATTTACTTAGTTCTTTAATTTCATTAATCAGAGTTGTTTCATTTTCCTCATATGCATCTTGTACATATTTTGTTAGGTTTATACATAAAGATTTCATTTGGGGGGAGGGGAGTGCCAAGCTCATTTTTTATGCCAGAATAAATTTCCAATGGTTTTCAACATACAACACAAAAATAAACCATAATACTAACAGCAGAAAAGATGGGTGGATTTTTTTTTTTTTTTTAGTCTTGGCACTAAGTATAAGGTACTATAATGACAAATGCTTCATATATAATAAATAACTAATTTAATCCTCACAATAGTACCCAGTAATTATTATAATCCATATTTTACAGATAAGGAAACTGAGACTAGATAGGTTAAATGTCTTGTCCAAGACTGTAGAAGTAATAAACAGGAGAGATATGATTCAGCAGTCTAACTCCAGAGTTTGGATTCTGAACTACTATACTACAAATATAAGCACTCCTATACATTCTTTGTATATGTACAGAATATATTTAAGCTTCTGAATTTAAAAATATTGTAAGTGAAGTAAAATTATATATAAAACAGTCCTTGAAAATATTTATAGCATATATATATATTTTAGATTTTTTTGTTTATTATTTATTTTTGAGAAAGAGAGAGAGAGAGGCAGAGACACAGGCAGACGGAGAAGCAGGGGGAGCCTGACGCGGCACTCCATCCCAGGTCTTCAGGATCACGCCCTGGGCTGAAGGTGGCGCTAAACTGCTGAGCCACGGGGACTACCCATTTATAGCATATATTAAAAACAGATTGAACTTTAAAATATGCAAATAATGCACACATCACTAACAAATGTATGGAAGGAAGAAAAGAAGGAAAAAGAAAGAAAGAAAGAAAAAAGAAAGATATGAGCAAGCAGTTCATTGAAAACAAATATCAATGGCCAAGAAGCTTATGTGTGCCAGTCATCTTGAAAAAATACCAGTTAAAACAATGACAAAATATCACTTTTGCCTACCACATTGTTTAGTATTGAAAAAGTTAATACACTCAGTGTTTTGAACAAGTTGAAGAAAAACAGATACATTCTACTGTTGAAAGTGTAACCCGGTAGACCTTTTACTTGGTAATTTGGTAGCATCCATCAAAACATTTATGTATCATTTGACCCATTAACTCCACTTCCAGGTATTCCATAGATGTATAAGTGACTGAAGACAGACATGCTCAGGAATGTTCACTGCATCAGTATTTATATCAGTGATGTTGAAATAGGGCCTGTATGACAATGGCAATTCAATTCACCAATTGTTACTAGTCTGTGGGGAGATAAAGGGTCAGAATATAAATCAATCAGGAACACTGTGAGTTCAGGTGACAATTCTTTTCATAGAAGTTTTTCTTGCAGTATTTTGGTGTTAAGCTCCTTATCTCAAAGCAGCACTTTGAATAGCACTAGTTTATAATAACTAAAAATTGGAAATAATCCAAAAGTCCACCAAGGAGGTATTTGCTAAATAAATTATAAAAGATCCAAAATAAAACCCTAGGCATTCATTTAAATAATCAAATCTACACAGACACACACACACACATATATATATACTCATGGTGGAATGGAAAAAATATTACAGAATAGTATGAATATAGTAAGAAGTGCTAGATGAAAAAGTACAAGTTTGTATATACATAGAGTTTCTGGAAATACACACATGAGATTGTTAACCATGGTTATCTTTGGGATGTGGAATTGGGATCACTGAGAGATAGGGTATGGGTTTTTTTTTTTTTTTAATCTTATGGCCTCCTAAACTGCTTAAATGTTTCTATGACTAGCATAAGTTCTGTTTATACTTTTTCAAAACATGAATTAAGATTTTCAAATTTTGTTTAAAAGTCATGAATACAAGTCAGATTAGACTAACTGCAGATCAAATTTCCTGAAACTGGTTTTGGGCTGAAATTTGTTTCAGAAGACTTACTGAGACAAACTTTACATAAATTTCCATGGATTCATCCATGTAAAGATGTAAAAATCACACCAGCTTGTTTGTCCAAACTCAGACTTTGGCTTTTCTCACCTTAAGAGAATAATTTATTATGGGCAATACATACACTTCTCAAACCAAATTTTTAGTCCATCTGTAAGATGTATCTCTAATCTAGTAAGTAGTGAAGTCAAGATTCTGTCCATGCAGTGTGACAATCATTCGCCTAATTCTGATCATTATTGTTACAAAGAAGTAGAAGACCAGAAAGCTCTGCTCAAGAAGGCTGGAAGATGGTAAATACAATATGAACTTGACAAAATCTGGGGGGGTCCTATTATGCTTCATGGAAACCACAGTTTATATTGCCAAAAATTATGGGCTATTAGGTCTTTCAGAGTCATCTGGAACACATTAATAATCATTAACATTTGTACAGAATATGCAGTTTGCAAAGTACTTTTATATTCACTGCCTTATTTAATCCTCACAACACAACTTTGGAGTAGGTAACTTTCATAGATCAAATTTTATAGATGCAAACAGTACACAAGGCTTATGCTTATTCCCCAAAGTCACTAAGCAGTGGAGAGGCAAAGCCAGGTTATGCCAGTCCAAGTGCTTACCACCATCCCATACTGCTTTCCAAGGCATGGCCGACCTAAGCTGCCCCAGACAAGAAGAGTCTGGGTGGCTTGCTTACTCTCTGTGTTTATTTGCATGATGTTATGCTGTTGAGCTGGATGAGTTTAAAAGCAGACCATGGCTATTGCCATGTTTGTTAAACATTGCTACTTGGAGCAGGCAGGGATACAGACAGCAGCATGAATTCTTAGTCGTCTTGAACAGAATCAAGCAGGACGAATAGAGGAAAAGGCAATTCTAGTCGATATGGATGAAGGAAGCTCTTGCACATTCTATGTTTTCTATTGGCATATCTGTTCTTTCCTGCCTTTGTTCTACTTCATTCTTTTCTCTGGGAAGTCCAAGGTAATGATAACAAAAAGATCTTTCCTGAAGATCTCTCCAGTTCTGATTCCAACTATTACTACTCCACAGCAGTCTTTCATGTCAGACACCTTTCCTTTCCACAAGGTTCTTCATTAAACTCTCCGTATTTCTATTTTCTTGTACACAAACCCTATATAGAGGAACTATAATTATGTGATAATACCTTCCATTTAAGCATCTATTAATTGCTAGACATTGTGGTAGGCACTTTATATGTTGTATGCGATCTCTAAACCTTGTAGCATATCTACAAGGTATGACTCATTCCTCTTACTTTGCAGATGAAGAAAGCCAAGTCCAGAGGGACTGAGTTTGGATCTTATGTAGTGAGTGGCAGAGCTAAGATTCAAACATAGATCCATATAGCTTCAAAGCTAAGATCCTCTCCAGGACATAGCACACGGTAATAAAACTTATTGTATTAGCAACTGAAAGAAGGTATTTAGTGTAAATGTTCATTTTTAAGTTATGCATTTTAACAGTTAGCATCATACTCTCTTTTCCTCAGCTCTTAAAAGGTGGGCTGGTGGTCTAAGGTGATGAAAAACAAACCTAATATAAATGCAGTGCTCCCATATCATATCCCTTACCAACCTAAAGAGACTTATAGCATATAATGAACCCTTCTGTTCTACTTCTTTCTCCACCTGGTCAACTCTCAAAGGAAAACAAAATTCATATGATCATTGAGGTCTAGAAATTAACTTTTATTTTCAATCTGTCAAGAACTCCTGGCAGTTATTAATTTTATTAAAATGATTACATATGGCAAAACAAAGAATAGAGGTAATTCTATTTCTCTACAACATAAATTATGAGTTAGATTCTTAGCTGCTGGCTCAGCATTGTTCAAGATTCTTTTAAAGGATGGAGGGACTTTAATTTCCAGAAAATGTTAAAGCAGCAAAAGAAAAAATAAATTAAAAGTAATTGCAATTGGAGATATTGCCAAGGATGTGTTAATTACAAAATCTTCTTGATGTGTTTATAGGCCAGATTCCAAGCTTTGGTATTTAAAAAAATCATGTGAAAGCTCTCCTATATTGACTTGTCATCCATAGTTTATAACACAGAACAAATTTGCTGATTCTTTTTTAAAAAATGGCAAAAATGAATTATGACTCATTCAAATAAAAAACAACCAGCATCCATTCATCTAACTGAAATATGTCAAAACAAAAATCAATTGTATTAAAATATTTAATACCAGAATAACTTATAATAGTATGAAAAAGAGTGAAGTACTTGTCCTTAGTTTTCTTTAACATGACCACATTTTGACAAAATTAATTTATAAAGATTCCAAAGTTTTTATCATGGATCTGTAACTATTTAAGGTTGTAAACCGAAAGAACTCATACTTCATCTGATCATACAGTCATAACTTAACATATCTTGCTTTGCACTTACTGTTACTGCAAACAGCAATTTAGAAAACAAAGTAAAAATATATATATACAAAATATTTTTATATCAAATTATCTTCATTACACTAAATAAACCCAATCCCCAAATGCTATGTTACATGAAAAAGTGTCCTACAATTTATATCAAGATTGATATTGTCCATATATCAACTAGAGCAGCCTTTGGTTTTAAAAGCGTTTTGCAGAATAAAGAAAAATATCACCACATGGCTGCACTACTGGCTCTCATTCACACTCACAAAAAAGCTTTCCAGTTAAAAAAAAATTACAAAATACATTACATACCCAGAAAAAACATCCCACCATAAAAGAGTCAAACCCTTTTTACTTCTCTGTAGCACATATACTCTGTTATATTTGGCATTTCTACTATTTATTCAAGTTTCAAGTCTTTTTCCCCAAGCTGATTAGAATATTATTGTTTGATTGAAAACTATATTCTTCTTTCTTGATATTGATTACTCTCTGTCAATGATAGTCTAATTTAGAAACAAAATGTTCTTTCTTTTAATGCACGATTTCACTTAATTTTTACTACTTTAACATCCTACTTGGCAAAATTCAAAGACTGTCAATGTTTTGTTTTCCATATGTTTTAAATTTAAAAACCAATTTTATGTGGGTATGTGTATATTCACATAGAGATACATTTCTTTCATTGTCTTGTTCTCATTGCAATACAAATTGTGCATCAGCAATTATAATTCGAAATCAACCAGCTAAAAGGTTTTTTAGCCATTCCATATGAAAAAGTTTCCATCACAAAAAGCACTGACCTCTAATGCAAACAGGATTACGTGTTAAAACTAAACTATAGGTTTAGTTCTACACGGGAAAATTCTGAGTAATTTATATAATAAAATTTTAAAAAACTTCAGCAAAACTTAAGAAAAAGAAAATCCAAATTAATTTTAAAGGGCATTGTGGTATTTTCCAGCAATGCTTGGAAAAAGTTTTTCAGATCACAATGTATTTACTGGGATTCTTCTTAAGTGTACATATTATATGATCACCGCTCCTTTCATTTTGGAACTTTGTAGTGTGTCAGATAGGCAGGCAAGATACATGCATGAAATTCTCACTGTCACTCTGAAAAGCATGCTGAACAATTTTAAATGCTGCGAAAGCTTTTTTTAGAGGAATGTTTCATTTGGGCTGAATAGATTTCCAAGTTTTAACATGTGAGTTACTGAATACGTTGTGAGGGCTTTCAGTGATTGTGGTTTCAGTCCTGAATGGTTAGGCCCATCTGGAGTGACACACACAGACTAACAAGCTTTGTGGCGCTGTCATTTGAGGCATAGCTGCTCTGCTCTGCCCACGTTGTTGCTGATATTTGGGAAGCAAGGCACTTACTGTAATGGCAATGCAGACACTTGATGCATAGTTTTAGTAACATAAAATAAGTTACTATTTTTGATTAAAGTGAGGTTTTTATAATTTATATGTCTTTTATAGAAGCAACTAAATGATGTATTTAGGATAATTAAAAATAAGAAGAGGTTTAAAAGGGAGTCATTTTCATTTCTGCTTCAGCTCTTAAGATGAGGATTTATGGGAAAACACTGACGTGAAGAATGGCAATTGGTTTGAAAAGCAATAAACTCTTAAAACTGCTGAACCAGTGGCACTTTGACCGTTTTTACTTCTGCTATATGTGACGACTTCTGGATGATGCAGCTGGTAGTTCCCTGTAGTGTGTCTTTGCCCTGTGCAAGATTTGTTAAGGCCATAGCTGCATTAATCTCCTTCCAATATGTGTCATCCTTGCTTGGTCCCTTCCTGTTGGCTGCACTGGATTTAAGCAAAAAAGAAAGAAAATGATCAAACTCACTGCAGTGTACACAGAAAATGCCATCAGTGAAAAGCACAAATGGCAGATAAAAACATATTTCTTACCTATCACCCTTATTGGATCCATTTTCCAGGGCATCTGTAAAGACAAGCAAAAATTCAATTATTTTTCTTTCTTTTTTAATCTCCAGAGTTGCATCACTAATTACCAGGAATAGTAAGTAATTCATCAGGAAATATAGTTGAAAATAAGTTAATTATTTTCAAACATAAAGTTGTTTAAATTAAGATACAAAAGAAATCTCTCTGCAAAGAAGCAGGAATAAGATGAGAACAGGTAAGAAAAATACAAAATAGCTTCCATAAATTTACAAAAATTTGATGTTGATTTCTTCTGAGAAATTGGGCCTTTTGGTGAGGAGGCAACCAGTATAGGGACAGGAATGCTAA
Organism: Canis lupus dingo; assembly: GCF_003254725.2. Lineage (NCBI taxonomy): Eukaryota > Metazoa > Chordata > Mammalia > Carnivora > Canidae > Canis > Canis lupus. The sequence continues at coordinate 16,440,472 of NC_064244.1, read as the reverse complement.
CTCTTCTTGCAGCCAGGTTCTGGCCTCACTCCCCGACTCACCTGCTGTGTCTCTTTGGACAGGCTACGATGCTCCCACAAAGTCTGGGATGCGGTTTTCTTGACTATAAAATAAGGGAGTTCCTAGAAGATCTTCAGGGCACCTCTGGTTCAGTATTCTATGATTTCATAGGAATCCAATCTTCATCTCAGAAAAAGGACTGGCAAGCAGTTCTTTCTGGCTAGCTGGCAAATGACTGACAGATTCAATACAGCAGCACAGGACTTCTGGCATATTAGAATAAGCAGGTACCAGTCTTCTAGCTGCAAGGGAATCCCTCATTCCTCATGTTGCAGGAAATAAGCATTTGGGTGTGAGCTTTGCTTATGCACCCTCTATTGTGGTGTAGATTTCCTCCCTCTTTCAGGCACCAATATCTACCAATGCAAACATCAATATCAAGAAAGATGAAATGGGCTACTGATCTTGATTAAAGCTTCCCTTGGTAGCTCTTAAGCTAAAAGAATACGGTATGGGAACACAAAAATAGACATGCTGGAGGGAAAGATGTGTGGAGGGTCTGCTAGCATGTCACAAGAAGTGAGGACAAAGAAGCAAGGTTGGGACTCCCCATCAGCTTATGAGATTCCGAAACTAGGTTAAGTCACTACTACCACCACTCTCATCACCATCACCACCACCATCAGCAAAACAACAATAAATATTATCAAGTAGTTACAGAATGAGGGATTTTATCCCACACAAGAAACTTGAAAAACACAATGTTTGCTCAAAGCCTTTTTCCAGTTCTATGGCTTTTTTGGAAAGCTATCTTTTCCTGCCCTCCATCCTCTCCCTTTGTTTTACTTCCCCCAACCCAATAATTTTGAAGGCAATTCCCCCCCGCCACCCTTCTTTAATGCTCATGGCTAGTTAGGCAATTCCCCCCCACCCTTCTTTAATGCTCATGGCTAGTTATTAGGCCAGCATAATTTTCCAGTTCTGGGCTCTAAGATAGTCATGGGAGTTGGGAATAAGATCATCAACATGATCATAATACAGTGTGACCAGGGTAAAATTTTCCAAGGAAGATATGGTTAAGAGAAAATGACTATATGTCTATGCTGGTGAGGCAGCTAAACTCCTGTGTGCTCTAGGAAGGAAAAGAAGGCAAGCAAACAAAACAAAAAACCTTAGTGCACACATGACAAGGTTGTTACAAGGAATAAATGAGATGCTATGTGTCTGGCCCTAAACAGAACAACAAGCATTAGTAGTCCCTTTCTTTGCTCTCCTTACACTCAGGGATCCTTTGGGGAAAGAGCTCAATCTGTTGAGCTGGATGGCCATCCTCTGGATCTTCTGGTCCTTACTAGGTTGGCCTGGATGGTTAGCTACACTTCTGCTGCTTTTTTATTTTTTTGGAATTATAAAACTCCTTATTGTAATTGGAGGAAGAGAATGACAATTTTCAATTCACAAAACTCCAATAATCCTAGCTTACAGATCACTTCCTATGTGCCAGACACTATTCTAAGCACTTTGTGTCTTAGCTTATTTAGTATTAGTGACTCTGTAGTGTCTCTTCCGTCCTGTTAAGTCATTCTTTGTTTCAACTATTATCTGTCAATCTTTACTCAGGAATGGCAGGGACAAGGCACTACCAAAACAGAGACCAAGTCAAGGCCTTTGTTTAGGAGGAGGAAAGCCAGCAAAACTGGATATTTTACAGAGGGATAAGAAGAGTTAAGCCTTTGCACAATTTTGCCCACAAATTGCAACAATTCTGTTGCCAAAGTGAAGCAATAGGTTACGGAGATATTTATTCAATGGAAAGACTTGGCAAAAGCAGAATAAGTTCCATGAAGCTTAAATAACATTAGGGAAATAACAAAACATAATTTAGAAAAGACCATGTAACTGATGCTCTGGCTTGCAAACAAAGCAGCCTCACATATTCAAAGGGGACCAGAGTCAGATTTCCTACCTGGATGGTCAACCTGAGAGTGATTACCACACAGACAAGGAGGAAGCCTGTGGCTATCTAATAGGTAATGGGTTACAGAACCCAGAAATGCCATAAATGAATGGAGCCTGCATGCAAAAGGACAACATGTAATTCACTGTTAAGGTCCATGGAGAGCTTCTATTTAAGAGGAAGAGTGAACTTCTATGTCCTGCGGCCCCATCAACTACTGGATGCTGCTAGCACTCTCTGTGGCTGGTTCCCTGAGCTCATTCCACTAAGAAACAAGTCTCCTACAGCCAACTGTGAAATTATAAAATTCTACTTACTCTTCGGGTGTATGTATTTTACAATGTGGTGCCTATGAAAAATAACTTTGAAGTGTAAAACATAGATTCCAATCTCTATTTGGGTATTCTTAATTAGTTTCACAAATTTCATGAATTTCAACAATGTGTTCAGCAGTATTCAAAAGACGGCATCCTGCATTTTATTTCTAAAGCTGATTAGTACGTTCAATGTCATTAGGTATGGATTCAGGTTCTTTTTTCCCAGCAACAGAAGATTCATAAAATGTAATGAATAGAAGAGACATTTTACTTCTCTATCAATAGAAATGGGAAAACAATGTAACAAAGCTCAATGTCAAACATTTCAAACCAACAAGAAAGAGGTGACTACTACTATTTAGGGTGGGGAGTGAGGGGCAGAGTTTCTGTGTCCAGGGTACTTTTGGTACAAAACATAAACTGGTGTTAGAAGGGCATGCTTTTCCTGTTGTGTAATTGGTAGGTTGCCTGGTGTCACTAGGATATTATACATCCAAGAGCCACCTCCTGCAGAGTAGTGTGTTCTAGTTCCCAGAAGACCTAGCAGAAGGAAGATAGCAAATACGGGTCCTTTTAATCTGAAATATTTGTGCTTTTGCAGGAAAGCAAAGGACAATAAAGATCTGGTGGTTTGGGAAGAGTTTTTCTACTCCTTAATGCTGAGATGAAATCTGGGGAAATACCTCAGGTATTTTAGAGAACTTATTTGAGGGGAACTCAGAAAATTTACAATCTCCTTATTATATTAAATAATTGTATTAAAGATGAAGATTTTTTTTCTTATGCTCTTTTATTTTGAAGTGTAAACTTGCTGGCTCTTAACTGGTTCAAATATTTTGTGTTTTTTCAGCCAATAGATGGGTGTGGTGGGTCAACAGACCACTACACCACTCGGGGCTCATGCCACTCTGCCCACTCCAGATAAGTGGTCTCACTGGCTCCTCTCCAGAAGTGGCATTCAGTAACAATATGACAGGAGAAGGAAGGATTCTGAATGCTGCTGAAAAGAGATAAATGTTAAGTCTGAGCTAGAGCAGACGTTTCATTGCTGTTAATTAACATGCACAGACTTAGGGTTCTGACTGCCCTACATTCAGCTCAGCTGTATCTCTCACTCTGCTAGTAGCTTGGCTCGGTCTCTCCAAAGTCTGGGCTAAAATGCCTTTTTAGATTCTAAGGTTCCAAAAATCAGCTACGCTGTCAATTACCATAAAAGCAACTGGTTGGCAGGAACAACTTACTGAACCAGCCAAAAGAGCGAGTTTTAAGACCAAAAAAGAAAAGGAAAGAAAAAAAAAAGAGGTGTGTAGTTAGGAAAATCTTGGATGCCGTAAAACCCAAACCATGTTGAAACTTAAAGTGGGGCTATCCTCAGTTTGGACATGTGTTTCCTTATAAAGTTATGTTGAGAAACAGTTATACTAAAAACCCCTTCTATTGCAACTCGAGATGTGTAAGCACCAAGCTCTGTGGGCAAAGGGTCCGCTCGACATCGATAAATGCAATTTAGAAATGTATTAGTTCTGATACATATTCCTGAAGTAAGAGTTATAGTCATAAAAAGAGGCAAAATATGGCCAAAGCAGTTTCTCTGAGATTTTTTTTAATATTTTATTTATTTATTCATGAGAGAGAGAGAGAGAGAGAGAGAGAGAGAGAGAGAGAGAGAGAGGCAGAGACACAGGCAGAGGGAGAAGCAGGCTCTATTCAGGGAGCCCGATGTGGGACTCGATCCCGGGACTCCAGGATCAGATCCTGGGCTGAAGGCGGCGCTAAACCGCTGAGCCACCCGGGCTGCCCTTTCTCTGAGATTTTTAAAAATTTAACTAACTTACCCTAAAGTTAGGATCGCTGAAAAATATTCCACAAATGTGGAGTAGTAACTCATACCACTGAAATGTAAATAAAGAGAATGAGGATTGTTGGAACAAATCATCCTAAGATTTGTGTGAAATCAGAAAAGACCCCGAATTGCCAGGGGAATATTAAAAAATAAAACCATAGCTGGGGGCATCACAATGCCAGATTTCAGGTTGTACTACAAAGCTCTGGTCATCAAGACAGTGTGGTACTGGCACAAAAACAGACACATAGATCAATGGAAACAGAATGGAGAATCCAGAAGTGGGCCCTCAACTCTATGCTCAAATAATAGTCGGCAAAGCAGGAAAGACTATCCACTGGAAGAAAGACAGTCTCTTCAATAAATGGTGGTGAGAAAGTTGGACATCCACATGCAGAAGAATGAAACTAGACCACTTTCTTACACCACACACAAAGATACACTCAAAATGAATGAAAGATCTAAATGTGAGACAAGATTCCATCAAAATCCTAGAGGAGAACACAGGCAGCATCCTTTTTGAACTCGGCCATAGCAACTTCTTTCAAGATGCATCCACGAAGGCAAGAGAAACAAAACCAAAAATGAACTATTGGGACTTCATCAAGATAAGAAGCTTCTGCACAGCAAAGGATACAGTCAACAAAACTAAAAGACAACCTACAGAATGGGAGAAGATATTTGTAAATGACGTATCAGATAAAGGGCTAGTTTCCAAGATCTATAAAGAACTTATTAAACTCAACACCAAAGAAACGAACAATCCAATCATGAAATGGGCAAAAGACATGAACAGAAATCTCACAGAGGAAGACATAGACATGGCCAACATGCACATGAGAAAATGCCCTGCATCACTTGCCATCAGGGAAATACAAATCGAAACCACAATGAGATACCACCTCACACCAGTGAGAATGGGGAAAATTAACAAGGCAGGAAACCACAAAGGTTTGAGAGGATGTGGAGAAAGGGGAACCCTCTTACACTGTGGGTGGGAATGTGAAATGATGCAGCCACCCTGGAAAACTGTGTGGAGGTTCCTCAAAGAGTTAAAACTAGACCTGCCCTACGACCCAGCAATTGCACTGTTGGGGATTTACCCCAAAGATACAGATGCAGTGAAACCCCGGGACACCTGCACCCCGATGTTTCTAGCAGCAATGTCCACAATAGCCAAACTGTGGAAGGAGCCTCGGTGTCCATCAAAAGATGAATGGATAAAGAAGATGTGGTCTATGTATGGAATATTACTCAGCCATTAGAAACGACAAATATCCACCTTTTGCTTCGACGTGGATGGAATTGGAGGGTATTATGCTGAGTGAAGTAACTCAATCAGAGAAGGACAAACATTATATGGTCTCATTCATTTGGGGAATATAAAAATAGTGAAAGGGAATGAAGGGGAAAGGAGAGAAAATGAATGGGGAAATATCAGAGAGGGTGATAGAACATGAGAGACTCCTAACTCTGGGAAATGAACAAGGGGTGGTGGAATGGGAGGTGGGCGGGAGTTGGGGTGACTGGGTGACGGGCACTGAGGGGGGCACGTGATGGGATGAGCACTGGGTGTTATGCTGTGTGTTGGCAAATTGAACTCCAATAAAAAGAATTTTTTTAAAAAATTAAATAAATAATATAAAAATCATGTACTATGTATTTCCCTAAATTAAAGTGGAGTGAGTCAGAGCTCCAGATGCTTGACAACTGCATCCCCTCACACTGTGTCAGTTTTGGGGCCATCAATGGAGACAGCCATGGTTCAGTGTGTTTCTGATCTCAGAGGTCCCATGAGTCCCCAGGACACCAGATCAATTTTTGGAATTATTTACATACTTAGAACAATTGAGATAAAGAATAAGACTCTGGTGAACCAGGCAGATGGAAAACCTCTCTGAAGGTGACAAAAAGCCAACAGCTCTAAATCTACAGGAGCTTACCCTAAATGGACACAGCGATTCCCTGGGGCTCCCTGCTCCTACCTCCACAGTCTCTATCTTTATCTCCCCTATACTAGATCCAGGCGGGGTCACACACATATACATAAAGATTGGTTCCACAGTGACTCTACACTTCTTTCCTTTGAAGAATAGCATATGCTGCATGTCTCTAATAAGAAAGTAATACAGGTTCACTGCAGAAAATCTGGGAAAAAGTATAAGAGAGAAAGTAAAGGAAATTTAGGGAAAACTAATATAACATTTGGTTCTATGGCTTTCCAAACAGGTTTATATGTTTTTTAAAATGGGGTCATGCTGTACGTTTGCTTTTTCACTAAATTTCTACGTTTGCCTTACACCTTGTTAATAAATGATAATAATCTGCCATTTGGTCTTCCCTGATGTGAAAATGCTTTTTGCCTGTGAAATATAAACAGATTGAAAGAATTCAAAATCCAGCTTCATCCAGTTTAAACTTGAATATTGAGAGACTCAAATGTTATGAGAAGGGGTTATCTTTAGAATAATAATTACTAACTAACATTCATTGGATGCTTATTCTTATGTTAGGCATGATGCCAGGAACTCTAAAATGTTATCTGGTTAGATGCTTACAATAACCCTGTAAAATAGAATCATGGCCCTTATTTTCAAATGACACTGTAGCATAGAGGGGTCCAGAAACTCGCAAAGGACTCAGTTTGGCATTGGGGGTGGTGAGTCTTAGTGCCATGTCAGCCAAACTAAAGGTCATGTTTTTAACTACTGCATTCAATTATTCAAGTGGTCTCTATCGATAAAGTCATTTCTATACACTAACAATGAGACTGAAGAAAAAGAAATTAAGGAGTCAATCCCATTTACAATTGCACCCAAAAGCATAAGATACCTAGGAAAAAACCTAACCAAAGAGGTAAAAGATCTATACCATAAAAACTATAGAACACTTCTGAAAGAAATAGAGGAAGACACAAAGAGATGGAAAAATATTCCATGCTCATGGATTGGCAGAATTAATATTGTGAAAATGTCAATGTTACCCAGGGCAATTTACACGTTTAATGCAATCCCTATCAAAATACCATGGACTTTGTTCAGAGACTTAGAGCAAATTATTTTAAGATTTGTGTGGAATCAGAAAAGACCCTGAATAGCCAGGGGAATTTTAAAAAAGAAAACCATATCGGGGGCATCACAATGCCAGATTTCAGGTTGTACTACAAAGCTGTGGTCATCAAGACAGTGTGGTACTGGCACAAAAACAGACACATAGATCAATGGAACAGAATAGAGAATCCAGAAGTGGACCCTCAACTTTATGGTCAACTAATATTCGACAAAGCAGTTAAGACTATCCACTGGAAGAAAGACAGTCTCTTCAATAAATGGTGCTGGGAAAATTGGACATCCACATGCAGAAGAATGAAACTAGACCACTCTCTTTCACCATACACAAAGATAAACTCAAAATGGATGAAAGATCTAAGTGTGAGACAAGATTCCATCAAAATCCTAGAGGAGAACACAGGCAACACCCCTTTTGAACTCGGCCACAGTAACTTCTTGCAAGATACACCCACAAAGGCAAAAGAAACAAAAGCAAAAATGAACTATTGGGACTTCATCAAGATAAGAAGCTTTTGCACAGCAAAGGATACAGTCAACAAAACTAAAAGACAACCTACAGAATGGGAGAAGATATTGGCAAATGACGTATCAGATAAAGGGCTAGTTTCCAAGATCTATAAAGAACTTATTAAGCTCAACACCAAAGAAACAAACAATCCAATCATGAAATGGGCAAAAGACATGAACAGAAATCTCACAGAGGAAGACATAGACATGGCCAACACGCACATGAGAAAATGTTCCGCATCACTTGCCATCAGGGAAATACAAATCAAAACCACAATGAGATACCACCTCACACCAGTGAGAATGGAGAAAATTAACAAGGCAGGAAACCACAAAGGTTTGAGAGGATGTGGAGAAAGGGGAACCCTCTTACACTGTGGGTGGGAATGTGAAATGATGCAGCCACCCTGGAAAACTGTGTGGAGGTTCCTCAAAGGGTTAAAACTAGACCTGCCCTACGACCCAGCAATTGCACTGTTGGGGATTTACCCCAAAGATACAGATGCAATGAAATGCCAGGACACCTGCACCCCGATGTTTCTAGCAGCAATGTCCACAATAGCCAAACTGTGGAAGGAGCCTCGGTGTCCATCGAAAGATGAATGGATAAAGAAGATGTGGTCTATGTATACAATGGAATATTACTCAGCCATTAGAAACGACAAATATCCACCATTTGCTTCAACGTGGATGGAACTGGAGGGTATTATGCTGAGTGAAGTAAGTCAATCAGAGAAGGACAAACATTATATGTTCTCATTCATTTGGGGAATTTAAATAATAGTGAAAGGGAATATAAGGGAAGGGAGAAGAAGTGTGTGGGAGATGTCAGAAAGGGAGACAGAACATAAAGACTCCTAACTCTGGGAAAAGAACTAGGGGTGGTGGAAGGGGAGGAGGGCGGGGGATGGGGGTGAATGGGTGACGGGCACTGAGGGGGGCACTTGACGGGATGAGCACTGGGTGTTATTTTGTATGTTGGCAAATTGAACACCAATAAAAAATACATTTATTATAAAAAAAATAAAGTCACTTTTGAAGACCATGACAAGGACAAGGCTTAACATGCTGTTTACTAGAAACCCTACTGAATGACAACCTATTAAAAATCTATTAAGAATCTTTTTTTTTCTTTTTGTTAGTATTATAGACCACAGAGATGCAAAGAGACTTTGTTTCCAGCTTATGATTTAATCTGTAAAGTAAAAAAGTCTATCCAAATCACAGAATAGGGACTCTAAGCTCTCTTGAGCTCTCTCCCATGCTTTAATTAGATTGACATTTTAATAGATGTGATATCCTTCTAATCACTCTTCTATTGCCCAGAGTGAATTACTGCTAAATAACTCCTAGACAGCTGTGGCTACATCACTTTTAGAAGAAATTTTTGTGGTTAGCCTCTCTTTGGGGTAGTCAGAGCTTCTGAATGAGTAATGATAAATCATTCTAAGTGATGTTTGCCTCAGCAGGAAGGAAAAAAATACCCAACAACCTGCAACACGTATCTGTTGATGACTGAACTGCTTCTTCCAGATCCACTATGACCAGAAGTGAGTTCTACTTCAAAACTTTAGCATGACAGGAAGAGATTGCAATTGAGCTTGGCGAGTATCAAGGACACTGCTTGCAGAAGAGTTATTGAAGACTGAGTTTCGACAGCCTTGAGACGAGGGAGTTGTGCAAGCTTTCTGAATAGTGAGAATTATAAAATGAAACCCACCTCATCTTCATGGATAGAGTTACAATTTTTTCCCTTTTGCAATATACTAGCTAAATTATTTATTCTGAGGCCTTAAAGAACGAGTGGCTTCCAAAGTCATTTCAGAGTTTGAAGAAAAATCTTTTCCAAAAATTAAGCCAGTGTTTCCTCCAGCCATGACTTCCACCATCTGGCCATAGATTCTTTTCCTTCCTGCTACCTCTCATGTGGGCTGGCCCCTCACTATGGCTAATGATGCCCAGATGTCCTGGATCCACAGGGTCCCCACCTTCAGCTGCCTGTCAATGCATCATCTCCTCTAACTCCTGCCAGGAAATAAAAATTAGAAACCACATCCCTCTCTTCTGGACCAATAGCAAAGAGCTCCCTGGTCAGGGTAGGGTAAGCTGACATCTCAAAGCTTTCAGGGTAGGTTATATTTCCATTAAGAACAACAGAATATCTTTATTTTTCCAGCAGTACCCATGAAGGCACAGACCCCAGCAGTCTGTGTGCAAACCTGTGAAACTGTTGCTTGGCTCCTTATCAGTTAGGGAGTCTAGCCTTGATGGCTTTCCTTGCTATGCAGAGCATAAGAACTTGAGACTAATGGCTCCTTGTTAATTCCAAGTGGTACCTTTGTTATTGTAAAATGCACAGGTATTCTGACGCATCAATCTAGGCTGGAGGACTAAAGGTGAAGGAAGTGGGACTTATAATTTGAAAGGAACTTTTCAAATAAGCAGAGTACCACCCATCTGTCATGCGTTAACTTCACTTTCAATCTTTTTCACTAAATATTCTTGATGCTAAATTGTTCTGCGTAATCCCAATCTACCAAGATTGCTCCTCTGTGATCTCAAAGGTTCCACCTTTCCAAAGTCTAAGACTTTCACTTTGAAACTTCACTTTGAAAATGAGAATGCTGTCTATGGGGAGGAAATTGTTGGTGAGTGACCAGAAAGGGGGTTTGGAAATGTTAAATATTCTCATTTCTGTCCTTAGTTCATTGTTATTAACTACAAGGCTGGTCTAGTGTGAGGCACAGAGACAGTTTAGTGCAGTGGTTGGAGCCCAGACCCTGGAACCAGACAGCAGGAGTTGGACTCTTGCTCTACTACTTACTATCTCAGCTGACCAGCTGCTTGACTTCCTTGTGCTTCAGCTTTCTCACCTATAATGGGTCTAATAGCACAAGACTCATAAACTTCTTTTGAGGACCATATGACTGAATATTTTCTAAAACAGAAGAGAGCTTGAGCACTTACACCAAGCACTATATAAATCCTCATAAAATTAAAAAAAATTAACCTCCTCTCACTTTACTTTTTACATCTAGAATATAGGGTTGAATGTAGTCACCCGTAAAAGAGTATTGTTCAGAGATTTAATAAGAAAACCATTATGTAAGAACAAAATATTTTAACTCTGGGCAAAGTCCATCAGCTCAGATTAATGGATTAAGTGTGCAGAATCTATCATCTTCAAGGACAAAATGATGCTACTTTGTGCCAAACTATCACAACATGCCAAGACAAAGAGGACTGGAGCCACATGAAAGAAGAGCTGCAAATTTGAAGTGTCTAATGGATGTCGTTACTTCATTTTCACAAGGGGAATATTGGAGATGTTACCCAAAATGTTTCATCCATGAAAGCTACGTTTCCAGCCAAAGTCTCAGAAAATGACTTCCTAACTATGCATGAATAACTCCCTGTGTGTTGCAAGGAGCATTAATTGTTTATAAAAGCACTCCATTTACATGCCAGTTGGGCTACTAGTTTTGAAAACTGGATGGACTTACTAATTCTTAGCTAACCCTTAATTCTGGCCCAAAGTTGACATTGATATTCATCCTCTAAGTTCTTCAGTAGCACAAGAACTCTTTTTCCCGAGATCAATGATATAGCTGCCACACTGCAGTTCTAGAAGGTTGACTTGTCAAATGAATGTGTAGCTGCATAGTGTTAGGTTGTGAAGTATTAATAGGTCTATCTTCAATAAAAAGAAATGGAAAAATATGCATTTGTAATGATCTAGAAACTGGCTGGAGAGTCTGGCTCCATCCATGTATTTTCTTTTTCTTTTTTTTCCATCTATGTATTTTCAAGCTCTTCAATATCTCTGAGAAACCATCAAAAAGTATTTTTCCTTTGATATATGAACTGTAGTGTATCTTTGAATTGGCTCACATTTTTGCCATGCTTTTCAAATTCCTCAAATTACCATCTCCAGAAATGGCACTAGAGACTAGGAGACCTTGCTGTTAAACCTGTCTGACTGCATTAACACCAGAAATGACACAATAAAAGAGATGACGTTCACAAACTTCTTGGATCTTTCCGAGGAGTAGCAAATGACAGCTTCTCTACTCACAGTTCATCTGCTGTATTTATTAATAGAAAAGAAACATATTTTAGACACAAGATGAACAGGATTACTAGTCCTTCCACTTTTCAAATACATTTCAACGTTAATACATTTAAAATGTTAAAACTGTACTTGGCATGTCAGTGTTCTATGTTCACACATTTCTACATTTAAAGGTTCTGCGATTTTCTGCTTTTCATTTCAGAAACAGTCATTTAAAGTCTAAAGTGGAGTAGGGATGGGCTTTGAAATGAAGATTGGGAAGATTTTTGCTGATGGTATTGAAGGGCATGAGAATTTTAAGAAGGAACTAGGCTTAAAAGGAAGATAAAATCCTTCTGGTGCCTTGGCTGTGGCTAGAGGTTCAAGAGCACTAGTCTAAAGGTCTTCTGATGTCCCATTTCGATGAAATCCCACCACCACCATGACCACCCCTCCACCTCTGCCATTTAAATCTTGCCAGAGGTATCCACTCTAAATTTCGTCCAGAAATCTACATCCAAACACATTTATTAAATTCCAAAAACATACAGATCCTAATCCACTATTATCACCTAAATTTAGAATACAAGAGATTTATAGGGAAAAAATGGGAAAAATTGCTGCATAGTAATAAGTTGATCTGTTTGAAGGGAAAACAAAAACATTTTATAGATCAAAAAACCATCTTTTTGTATCATAATTTTTTGAAGCACAAGATATGTCCTGGGACCATAGGAAAACAGCCGACTCACCAGGCATGCAGCCTTGGGCAAGCTATGCACACTGCGTCTAAGTGTCTTTCCCTACAGAATGGGGACAGCAGTAACCCTACTTCCCTGGGTGGCTGTGAGGGTTAAATGAGGTAGTGAGTACTGAACTCTTGGAACAATTCCTGGTCCATGGTAAAGGCTATGGCATCACGATTCCTGAAGTGAAGAAGCAATGGTGTCACCCTTCACCAGCCACAGGAGCTGCTCCAAGTTCCACGGAGGTGCTAGCCCTATATGTGCTTTCTGCTATCACACCCTAGCCTCTAACCTGTCTTCTTGAATGCTGTAGAGAGGAGAATAATACACACAGGGAACCTCTCCAAAGGGCAGGCTCCTGGATCCCGTCTCTGAGACTGTGACTCCATAGGTCATAGAGATGCCAGGAATGTGCCTTTGAATGAGTTCCCCAGGTGCTCTAATATATGGCTGCCCGGGGAGAAAAACTGCTGCAGAGCATCACAATATGTGCTGCCGAAGTGAGCACTGCTGCAGAGCATTAGAAGTGGTTGTGTTTGGTGCAGGAATTTCTGGGTTTCACTCAAGTGTAGCAGCAAATGTACAATTTCTTCAGTTTTTCTCAAAAATCATTATGGATTCTTAATGTTCCAACAAAGATCAAATAACAAGGCTGTATTTAACAAACTAAGTTCTTGATTCTATCTTCATGTGAATAGAAGATATAACACTATTGTTGGAAAATATTTTTCAGAAATTGGTGCTCCAGCTTCAGAGATAGTTTTCATTGCCTATTTTTACTGAAATATGAATATAATGCCACTAAAAATGCCTTTTTTGGGGGAGAGATAAAACATTTCACTTTACTTGCATTGCTTTTCCCCAGTTATTACAATTTTTAATATACTATGACATATAATTCAGGGACAGTCATTACAAATACAAACTAGAGAAAAAAGAAACCCAAGATTTTTGCTGTAATATATTACAGAATATTTCAGAATAATCAAATCATCCTCTTTCTTCTAATTGGAACAGTGATGGTAACAATATACTGTTATAAGATCTGTGTTTTCTGTTTTGAAAACAAACATGTTGGCCCAACTGTATATTGCTGTGGTGGTGGGACCTTTTATTTTTGTAACTCTTGTATTTTTTTATCTTTCCTTTGGGAAAATAGGGTGACAGATAGTAATCCACATGGGATGATTAAAAACTAATTATTCAACGTAACATAGATTTTTTTTCTTTCTAGGGTAGGATAATATGCTTTTAAAAACTAAAGTAAACTTAGTTTCTGCTGCTCTTAGTAGAATGTTTTATTCACGGCTGCCTCAAAAAGAACAGAGCATTGTTTTATTATACATCAACATAGTGATGAGGTTTTACAAACAGTTTTTGGTTGTTTTTAATGTTATTTTTATAGCAGCCCTGAGACATAACTAGAGCTATATGATCTCTAAAGAGGAACAAGGTTAAGGGTACAGAGGGCGCCTGGGTGACTGAGTTGGTTAAGCATCTGCTTTCAGCCCAGATCCTGATCCCAGGGTCCTGGGATCGAGTTCTGTATTGGGCTCCCTGCTCTGTGGGAAGCCTGCTTCTCTCTCTCCTTCTGCCTGCCACTCCCCTTGCTTGTGCTCTCTGTCCAATAAATAAATAAAATCTTAAAAGAAAAAAGGATATAGGGTACAGAACCACTATGCAAAAAGCGGGCTACCACCAAGGCCAAAATCACTGAAATTGAATGCAGTGGAAATGATGTTGAATGTAGCTGTGAAGTAGGATTGAGAGGGTCCTGTCCAGGCCTGTGGGTGGCTTTGCTCTTGAACAAAGGCAAAATGTCAGAGCATCTTCTTGGACCAAAGGACTGCAGTGAACCAAAGTGCAAATGGTGGTCACCTCAAAGCCACCTAATGGTTGATGGGCAGGCAGAGAACAGAGAATGGCCCAGGTGTCTGTGGAAGGGTGAGCTGAGAATGTTCCTTTCCAGAGCATGTAGACCCATCCTGTGCCGAGACCCAACTGCCAATGGCCTACCAAAATTATATATAGTGAATAAAAAGGGTCACTAAAATAATAAAGTTCCATACCACAGCCTTAAGAAATGTAATATTCAGGAAAGGTACTTCTGTGAGCTTCACAAGATATTAAAAATATAGAACTTAATCATGGAAACAAAGAAATGATAAAGAGAAAGCAAGCACCCATATACATCAAAAAACAAAACAAAACACAACACCAGATCTCAATGACCATCAGGGAAGAAGGAGAACAAATATAATATACAGAAAAATTCTTGCAAAGCCATTTCATGAAAATTTAAGTACAAAAGAATGGCATGTTTTCATGATTTAAATATATTTAAATGCAAGCAGCTGCCATACATATTGTCTTATAAATGTTATGTGCTGTGGTTTGTAAATAAGGCACCTTAAAAATAAAAAGAAAATATTTATTTTATCATTAAATATTATTTAGAGAAAAGAACAATGAAACTAAAACTTTCTCAAGGCTAAAAGTAGTCCTCTGCCATTCCTTATATTTTCTACCTTTTACCATAATTTTGAGACTTTAGAAAGAAATGTAGCATTTTAACAATCAATAACATAAATCAATTTTAGACAAAAGAGAGAAAGGGAGGGAAAGGCAGGGGGCTGTGCAAAAAAGAAAAAGAAAGCAAAAGTTACATTTCCAGAACAAACTAGATCCACTTACCCACATTTTTGTTTCTGGTGATGGAATACACTATATACATTCTCAAAATGATTTAAAAATTAAATTTTCCAATTCTAAATTCTCTTCAGACATCCAGAATTAGATGGTGAATGAGCAACGAGAAACAGATAGTCATTATTGCCTTGAATCAAAATGATATAAAAGAGTCTGGCTTTCCGGTGGTCATCGAGACAGTGTGGTACTGGCACAAAAACAGACACATAGATCAATGGAACAGAATAAAGAATCCAGAAGTGGACCCTCAACTTTATGGTCAACTAATATTTGATAAAGGAGGAAAGACTATCCACTGGAAGAAAGACAGTCTCTTCAATAAATGGTGTCAGGAAAATTGGACATCCACATGCAGAAGAATGAAACTAGACCACTCTCTTGCACCATACACAAAGATAAACTCAAAATGGGTGAAAGATCTAAATGTGAGACAAGATTCCATCAAAATCCTAGAGGAGAACACAGGCAACACCCCTTTTGAACTCGGCCACAGTAACTTCTTGCAAGATACACCCACAAAGGCAAAAGAAACAAAAGCAAAAATGAACTATTGGGACTTCATCAAGATAAGAAGCTTTTGCACAGCAAAGGATACAGTCAACAAAACTAAAAGACAACCTACAGAATGGGAGAAGATATTGGCAAATGACGTATCAGATAAAGGGCTAGTTTCCAAGATCTATAAAGAACTTATTAAACTCAACACCAAAGAAACGAACAATCCAATCATGAAATGGGCAAAAGACATGAACAGAAATCTCACAGAGGAAGACATAGACATGGCCAACACGCACATGAGAAAATGTTCCGCATCACTTGCCATCAGGGAAATACAAATCGAAACCACAATGAGATACCACCTCACACCAGTGAGAATGGGGAAAATTAACAAGGCAGGAAACCACAAAGGTTTGAGAGGATGTGGAGAAAGGGGAACCCTCTTACACTCTTGGTGGGAATGTGAACTGGTGCAGCCACTCTGGAAACTGTGTGGAGGTTCCTCAAAGAGTTAAAACTAGACCTGCCCTACGACCCAGCAATTGCACTGTTGGGGATTTACCCCAAAGATACAGATGCAATGAAATGCCAGGACACCTGCACCCCGATGTTTCTAGCAGCAATGTCCACAATAGCCAAACTGTGGAAGGAGCCTCGGTGTCCATCGAAAGATGAATGGATAAAGAAGATGTGGTCTATGTATACAATGGAATATTACTCAGCCATTAGAAATGACAAATACCCACCATTTGCTTCTACGTGGATGGAACTGGAGGGTATTATGCTGAGTGAAGTAAGTCAATCAGAGAAGGACAAACATTATATGTTCTCATTCATTTGGGGAATATAAATAATAGTGAAAGGGAATATAAGGGAAGGGAGAAGAAGTGTGTGGGAGATGTCAGAAAGGGAGACAGAACATAAAGACTCCTAACTCTGGGAAATGAACTAGGGGTGGTGGAAGGGGAGGAGGGCGGGGGATGGGGGTGAATGGGTGACTGGCACTGAGGGGGGCACTTGACGGGATGAGCACTGGGTGTTATTCTGTATGTTGGCAAATTGAACACCAATAAAAAATAAATTTATTATTAAAAAAAAGAGTCTGGCTTTCATACATAAGAGTAAACAAACTACATATTTTTGTCATGAAAGTACAAAATAATTGTGCTTTTGGGTGGCTGGGGTGGAGAAGGCTAATGATAGCCAGGAAAACCATACATTCCTTCTACTATCCCCAAGCTCTTGTAGGTAAGTTAGGTAAGTGGCCTTCTCCCCTTTTTAATAGGATGTGGTACTTCTAGTCACTTTTCCACACTCAGGCGTTGGAAGCAAGAAGAGGGATTGGTATTCAAGGGAAGACTAGTTTTTTTATCAAAAACAAAGAGCTGGGTAGGCCTCTGCTCCTAGAAGAGTGCCATAGCACCATTGTTCATGACATTTCCTATTGTTTTGGATGTCTATCTCCTTAGACGCACACCCAGGTAATGCCCAGCATGAATGCACCACTCTTTGTTTTGCATACAGTTTGCACATAGGTTCACAGCCAAGGGAGCTGAAGGCATCTACTGAGCATAGGAGGAGTAACAATCCTTCTTAGGCCACCCAGAAAGGGAGCTGAACACAAGACATTACAAAACACATATGAAGAAGTGAGCCACTGTTTAAGGCCTCAGGGCAGCAGTTAATTACACAGACCTCAGCATAAGATGAGAACAGGAGGTGAGAAGGTGGAGTTGGCAAGTAAGTCTTTTTAGAAAAAGTATTTCTTTTATTTTCCAAACTTGAAGTATCTGGATACATTATCTAGTTGATTTTCAGCCTGCTTTAGGAGGCTTATAAAAACCATTCTATAAAATAATTGTTTATTAGACAACATAACATATTGATTCTTACTCAGACAAGAAGGTGGCCAATAATACTCTCAAAGTGAAAGTAGTAAGGAATCTGTATTTGAGTTGACTTATAAGAGTCTGTAGGAGAAGAATAAAGAAACGAAAGATGAGCAGTAATGAAGAGCCCTTGGTAAAAATACATTTAATTATTCATACAACTAATGATTGTAAAAATAAAAATTGGCAGGGCTAGGAAAAGCAGAAAGTGGGCCTAGAAATAGAAAAGAGATTATCTTATACTGAAGAAAAGAGGAAGTAATAGGAGTTGCGTGGGGCAAGTGTTGGAAGCACCTATCAAAAGGTTGCTTTAGAAATGGGAGTCAGAGTTCGTGACTAATTGAAGAATTTTTCAAATGGAATTTCAAGCTAATTTTAGAAATATTTGAGGCACAGAGAGAATAACCAATTAGTTGCTCAATTCGTCCAGCTGCTTTTAATGGGATTTGTGCCTTTGTTTTGGTTTATCATGAATTGAGCACACCTGTTCTCTGCTAATAGTACAAACTGTGAAGGGTAGACTCACTTAACCACACTTGATTCCCTCAAAAGTAAAGTACACTGGAAAAAGGATAGATTTAGAAGCAGAGAGCTTGGGGTCTGAATCCCAGTTCTGTTGTATATTAGCATGTGGTCTGAGACAAGTTACCTAATCTCTCTAAGCCTCATTTTTTTCATCTGTAAAATAGATACAAAAAAATACTGAACAATGAGGACTATTGTAGAAATTATAAATAAGCACTGTAAGACATAAGGTACCCAGTAATACTTAATACATAGCAGTTATAATTATTCCACAATTGGAAATACTCTGCAGTGGCAGCAACCTTTTGTGAATATTGAAGATTTATCTTGAAGTGGAGCAGATAAGTAACAGAACAATTTGAAATAGCTTTTGTATTTGAATTATCTAAGCTAGGTCAAGGGCAGCCATGTTATGTCTACGATGCTCAAGTGTAGAGAATTCTCACAGGAGCAAGGTTGCATATTATGAAGGCTTCGGTTTTGCAATGTCTTGGAGACTATCACTTCAGTTGCTTGGTAGCCATAATACTCAACACTTGAGGATGGAATCTTTGGTGAGAGTGAGAATGAGCATACCAAGACAAATTACAGGATTATGTCAGCAACTGGTCTTTTGCTGCTCATTTTGGGGTTGACGCATGTAAGCTATTGGACCAGTGGCTTATATATGTTACCCATGTAATCATATAGGCATGTTGGAGTATTTACTCTTAAATGCTTAGAGAAAGTATTACATGTGAAGACCCTTATTCAAGGTAGACTACAGCACCAGAATTTGAGAAAACAGCTTTGGAAATTCCTAATTCTTATAAGCTACTTCCCTAATATTTATTATTAAGGATTTCCTATGAAGATATAACTAACTAGTATATCTGTCCTTTTCACAAGGAATAAACTAATGACTTACATCATATTTAAAAGGCCTTAACTGTATCACTGTTTCATCTTAACTATACTTGAATCCTTAAATTCTTGATTGACTGGAGCAAGAATATATAGATTATTTCAAATACTCTTGATATTTTACAAAGAGACTGATGATTATTAAAAAGTTCTTCCCACTAATGACCAAATGAACAAAATACTTATTTTTCTTGAAATTTTTTTGCCATCTCTGAATGGTTGACACTTTGATAGAGAATGTACAACTACACTACAGTGAATCTGAAGTTATCCAAGTGAAAACCAAATTATCTTTTTGTACCAAATGTAAAATTATACTTTGTACATATTATTTTATCACCCTAAATCCCCCCTGCCTTTTGGGGGCATAAGTAAGGGCCAGGTTAAGTGAACACAATTCAGGTGATGATAATGTTAACTGAGCATCTTGCAAGTTGTAAGTGTGCAATTTATTTCATTTCCCTTTTGTGTGCACATATCATTTCCTTCATTTATAATATAGAAATTGAGACTCAGAAAAAATGACTGTCAAGTCCAAGGCCAAGTTGTTAGTAAACACTAGGACTAGTACTAGAAGCCACATCTTTTAAGCACAACAGAATTTGCTCTTCTCCAAGTTGTCTTTATTTACTTTTTCATGAGTCCATGGTTCATACAGCAAACATTTACTGAATGCATCTTATATGCCAGGCACTGTGGTAGGCCCTAGAAATACGAATCACCAATGGATCTCATCCCTAAGCAACTCACACTTTGATAAATGAATGACAACAGCTCCTTTTGCCAAGTGCTCTGGGAGCAAGGAGGAGGAGGGAGCAAAGGCAGGGGTAGGAGCTGGTGGTCCTGAAAGGAAAAGATATCCCTGAGCAGCAGATAGAGGCCTTGAGCAGCTGCAGCTGCAAGCAGTCTCCTCTATTCACACTAGCATGCCCAGCCAGTGTTATCATTATCTGAGTACCAAGTCCCAGAAAAGATGGGAAAAGGACAGGTCCGGGGAAAGATGAGCAGGAATTACTCAGGTGAAGAAGATGGGGGAAAAGCATTCCAAGGGAAGGGAATGGCTGCTGTATGAAAGCACGATGTCATGACATTATATGGCTCCTTTGGGAGACTCTATTTGGTGTAGCTGAAACGAATGAGGTGGGCGGCAGGGCAGTAGGGAAGTGAACCAAGAGAGATTAGCAGAGGCCAGGCACTGTGAGGTTTATGGTTTTGGGTGCATCCTGCAAGGTACAGGAAGTGAGTGAAGGGTATTTACCAGTGCTATGATCAGATGTGGATCATAGAAAGCTCCCTCTTGCCGTAGTGGAAAACCAGATTGGAGGAGCCAGGTGGGATCATGGCAGGAACCTAAGGCAGAAGTGAAGAGTCCTGGGATTAAGGACGGAACAGTGAGGATGACAAGCCAAGATTTGAGAGATAGGGGGGCAGACTTGTTGAATGTCTAGATAGGTGTAGAGATGGGAGTCAGGAGTTTGAGATGTCCCTTAAATTTCTGACTGGGATGAATGGATGGACAGTGATGATATCCTCTGAATTTGGGAAGAAAGGGAGAAAAGGAAATGTCCCTTTAGAGGAGGAGGGACATAATGAGTGATTCTGACATGTTGAGTGTATGAGGTGCTTTGAGGACTTACAAGTGTGGATGCTGGGTTGATGCCATCCTTAACATAGAACACTGTGTTTCTGGATGACTTACAGAAATTTTTTGATATTTTCTACTCAAAGCATTTATTTTAACATGGAAATTCATCAGCATATAGGAAAAGCAGCTATACAAATAAATAAGGATGAGTCTTATATGAATCTAACTACAGAATAATATTTTAGCACATAGATCTAAACATTTTCCCATTTGTTAATATTTTTCAACACGTGATTTAAAAAGTCTAAGATACCAAAGTCTTAAAAGATAAATTATTTAAAAATCTTTATTAGTCACACACCCTTAAAACATTTGCATTTGCTCTGAGAGGGAAATATACACCCAAAGGGTGAAGGAGAAAAAAATAGTTTCCTTAAGTGAAGGAATGGGAAGAACAGAAGATCTATCTGGCCACTTGCCAGAGAATATTGAAAAGCTGGACATTTCAAGACAAATCTCCACTAATCCATCTTTTACCAAAGTTCTCACTTAAAGTCCACTTTTTGACATGAAATATTTAATAGGAACTTATTTTAGCCACAAAGTGCCCTTAAAAAAATGTAATACTGGGCTCCTTACTCGGCTAAAAGAAGAAGGTATGAGAAGAAACTTGCATTTAAAAAAAGGAAAAAGGGGACTTGAGGAAAGCCTTGACCAGTTAATGAGAGTTTCTATTGAAAACTGAAAGCTAATGACAACACAAAGTTTCTTTGCTATTTAGGACAGATGTTTCTTAAAGAATGGATAAATCAATAAAGTTCATTTTCTATTGGCATCTGGAACCACAATTTTAATCTGTTGAAATGGCACAAAGACAAAGAACAAAATACAAATAAACACAAAAAGGTTTTCTGTAGAAAGGAGCACCTTTTAATTGGCTTTCACCCTCACAGTTTATATTCAGCTCCCTAATGGGGAATAAACTCCCTCAGGAAGGTGACTTTTTGTTGGGTGCGTGCATGATGTTCATTTGTCTTGCATCTAAAAATTAGAACATAACAAGCTTCTAATCATCACCTGTTAATTCAAAACAAAAAGAATTCTTTTTTTTTTTCCATTGAAAGCAGATTGTAGTAAAAAAAAAAAGGCAGCATTCTCCAAGGTCATATGCTGTTGGCAAAGCTCAAAAAAACCTTGTAGTCCAACTTGCTTATGTTCAGCTGTGTTTACTTAGACTTAACATGACAAAGTCTGCCTCTGATTATGCTGTGCAGTCATCTGCCCACAGATAAATAGGTATTACACAAACTTTTGGAGAGAATGACATTTGGCCTCCATAATTTTGGAATAATTTACTATGTACCTTCAACTTAAAACACCAAAATGATCCACAATATGTTTTTGGGAATGAAGCATAAATATTTCATTTTACAAAGGGAGCAGTCTCCATGACCTTTATGGATTTTAGGTGATTTACTAACAAAGTATGGTACTGGTTTGGAAGGTGTGGGGTAGCTCTGCAACAGGCAGTTTGAGGCAACATTTATTTCAGTCTTTTCAATAACCATCAAGATTTCAAGGAATTTCTGTAAACAAACTGTCACTTAAAGAAAATAACTTTCCATCATTTTTTGCAACAAGTCTCCAGAACAGAACATGCATATAAAAATAAGAGTTAACTAAATTATTTCCAGAGACTGCATCTTGGAGTAATGTTTACACTATTGGTAGAAAGCAAAAGCTCAATGTTTTACCACCATATCTTACAGTAAATGCAAAATTTTGCTTTTGGAGTAATGTAAACCATTTCCACAGCATACAGTCTGTTCCTGATTACCTAAGAATTGATTCTGACCCATCATATTTACTTTGCTTGCTGTTGTATTTACATAATAAAAGATACACAGACTTTCCTCTCCAAACTAAGATTGTTTCAAAGGTGGAAGTACTTATTATATTCCCCAGCTATCAATCAATAAACCAATCAATCAACAGATCTTTACTGTATTTTGCTAACAGCTGGTAGTACAGTAGTGAACGAGAGGGAGATGGTTCTGTCTTCTGAAAATTATCTAATGCGAAAAATGATAAATGGAACACGTGCTGTCACTTTCTGGGTTACCTAGTTTAATTTACATAATTATGAAGAGTTTTCCTCCACAGAAATGAATATATTTTCAACCCTGAGTCTTGTTTTATTATTGAATTAACTTAGGAATATAGCCCTTCATTTAGAATGTGGTCTGTCAAGGGAGCCATGAATATTCAGCTGTGCCAGCTCCCTTTACCAGTTCAGGACACATCTGTAAAAAGGTTAGTTTTGACTGATTCATTTAATACTTTCTAGTTTGACCTTTATTCTAATTTACTGAATTTGCTTTGATACACACTCTGTAAAGTGAAATAAGGTAAAGGATGGCACTGCTACTCTTCTAGCAACTGCCACTTACATTTAATAAGCAAAGATTTCCAAAAGCCTTTCCCTCTAAAGAACTGAATAGATCTATGTACCTTATGCCACATTCCCCCACTGTTTTCTTACTGACTTTGGGATTCACAAACAATGATTTTAGGAATACACACACACACACACACACACACATTCATATATGCATATGTTTTCAAATGTGTATGCCTTTAAGGTTAGGAAACAAATCCATAACATGTGCTGGAGACTAGTGTCCTGCTCACACCAATCTCTACAAGAGCATATATGTAGGCCTCATCAGCTTTATTTTTTTTAAGATTTTACTTAATTATTCAAGAAAGACACAGAGAGAGAGAGAGAGGCAAAGACATAGGCAGAGGGAGAAGCAGGCTCCATGCAGGCAGCCCGCTGCAGGACTTGATCCCAGGACTCCAGGATCACAACCTGAGCCGAAAGCAGATGTTCAACTGCTGAGCCACCCAGGCGTTCCAGGCCTCATCAGCTTTCAATGCAAAACTGCATCCACAATCATTCTAGAAAGGGCAGATTCCCCAGATTCGACGTGTAGTCAGAGAACTGAATCCAGGAAAATGAGGGAGTATGAAATTCTCTTCTGAAGCCCAGCCACATGACCAAGCCACTGATGGAACAGCAAGCCCAGTGAGGAAGGCTGCTGCTCTAGAGAGAAAGAAATTACTTTCACAGCTTGATACCTAGGTCCTATGATAGCTGCCTCAAAGAGGAAGGTAAATGATGTTAGAAAACATGGGGGATGTACAAATGACCACACAGTTTACTTTCCGAGCATGGGAGCTGTGGGGCCAGTTGATATATTAAAGTAATGAAAACCCTTTAAGTTATGCAGCCACTTGCTGGGGGATTTCTTATTAAGGAAAAGTAAATTTGCAAGTCTTATTAGATTGGACCAAGACATAACGCTGCACAAAAACTAGCACGAATTCCTTTTCATTTTAAAAAAGGAATTTGTAAGTCCTATATGTGCAAATTATCTGACATTCAGTCAGGGCTATCAGGCAGCAATATTATGTCTAAGAAAAGAATGGCAGACATCAGTATCTCCACACATGCAGTTTGCTCTTTAAAACACCGAATTTAACACAGAAGAAAATGTTAGTTAGCAGATCACTTGACGGGAATTAGTTTGCAGAAGATATGTAGTTGAATCAAACTTATATGGCTCTCTCAATGTTAACCAAAGTTGGAAGAAAAAAAAAAAAAGGAAAGCTTTCACAACCAAAAATCTTGAAAAATTTCCTATATTTTCTGGTTTCATTTTTCCCAGAACTGAAACACCACAAAATAACATCACCTCAGTGCACTCACTTCCAGCTCAGTCAGGAAGTGCTGAGGTACATAAACATTTTTTATTTCACTTTTTTACAAGAAGGTGACCAACATTTTCTTAGCCTTCCAAAAAGCTTCAGGTTTGGAATACATTTTGGTTAAATGTCAGCAAAGGAATTTGCTCATCGTTCAAAAAGCACTTTTTCTTTCCAACTTTGGAATATATGTAGAAACTGTGTTGTGAATGGAATTACCAAAAAGGCTTGGAGCCACAAAGGGAAATCTAGTTTTACAATTCCGAAAAGAGTTGTGTAGGGAAGCCTTCTGTATGGGAGGAAACAGGATGAACAAAGGACATTCATATAGCACAGCTTGTCAAGTGCTTTCACAACCATTAGCAACAGCTCTGGGAGGTAGGACATTTTCTCTCCCTCATTTAAAGATATGGAAATAAATCAGAGAAGTTAAATGATTTATCTAATGTTTTTCAGTTAATGGTAGAGAAAAAATATCTGAACCCAGATCTTCAAAGTCTAAGGCCATAACTAGAAGGCGCAGATTGAAAACCAAACGCCAGCATTGTGCATACTGGGAAAAAGCTAGAAGTCTTGCCAAGGTGTATCATCATCACTATTATTTAACACTGTATGTAGAGGTACAAGTCAATGCAATAAGCCAGGGAAAGAACTCATGGCAAAAATTTCAGCAGGAGGTAAAACCATCACTGTTTGCATGTAATATAACTGTATTGCTAGAAAACATAAGAAAGTCTACTAAAAGGCCTACAAAAATAATAAGCAAATTTATTGCGGTAGCAGAGTATAACAACATATACAAATCAATGGCATTCTCATATAAAAAGCAACAACCAGTTAGAAAAATGTGATGGAAGAAAGGACTCTACTTACAACAACAAAGCAGCAAAAAGATAAAATGCCTATGAACAAATTTAACAAGAAATATGCAAGACTTATTTAGAACATTTTAGAACCCTCCTAATGGCAGCAAAAGAAGCTATGGACAGACATATCAAGTTTTTGGATAAGATGATTCTACATCCTAAAAATATCGATTTTCTGTAATTAATTTGGAAATATAACACAATTCCAATAAAACTAACAAAATAGTTCTTTTTAGTAGACAGGTTGATCCTAAAATTAATATGGAAAAACAAGCAACAATAGCTAGAAAAACTGAAAAAGGAAAAATGAGAATAAACACAGCCATATATTAAATGTATTCTAAAGGCTCACTAAAACAGTGTGGGACTTTCTAGTAAAAGAGTAAAAAAAAAAGAAGTCAGTAGAGGAGAATAGAGAGATAAGATAGGCTCAGTTTAAAATGTGGTATTCCTGGGGATCCCTGGGTGGCTCAGCGATTTAGAGCCTGCCTTTGGCCCAGGGTGTGATCCTGGAGTCCCGGGATTGAGTCCCACGTCAGGCAACCTGCATGGAGCCTGCTTTTCTCTCTCTCTCTCTCTCTCGAATAAATAAAGAGAATCTTTTAAAAAAAAATAAAAATAAAATGTGGTATTCCCATCAGGGAAGAAGGAAAAAGACAAATGGATCAATAAGTGGTATTAGGATAACTAAGTAGCTGTATGGGAAAAAAATTGAGTAGTTTTTCACATTGTATGATACCATATGTCAAATTAAGATGCATTCCTAAAAGATTTAAGGTAAAAATTGAGACCCATAGAAATATTGGAAGAAAACTTGTGACACCCCCTTTAAAGCTGTGAAGGGAGGAAGTTCTATCACTTAAAATCTAGAAGCCATACAGAGACAGATTATTAAATATAATTACAGTTTTTTAAAGACTACACGAGGAAAAAATCAAAATGAAAATAAGAACATATGTAATTAATAGAGACAAAATATTTATTACTCACAAGTATCTCCCTACTCCATAAAGTGTTCTTCAAATTAATAAAACATTATCCACAAGAGAGTCCCATAGCAAAAAGAGTATGAATATATATACACACAGGGAGAATGAAATTTTGTGACTGCCTTATTTCACTTAAAAAAATGTCTTTAAGGTTCATTCATTTTGTAGTGTGTGTCAGAATTTCCTTCCTTCTTAAGGCTGAATACTCTTCCATTTTATGTATATGCCACATTTTCTTTATGCATTCATCTGTCAGCAGACACTTGAGCTGTTTTCACCTTTTGGCTATTATGAACAACACTTCTATGAATGTGGGTGTTACAAACATCTGCTTGAGTCCCTGTTTTCAGTTCTTTTGCATATATATATCCAGGAGTAAAATTGCTGGATCATATGGTAATTCTATTTCTGCTTTTCTGAGGAACTAGCATACTGTTTTCTATAGAGGCTGCACTTATTTTATATTCCTACCAGCAGTGCACAAGGGTTCCAATTTTTCCACATCCTTCCCAACACTTGATTTCTGTTTTGTTTTATTTATTTATTTATTTATTTATTTATTTATTTATTTATTTATTTGTCTTTTTTTTTTTTTAAATAGTAGCCATCCAATGGGTGTGAAGCAGTATCTCATTATGGTTTTGACTTGCATTTCTCTAGTGATTAGTAATGTTGAGTGTCTTTTCATGTGTTTATTGGCCATTTGTGTATCTTCTATGGAGAAATGTTTATTTAACTCCTTAGCCCATTTTTTAATTGAGTTGTTTTTTGTGGAGTTGAATAGTCTTTTATATAAAATAAGGGAAATAATACTTTATATTCATATTTGCTTATAAATATTAAGGATTCTCTGTAAGGGTATATTAAAAGTTAAATATTTAAATAATGTACTTAGATGACATTCCTCTGTTACATATTTATAGTATCCTGTATTTCTTTGTAGTATTTGGCATACTGCTTCGTTCAATGCTTATCTCCCACAATATGCTGTCTGTCATGCTCATTGTTTTAGCTTTAATACATAGCAGAAAAGATCTCAAGGATTATTTGCTAACAGACTCACTAACTGATGAAGAGAGTAATTTATCATGTTAGAACATATTATGCTATTAGGATGCTAGACTGTTAGATTACAAAATAGTAGTCTTGTTGGAAAGCAGAAAGAAGGACCCAAGGGAGTTAAGCAGCAGGTTCGGGGCTGCATTATGATTTTTGTATGCTCTAGGGCCTTCTGTCTTTGCATACTCTTTCCTATATAAAAAAAGGTTAAAATTGTATTTTATGATTACATCAATAGGTAGATGTATATAATTCACATTTGTTATGTATTCATTACTATTATGTTCATTTTTCTTTTGATTTTAAAAGAAGTAAGATAGAAGTATTTCCATGGGTCCTAGCCATTGTGCTACTGTTTGGAAGTTAGCCCTTGGAGAGGTAACCAAGGAATAAGTAGTAGATGTGAGGTATTTCTTAAAGAAACCAGGCCTATGATGCTGTGATGCTATGACCAAAGACTTAATCCTGGGGGACTGAGAGGCAATATGAACACATGTGAACCAAGTGTGCATGAAAAGAAGTAAAAGGAACATACAAATTCAACCATTTTGAGGCTTATCTTCTCTGCTTCTGCACCACTGTTCTCTGCCCTCTCTGACAACTTGCTACAGTAGTTGGCATCCATTGGCATTAAACAGGGGTTACTTCTGTGAAACTAAGTTTTGAATTTCAAGGACAATGAAAAATAAAACTTTCTTCTCACCCTACTCTAAAATGTTCTTCTAGTTAATTCACTTGAAATTTCAAGAGAAATTTATCTTTAAAAGAAACTAACTCTGCTTTTCTAAATGGAAACTTACAATCTATAAAAAATTGTCTTTTTTGTTTGTTTGTTTGTTTTTTTTTGGTGAGCATAGTGAGATGAACATAGTGACTCCTGTTGTACATATACACACACACATTATGTTTTAGAGAGAGTGTGTACACAAGAGGGGGATGGGGCGGGGGAAGGGCAGGAGAGAGAGAGACTCCCAAGCAGACTCCACACCCAGAGTGGAGCCTTACAGGAGGCTTGACCTCATGACCCTGAGATCATGACCTGAGCTGAAATCAAGAGTCGGATGCTTAACAGACTGAGCCACCCAGGTGCCCCCAAAATGAATTATTGTAATAAAATATTTTCTTTATCTCAATATGGTCCAAAATATTACCATTTTAACATCTAATCAATATAAAAATTGATGATATATTTTCTGTGTTGTTTTCCTCCACATATTTAAACATATCTCAGTTTAGACTAGTCATATTTTAAGTGTTCAGTGGCCTCATGAGACTAGAGGCTAATATATTGGACTGCACAGTTCTAAGTGACTCTAGATAAAATGCACACATGAACCACTCTATGACCCATCTCTTAATTCTCATAGTGAGATAATGAATCCTGAGGAATCTCTGAAATACTGAAAATGTCCATAGTTTCCCACAGCATTCCTGTGAAAGCAGAGATTTCTAGAATTATCCTACAATGAAAAAGTTGAAGATAAGACAGGGCTTGACTGTAGCATGTATCTTGCTTTCCATTCTTGATCCCTGGTTAAAGAAACCTCTTATTCACTACTAATTGGTCACGATGACCATTTCCTTTTACCACATCATCTTCAGTTTCTGTATTAGCACAAGGAGAAAAGATTCCTTGCTGTTGCTGACTTCATGCACACTCTTTCCCCCTTAAGAGTACTTTTTAATCTTTTCTTATGGGATAGTGGGAGAAGACTGAACGAGGCTTATAACAGGCTTATACATAAGCCCCACAGTACTCAATAAATAAAGAATACCAGTTTAAAGACTCACCCCACACTACTCAACATGGAATCCACAAATTCCTTCAAGAGTCTCTTCAGGCCTAATTTGTCAGTAATTCCTGGTATTTAAAAGTTCTCTGGTCCTTTAGCATACAGACCCTGATCTGGAAATAAGAGTCATTCCCTTATCCTATTATGATTTTCTTGTCTTCTTAGCTCTCTCCTTTCTCAGTCCAATGAACTTTTCAAATGTTCTTTTCCCACATCACTATGAAATATTTTTTGGATGTTTCTCTTCTAGTTTTTCTTTCCTATTACACATTTATTCGGTCTTTTCAATTTCTGACATCATTATTTCTTATAATCACCACTATACTTTCTATTTTTCTAGATGATTCTCTCTCAAAATCAGATTCTCTAGCTCTTTATCAAGATAGAGCTATCCGACCTATAGTCAAGTATTAAAACAGCCCTTCCATCCCAGGAAAGAAATTTATTTATTTATTTATTTTTTTAAATTTTTATTTATTTATGATAGTCACAGAAAGAGAGAGAGAGAGAGAGGCAGAGACATAGGCAGAGGGAGAAGCAGGCTCCATGCACCGGGAGCCTGATGTGGGATTCAATCCCGGGTCTCCAGGATCGCGCCCTGGGCCAAAGGCAGGCGCCAAACCGCTGCGCCACCCAGGGATCCCAGGAAAGAAATTTATATATAATTTACCTCAAGTACCCAAGTTTAAATGACCAGTGGTTAAGATAAAGGTGAATGAAATGATTTTTGATTCTGGCTGAGTCTTTCAATGGTGGCAGAAAGCACTTAAAGAGAAGTGTCTAATTGTGATGAGCTGGCTAACGAAGGTAAAATGTGTCTAATGTTGCTCCTTTGTTTTTTTTTTAAGATTTTATTTATTTATTCATGAGAGACACACACAGAGAGAGATAGAGGTAGAGACACAGGCAGAGGAGAAGCAGGCCCCATGTAGGGAGCCTGATGCGGGACTCATCCTGGAACTCCAGGACCATGCCCTGGGCCAAAGCAGGAGCTAAATCGCTGAGCCACCCAGAGGATCCCAATGTTGCTCCTTTGATTTAACATCCTCCCAGCTTTTCTCTCGTAATAATCAGAGAGTAAGCCAAGGATTGGGGATCACAGAAGGTACTCCAGTGCTAGAAGAAAGCATGGTCAGGGCCTAACTTCCACTTTGAAGATGTCTATCTCTTCAACACAACCTCAGAACTCTAGGGGTTATAATGACATTTCTGGCTTATCCCTAACTCCATACCTCTGCCAGTTTCTCAACATATGTGTTTACTGGTGATATTTCTAAGTCATATCATGGGACTAGATGGGAAGCTTCTCTCAGAAATATGATAAACTATAGCCCAATAATATCACTGCTTTGAAATAAGATAAAAATCTTTTTGTCCTGCACAATCACATGTAAGAACAAAACTATTCATGCTAGAATACCCTAAAAATGGAAATAGAATGAAAGCAGCAGTGCTTTGAAATCACAGACCATCACCAAGGAGAGGACCATCATGGGGAAAAAAGAATGTGTCTCTTAGAATAACATAGTTTCAAATTTAAAACAAATGGAAGAAATGATCTAATTATCTAATTGACTCCTTTCCTAAAATCACTATCCACTTTTTAATACCAATTTCTATTCCTCTATCATGTTATTCACTTTTCCTGATAATGCATGTATCATTTTCTTAATAGAGCACGAACATAAAGTATTTTCTGGTGGATTTGTTTTCTTTTTTCCCAGAAGCTTCAAAGCCACCCTCAGTTTCCAAACTGGCCAGGAAGATGGAATGGACAAGTCCATTAGTATGGGCTTCTGAGCCCAGAGATGACCTCTACACTAACTGTCCTGA